>NC_049203.1:30950244-31277699 GCF_013347855.1 Anguilla anguilla | reverse complement strand
CCATAGCAACCACCTGGCAACACTATAGCAACCGCCTAGAACTCCATAGCAACCACCTAGCAACACCATAGCAACCGCCTAGAACTCCATAGCAACCACCTAGCAAGACCCTAGCAACACCCTGGCAACCACCTAGAACTCCATAGCAACCACCTAGCAACACCCTAGCAATGGCCTAGAACTCCATAGCAACCACCTAGCAACACCATAGCAACCGCCTAGAACTCCATAGCAACCACCTAGCAACATCCTAGAAACCACATAGCATACCCTAGCAACCCCGTAGCAACACCCTAGCAACCACCTAGCACTCCATAGCAACCACCTAGCAACACCCTAGCAACCACCTAGAACTCCATAGCAACCACCTAGCAACACCCTAGCAACGGCCTAGAACTCCATAGCAACCACCTAGCAACACCATAGCAACTGCCTAGAACTCCATAGCAACCACCTAGCAACACCCTAGCAACCACCTAGCAACACCATAGCAACCGTCATGAACTCCATAGCAACCACCTAGCAACACCCTTGCAACCACCTGGAACACCATAGCAACCACCTAGCAACACCCTAGCAACCACTTGGAACACCATAACAACTGCCTAGCAACACCCTAGCAACCGCCTATAACTCCATAGCAACCACCTGGAACTCCATAGCAACCACCCAACAGCACACTAGCAACCACCTGGAACACCATAGCAACCACCTACCAACACCCTAGCAACAATCTGGAACACCATAACAACTGCCTAGCAACACCCTAGCAACCACCTGGAACACCATAACAACTGCCTAGCAACACCCTAGCAACCGCCTTTAACTCCATAGCAACCACCTAGCAACATCCTAGCAACCACCTAGCAACACCCTAGCAACCACCTGGAACACCATAACAACTGCCTAGCAACACCCTAGCAACCGCCTTTAACTCCATAGCAACCACCTAGCAACATCCTAGCAACCACCTAGAATTTCCTAGCAACACCCTTGCAACCACCTAGAACTCCATAGCAACCACCTAGCAACACCCTAGCAACAATCTGGAACACCATAACAACTGCCTAGCAACACCCTAGCAACCACATGGAACACCATAGCAACGACCTAGCAACACCCTAGCAACCACCTAGAACTCCATAGCAACCACCTAACAACACACTAGCAAACACCTGGAACACCATAGCAAATGCCTGGCAACACCCTAGCAACCGGCTATAACGCCATAGCAACCACCTAGCAACACCATAGTAACCACCTAGAACACCATAACAACCACTTAGCAACACCCTAGCAACCACCTGGAATACCATAGCAACCACCTAGCAACACCCTAGGAACAATCTGGAACACCATAACAACTGCCTAGCAACACCCGAGCAACCGCCTAAAACTCCATAGCAACCACCTAGCATCATCCTAGCAACCACTTTGAATACCCTAGCAACCGCCTAGCAACACCCTAGCAACCACCTGGAACACCATAGCAACCACCTAGCAACACCCTAGCAACAATCTGGAACACCATAACAAGTGCCTAGCAACACCCTAGCAACCACATGGAACACCATAGCAATGACCTAGCAACACCCTAGCAACCACCTAGAACTCCATAGCAACCACCTAGCAACACCCTAGCAACCGCCTAGAACTCCATAGCAACCACCTAGCAACACCATAGCAACCACCTAGAACTCCATCGCAACCACCTAGCAACACCCTAGCAATGGCCTAGAACTCCATAGCAACCACCTAGCAACACCATAGCAACTGCCTAGAACTCCATAGCAACCACCTAGAACTCCATCGCAACCACCTAGCAACACCATAGCAACCGCCTAGAACTCCATAGCAACCACCTAGCAACACCCTAGCAACCACCTAGAACTCCATAGCAACCAACTAGCAACACCATAGCAATGGCCTAGAACTCCATAGCAACCACCTAGCAACACCCTAGCAACCACCTAGTAACACCATAGCAACCATCTAGAATTCCATAGCAACCACCTGGAACACCATAGCAAATGCCTAGCAACACCCTAGCAACCGCCTATAACTCCATAGCAACCACCTAGCAACATCCTAGCAACCATTTAGAATACCCTAGCAACCACCTAGCAACACCCTAGCAACCATTTAGAATACCCTAGCAACCACCTAGCAACACTCTAGCAACCACCTGGAACACCATAGCAACCACATAGGAACACCCTAGCAACAATCTGGAACACCATAACAACTGCCTAGCAACACCCTAGCAACCACATGGAACACCATAGCAACGACCTAGCAACACCCTAGCAACCACCTAGAACTCCATAGCAACCACCTAGCAACACCCTAGCAACCGCCTAGAACTCCATAGCAACCACCTAGCAACACCATAGCAACCGCCTAGAACTCCATAGCAACCACCTAGCAACACCCTAGCAACCACCCAGAACTCCATAGCAACCACCTAGCAACACCCTAGCAACGGCCTAGAACTCCATAGCAACCACCTAGCAACACCATAGCAACCGCCTAGAACTCCATAGCAACCACCTAGCAACATCCTAGAAACCACTTAGAATACCCTAGCAACCCCCTAGCAACACCCTAGCAACCACCTAGAACTCCATAGCAACCACCTAGCAACACCCTAGCAACCGCCTAGAACTCCATAGAAACCACCTAGCAACACCATAGCAACCGCCTAGAACTCCATAGCAACCACCTAGCAACACCCTAGCAACCACCTAGAACTCCATAGCAACCACCTAGCAACGGCCTAGAACACCATAGCAACCACCTAGCAACACCTTAGCAACCACCTGGAACACCATAACAACTGCCTAGCAACACCCTAGCAACCGCCTATAACTCCATAGCAACCACCTAGCAACATCCTAGCAACCACCTAGAATACCCTAGCAACACCCTAGCAACTGCCTATAACTCAATAGCAAATGCCTAGAAACACCCTAGCAACCGGCTATAACTCCATAGCAACCACCTAGCAACACCCTAGCAACCACCTGGAGCTCAATAGCAACCACCTGAAACTCCATAGCAACCACCTAGCACCACCCTAGCAACCGCCTAGAATTCCATGAAACCACCTAGAACTCCATAGAACCACCTAGCAACACCCTAGCAACTGCCTCAGACATCATAGCAACTACCTACCACTGTTCACTCCCTTCAGCACAAAGTCGACTTTGCGTTGGCGGCAACCACACTTCACAATTTCTGCAGGAATTGTCTAGTTAGTGTGGTTGCCTTAGGGCAACTACACTATTATTATTGCACATATTCTTTATTATTAGTGTGGTTGCCTTAGGGCAACTACACTATTATTATTGCACATATTATTATTATTCTTTATTATTTATTCCGCCCATTTTTTGGACCGCTACTCCTCCCAGAGTTTTCGCACCACATACACGTGCAATATGTCAAATCGAGCGGCTTGATCGGGAATGGTGTGCTATTACTTTGTGGAAAGATTGGTTGCGCGGGTTTTGAAAAATTTGAATTTTTGTGGGCAATTTTTCCCATAGAGAATGAATGGCGGAATGTTCACCTTTGTGATGTCACAATGCTCTGTCTTCTCACCCTTGTGATGTCACAATGCCCTGTCTTCTGGCAGCAGTACTCTGGTCTCTCTCTAGATTTGAACATTCGGCCATTCATCTCTATGGGGAAAAATTGCCCACAAATTGTGCAATGCCTCATTGGGCATGGTAGAGAGTCCTTTGTCCATTGGTGGAGATCAGCCTCGCCCCCCTTCCTGATTGGCCGATGTTTGATATTTCATAACTTTTGAACCGTTTGTCATAGAGAACTAAGGGTCGCGTCATTGGACTCAGTAAAGACCTAGCAACCGCCTAGAACTCCATAGCAACCACCTAGCAACATCCTAGCAACCGGCTCTAACTGCATAGCAATGACCTAGCAACACCATAACAACCAGCTAGAAAACCCTAGCAACCATCTAGAATTCCATAGCAACCACCTGGAACACCATAACAAATGCCTAGCAACACCCTAGCAACCGGCTATAACTCCATAGCAACCACCTAGAACTTCATAGCAACCACATATCAAAACCCTAGCAACCACCTGGAACACCATAGCAACCACCTAGAAACACCTTAGCAACAACCTGGAACACCATAACAACTGCCTAGCAACAGCCTAGCAACCGCCTAGAATTCCATAGCAACCACCTGGAACACCATAGCAAATGCCTAGCAACACCCTAGCAACCGGCTACAACTCCATAGCAACCAACTAGCAACACCATAGCAACCACTTAGAATACCCTAGCAACCCCCTAGCAACACCCTAGCAACCACCTATAACTCCATAGCAACCACCTAGCAACATCCTAGCAACCACCTAGAATACCCTAGCAACACCCTAGCAACCGCATATAACTCCATTGCAACCGCCTAACAACACCCTAGCAACCACCTAGAACTCCAAAGCAACAACCAAGCAACACCCTAGCAACCGCCTAGAAATCCATAGCAACCACCTAGCCACACCATAGCAACCACCTAGAACTCCATAGCAACCACCTAGCAACATCCTAGCAACCACTTCGAAGACCCTAGCAACACCCTAGCAACCATCTAGAACTCCATAGCAACCACCTAGCAACACCCTAGCAACCGCCTAGAACTCCATAGCAACCACCTAGCAACACCATAGCAACCACCTAGAACTCCATAGCAACCACCTAGCAACACCCTAGCAACCACCTAGCAACACCCTAGCAACGGCCTAGAACTCCATAGCAACCACCTAGCAACACCATAGCAACCGCCTCGAATTCCATAGCAACCACCTAACAACACCCTAGCAACACCCTAGCAACACCATAGCAACCGCCTAGTACTCAATAGCAACCACCTAGCAACACCCTAGCAACCACCTGGAACACCATAGCAACCACCTAGCAACACCCTAGCAACCACCTAGCAACACCTTAGCAACGGCCTAGAACTCCATAGCAACCACCTAGCAACACCATAGCAACTGCCTAGAACTCCATAGCAACCACCTAGCAACACCCTAGCAACGGCCTCGAACTCCATAGCAACCACCTAGCAACACCATAGCAACTGCCTAGAACTCCATAGCAACCACCTAGAACTCATAGCAACCACCTAGCAACACCATAGCAACCGCCTAGAACTCCATAGCAACCACCTAGCAACACCCTAGCTACCACCAAGAATACCATAGCAACCACCTAGCAACACCATAGCAACGGCCTAGAACTCCATAGCAACCACCTAGCAACACCCTAGCAACCACCTAGAAACACCATAGCAACCGCCTAGAACTCCATAGCAACCACCTAGCAACACCCTAGCAACCACCTGGAACACCATAGCAACCACCTAGCAACACCCTAGCAACCACTTGGAACACCATAGCAACCACCTAGCAACACCCTAGCAACCACCTAGAACTCCATAGCAACCACCTATCAACACCCTAGCAACCGCCTAGAACTCCATAGCAACCACCTAGCAACACCCTAGCAACGGCCTAGAACTCCATAGCAACCACCTAGCAACATCCTAGCAACCACTTAGAATAACCTAGCAACCACCTGGAGCTCAATAGCAACCACCTGAAACTCCATAGCAACCACCTAGCACCACCCTAGCGACCGCCCTAGAATTCCATGAAACCACCTAGAACTCAATAGAACCACCTAGCAACACCCTAGCAACTGCCTCAGACATCATAGCAACTACCTACCACTGTTCACTCCGTTCAGCACAAAGTCGACTTTGCGTTGGCGGCAACCACACTTCACAATTTCTGCAGGAATTGTCTAGTTATTATTATTATTATTCCACCCATTTTTTGGACCGCTACTCCTCCCAGAGTTTTCACACCACATACGCGTGCAATATGTCAAATCGAGCGGTTTGATCGGGAATGGTGTGCTATTACTTTTTGGAAAGTTTGGGTGGACGGGTTTTGAAAAATTTGAATTTTTGTGGGCAATTTTTCCCATAGAGAATGAATGGCGGAATGTTCACCTTTGTGATGTCACAATGCTCTGTCTTCTAGCAGCAGGACTCTGGTCTCTCTCTAGATTTGAACATTCTGCCATTCATCTCTATGGGGAAAAATTGCCCACAAATTGTGCAATGCCTCATTGGACATGGTAGAGAGTCCTTTGTCCATTGGAGGAGATCAGCCTCACCCCCCTTCCTGATTGGCCGATGTTTGATATTTCATAACTTTTGAACCGTTTGTCATAGAGAACTATGGGTCGCGTCATTGGACTCAGGAAAGACCTAGCAACCGCCTAGAACTTCATAGCAACCCCCTAGCAACATCCTAGCAACCGGCTCTAACTCCATAGCAACGACCTAGCAACCGATAACAACCAGCTAGAAAACCCTAGCAACCATCTAGAATTCCATAGCAACCACCTGGAACACCATAGCAAATGCCTAGCAACACCCTAGCAACCACATGGAACACCATAGCAACGACCTAGCAACACCCTAGCAACCACCTAGAACTCCATAGCAACCACCTGGCAACACCCTAGCAACCGCCTAGAACTCCATAGCAACCACCTAGCAACACCATAGCAACCGCCTAGAACTCCATAGCAACCACCTAGCAACACCCTAGCAACCACCTAGAACTCCATAGCAACCACCTAGCAACACCCTAGCAACGGCCTAGAACTCCATAGCAACCACCTATAAACACCATAGCAACTGCCTAGAACTCCATAGCAACCACCTAGAACTCCATAGCAACCACCTAGCAACACCATAGCAACCGCCTAGAACTCCATAGCAACCACCTAGCAACACCATAGCAACCACCTAGAACTCCATGGCAACCCCCTAGCAACATCCTAGCAACCGGCTCTAACTCCATAGCAACGACCTAGCAACCGATAACAACCAGCTAGAAAACCCTAGCAACCATCTAGAATTCCATAGCAACCACCTGGAACACCATAGCAAATGCCTAGCAACACCCTAGCAACAATCTGGAACACCATAACAACTGCCTAGCAACACCCTAGCAACCACATGGAACACCATAGCAACGACCTAGCAACACCCTAGCAACCACCTAAAACTCCATAGCAACCACCTAGCAACACCCTAGCAACCGCCTAGAACTCCATAGCAACCACCTAGCAACACCATAGCAACCGCCTAGAACTCCATAGCAACCACCTAGCAACACCCTAGCAACCACCTAGAACTCCATAGCAACCACCTAGCAACACCCTAGCAACGGCCTAGAACTCCATAGCAACCACCTATAAACACCATAGCAACTGCCTAGAACTCCATAGCAACCACCTAGAAATCCATAGCAACCACCTAGCAACACCATAGCAACCGCCTAGAACTCCATAGCAACCACCTAGCAACACCATAGCAACCACCTAGAACTCCATGGCAACCCCCTAGCAACATCCTAGCAACCGGCTCTAACTCCATAGCAACGACCTAGCAACCCATAGCAACCAGCTGGAAAACCCTAGCAACCATCTAGAATTCCATAGCAATCACCTGGAACACCATAGCAAATGCCTAGCAACACACTAGCAACCACCTAGAACTCCATAGCAACCACCTAGCAACATCCTAGCAACCACTTAGAATACCCTAGCAACACCCTAGCAACCACCTGGAACACCATAGCAACCACCTAGCAACACCCTAGCAACCACCCAGAACTCCATAGCAACCACCTAGCAACACCCTAGCAACCGCCTAGAACTCCATAGCAACCACCTAGCAACACCATAGCAACCGCCTATAACTCCATAGCAACCACCTAGCAACCACCTGGAACACCATAACAACAGCCTAGCAACACCCTAGCAACCGCTTATAACTCCATAGCAACCACCTAGCAACATCCTAGCAACCACTTAGAATACCCTAGCAAATGCCTGGCTACACCCTAGCAACCACCTAGAACTCCATAGAAACCACCTAGCAACACCATAGCAACCACCTAGCAACACCCTAGCAACCACCTGGAACACCATAACTGCCTAGCAACACCCTAGCAACCGCCTATAACTCCATAGCAACCACCTAGCAACATCCTAGCAACCACCTAGAATACCCTAGCAACACCCTAGCAACCGCCTATAACTCCATAGCAACCACCTAGCAACATCCTAGCAACCACTTAGAATACCCTAGCAACCCCCTAGCAACACCCTAGCAACCACCTAGAACTCCATATCAACCACCTAGCAACACCCTAGCAACTGCCTAGAACTCCATAGCAACCACCTAGCAACACCACAGCAACCGCCTAGAACTCCATAGCAACCACCTAGCAACACTTTAGCAACACCCTAGCAACCACCTAGAACTCCATAGCAATGACCTAGCAACACCCTAGCAACCACCTAGAACTCCATAGCAACCACCTAGCAACACCATAGCAACCGCCTAGAACTCAATAGCAAACACCCTAGCAACCACCTAGCAACACCATAGCAACCGCCTAGAACTCCATAGCAACCACCTAGCAACACTCTAGCAACCACCTGGAACACCATAGCAACCACCTAGCTACACCCTAGCAACTGCCTATAACTCCATAGCAAATGCCTAGCAACACCCTAGCAACTGGCTATAACTCCATAGCAACCACCTAGCAACACCCTAGCAACCACCTGGAACACCATAACAACTGCCTAGCAACACCCTAGCAACCGCCTAGAACTCCATAGCAACCACCTACCAACCACTTAGCATACCCTAGCAACCACCTAGCAATGCCCTAGCAACCACCTGGAGCTCAATAGCAACCACCTGAAACTCCATAGCAACCACCTAGCACCACCCTAGCGACCGCCTAGAATTCCATGAAACCACTTAGAACTCCATAGAACCACCTAGCAACACCCTAGCAACTGCCTCAGACATCATAGCAACTACCTACCACTGTTCACTCCGTTCAGCACAAAGTCGACTTTGCGTTGGCGGCAACCACACTTCACAATTTCTGCAGGAATTGTCTAGTTATTATTTTTATTTCTTTCTTTCCACCCATTTTTTGGACCGCTACTCCTCCCAGAGTTTTCACACCACATACACGTGCCATATGTCAAAATGACCGGCTTCTTTGGGAATCGTGTGCTATTACTTTGTGGGAAGTTTCGCTGCACGGTTTTTGAGAAATATGAATTTTTATGCCCAATTTTTCCCCATAGAGATGAATGGAGAAGGTGACGTCATTCATATGCGAACGGTGAAGTTACAGCATTGGTCGGCTTTGCACACGTGATGCGGTCAGCTCTACGGTCTCAGCTGCCAGGATAGGAATAGCTGAATGCGGAAGTGAAGGGTAAAACGGTATTCCAACTGAAAAATTACAAATGAAAACGCTGTCAGCTAGGTATATCAACAAACATATGGCTTAGGCATACCCAGAAGTCCTCAATAATAATAGTATTTCACGAGATATTACGCAAATTCGTTGACGACGTTTCGTCACATGCAGCGTCTTAGAATGCTAGTGCTAACAAACAGTGAATGGCTTTAATGCGATAATGAGAGCACTTTCGGTTGACCTAAAAAAAACGATATTAAAAAACCAAAAATAGACGTGCTGTTATACCTGGTTAGAAAGCTTATGCTCTCAGCTACTGAATAAACGAATTTTCAAACAAGCCAGACTTTGCGTATTTGCATGCTAGTGCTAACAAAGAGCGAATACGTTCTATGACATGATGACATAGCTTTCGGTTGACCTAAAAAAACGATATTAAAAAAACAAAAATAGACGTGTTATACCTGGTTAGAAAGCTTATGCTCTCAGCTACTGAATAAACGAATTTTCAAACAAGCCAGACTTTACTAAAAAGTGCAACAACGCCGTCAACAAACCGTGTGCAGCAGCTTCAGGTCCGGTCTTACTCCAGAAAAAGACGTCAGCTTGTAATACCACACATACTGCATTGAGTGTTCTGTAACTTTGTAGTACAAACTGGCTTTATCTACACTTCATCGATCCAACAGGTGATAGAATAAGCTTTCTAACTACGTATAATATGTCACATTTTACTTTTGTAGTACCGTTTTATATTCCAGCGAGTTGGAAACTTTGGTCTCTTTATAACTGCATTGAGGCTAACAGGTAATAGACTATCCTCTGTCTATGAGTTGGTACCTAAGGTAACAGATTAAACTCTGAATTGCAGCCCAGTTAAATGTTTTTAGTTGAATGGTAAAAATGAGCTGAACTTAACGTAAAACCATACATCAATCAAATTAATCTCCCTAGACCCGTCTTGCTTTTTAAAATGGTGCGTCGCGCAGTGTAGATATAGGGTTTTTCCAAGACCCTCTGAACTGGCCAGCTAGCTTTGTGATTCGCCGTCACTCATCACAGCATACCGTGAGTGAAACACTGATCTCAAGTATTGATGAAGGGTTAATTTAGCTCTGAATACGTGTGTTGGAAATGAACTCGTTGCCGTGATGTTATATCATGTATACCATACTATGTCTCTGCTCATGCTACAGAAACTGTTCGCTCCGTTCAGCACAAAGTCGACTTTGCGTTGGCGGCAACCACACTTCACAATTTCTGCAGGAATTGTCTAGTTTATTTATTATTATTCCACCCATTTTTTGGACCGCTACTCCTCCCAGAGTTTTCGCACCACATACACATGCAATATGTCAAATCGAGCGGCTTGATCGGGAATGAAGTGCTATTACTTTGTGGAAAGGTGGGTGGACGGTTTTTGAGAAATCTGACTTTTTTGGGGAAATTTTTCCCATAGTGAATGAATTGTGGAATGTTCACCCTTGTGATGTCACAATGCTGTCTTCTCACCCTTGTGATGTCACAATGCTCTACCTTCTAGCAGCTGTAAATGGTAAATGGACTGCATTTATATAGCGCTTTTATCCAAAGCGCTTTACAATTGATGCCTCTCATTCGCCATAGCAGTTAGGGGTTAGGGGTTAGGTGTCTTGCTCAAGGACACTTCGACATGCCCAGGGCGGGGTTTGAACCGGCAACCCTCCGACTGCCAGACAATCAGTCTTACCTCCTGAGCTATGTCGCCCCAGGTACCCAGCTGTACTCTAGTCTCTCTCTGGCTTTGGACATTCGGCATTCATCTCTATGGGGCAAAATTGCCCACAAATTGTGGGATGCCTCATTGGACTTGGTAGAGGGTCCTTTGTCCATTATTGGAGATCAGCCTTTCCCGCCTTCCTGATTGGCTGATGTTTGATATTTCATAACTTTTGAACCGTTTGTCATAGAGAACATGGGTCGCGTCATTGGACTCAGTAAAGACCTAGCAACCGCCTGGAACTCCATAGCAACCCCCTAGCAACATCCCAGAAACCGCGTGTAACTCTATAGCAAATGCCTAGCAACAGCCTAGCAACCACCTAGAACACCCTAGCAACCGCCAAGAACTCCATAGCAAACACCTAACACCACACTAGCAACCACCTGGAACACCATAGCAAATGCCTAGCAACAGCCTAGCAACCGGTTATAACTCCATAGCAACCACCTAGCAACAACATAGCAACCACCTAGAACTCCATAGCAACCACCTAGCAACACCCTAGCAACCATCTAGAAAACCATAGCAACCACCTAGAACTCCATAGCAATCACCTAGCAACAACCTAGCAACCACCTGGAACAGCATAACAACTGCCTAGCAACATCCTAGCAACCACCTATAACTCCATAGCAACCACCTAACAACATCCTAGCAACCACCTAGAAAAATCTAGCAACCACCAAGAAACACCCTAGCAACCGCTTATAACTCCATAGCAACCACCTAACAACATCCTAGCAACCACCTAGAAAACCCTAGCAACACCCTAGCAACCGCCTATAACCCCATAGCAACCACATAGCAACATCCTAGCAACCACCTAGCAACACCCTAGCAACCACCTGGAACACCATAGCAAATGCATAGCAACACCCTAGCAACCGCCTATAACCCCATAGCAACCACCTAGCAACATCCTAGCAACCACCTAGAACACCCTAGCAACACCCTAGCAACCACCTATAACTCAATAGCAAATGCCTAGCAACACCATAGCAACCACCTAGAAATCCATAGCAACCACCTAGCAACACCCTAGC
Organism: Anguilla anguilla; assembly: GCF_013347855.1. Taxonomy (NCBI): domain Eukaryota; kingdom Metazoa; phylum Chordata; class Actinopteri; order Anguilliformes; family Anguillidae; genus Anguilla; species Anguilla anguilla. Next base: position 31,265,543 of record NC_049203.1, on the reverse strand, counting down.
AACAACCTGGAACACCATAACAACTGCTTAGCAACACCCTAGCAACCGCCTATAACTCCATAGCAGCCACCTAGCAACATCCTAGCAACCACCTAGAATACCCTAGCAACACCCTAGCAACAACCTGGAACACCATAACAACCACCTAGCAACACCCTAGCAACAACCTGGAACACCATAACAACTGCTTAGCAACACCCTAGCAACTGCCTATAACTCCATAGCAGCCACCTAGCAACATCCTAGCAACCACCTAGAATACTCTAGGAACACCCTAGCAACCGCCTATAACTCCATAGCAGCCACCTAGCAACATCCTAGCAATCACCTAGAATACCCTAGCAACACCCTAGCAACCGCCTATAACTCCATAGCAAATGCCTAGCAACACCCTAGCAACCGGCTATAACTCCATAGCAACCACCTAGCAAGACCCTAGCAACCACCTAGAATACTCTAGCAACCACCTAGCAACACCCTAGCAACCACCTGGAACCCCATAACAACTGCCTAGCAACACCCTAGCAACCGCCTATAACTCCATAGCAACCACCTAGCAACACCCTTGCAACCACCTAGAATACTCTAGCAACCACCTAGGAACACCCTAGCAACCACCTGGAACCCCATAACTGCCTAGCAACACCCTAGCAACCGCCTATAACTCCATAGCAACCACCTAGCAACACCATAGTAACCACCTAGAACTCCATAGCATCCACCTAGCAACACCATAGCAACCACCCAGCAACACCCGAGCAACAACCTGGAACACCATAACAACTGCCTAGCAACACCCTAGCAACCGCCTATAACTCCATAGCAACCACCTAGCAACATCCTAGCAACCACCTAGAATAGCCTAGCAACACCCTAGCAACCACCTATCACTCCATAGCAAATGCCTAGCAACACCCTAGTGTAGCCCACCCACCACAATGCTCATTTACATAATATACATATGTAATACTGTAACCTATGACACTTCCACTAATACACTAAAATGCATGGGAGGAGCTGTGATGGGATGCACCAGTTTACTCTATGTCTAGGGATCTCACTTGGGAGACTGGGAGGCTTCAGGTAGCTTTAAAGATGTTAGTATGTAGCTATACTGCTTGTGAACAATGACTCCCATGCATAAACACTTTGACTCACGAGCCCCCACTTTGAGCACTCACACTCAAAGAACCAGTTATTTTATTAACCTAAAATGGTGCTCTACCTGTGCGTAACATTTGACTCCATGTATAAGGAGTAAAACCACAATACCAAAATACGCCACATTATAATGAGCTTAATCAATTTCAAGAGAAAATATGCAATAACACTATACACAGTCCAGAATATATCTTTAACTACAATAGTGGCATTTATTTAAAAAAAACACCAAAGTGCCATCAACTTGACGCCATTCAAAACTTAGGCAGCCCATACACACTGCATGGCCCCTGTAACTGTCACAGTATTAAATGAAAGAAATGAACACGAAACCAAAATAACAAACTAAAGAAAATAACCCGGGATTTTAGGCTGTTCGTGCACAGTTTGTCTTTATACGTTGGCGCGCATGTTGGAGCTCATATGAATCCACACAAGAATAATGTTGAGGTTTACTCACACACCCAGGAAAACAAGTCACTGGCGATCCGAATGCAGGTCCGACACAAACACACTCGTTCAGCCGCGTGCTGTCCTCTTCAAGTGGCTAGCTGCAGGTTAGCTAACCCGAAAACAGTAGAGAAAACACTTTGTCGAGAAGAAATTAAGAAAAACTGGAATTTACACCAAAACGTCCGCACCTTCTCATCCCGTAGCGCGACTTAATTCAATGACGATGGCGAAACCGATAATCAATTCCAAAACGTGCATTCAACTCAATTTCACGAAACAGTTTTTACGATCTCTCCTGCACCGTACACCATCTGCTTCTCTATTCAGTTCTCTCTCTTCTGTCTCGAGTCTTTCTTCTGTTCCAGTCTTCTCCTGCAACCCCTAACTAGTTCCCACTTGACCTCTTGTCGAACCCCCCATCACGCAGTGTGATTGGACAACATATCTTCTAATCAGCACAGCAACAGGCGCCAGACAGTTCACTAAAAGTTTAACCAGACCTTCACTCTCCGTGAACTTTCTAAAGTAGTTCTCGTTTTATCAGCTTCTATCATGTGAACCAATTATCTAAATCACACAGTTTCATAGGATAAACTGCAGCTAGCCCCACACAAATAGCACAGAAAAAAACACTGGCCTCTCTGAACCCCACCCAAATCCAAGAATTAATGAATTAATTAAAATACATTGCAAATATCAGATTAAACTGGCAAACATCTTCCAAGGGCACTACACTAGCAACCGGCTATAACTCCATATCAACCACCTAGCAAACCCATAGCAACCACCTAGCAAACCCATAGCAACCACCTAGAACTCCATAGCAACCACCTAGCAACACCCTAGCAACCACCTGGAACACCATAGCAACAACCTGGAACACCACAACAACTGCTTAGCAACACCCTAGCAACTGCCTATAACTCCATAGCAGCCACCTAGCAACATCCTAGCAACCACCTAGAATACCCTAGCAACACCCTAGCAACCACCTATAACTCCATAGCAAATGCCTAGCCAACACCCTAGCATCCGCCTATAATGCCATAGCAGCCACCTAGCAACATCCTAGCAATCACCTAGAATACCCTAGCAACCGCCTATAACTCCATAGCAAATGCCTAGCAACACCCTAGCAACCGGCTATAACTCCAAAGCAACCACCTAGCAACACCCTAGCAACCACCTAGAATACCCGAGCAACCACCTGGAACCCCATAACAACTGCCTAGCAACACCCTAACAACCACCTATAACTCCATAGCAACCACCTAGCAACATCCTAGCAACCACTTAGAATACCCTAGCAACCCCCTAACAACACCCTAGCTACCACCTAGAACTCCATAGCAACCACCTAACAAGACACTAGCAACCACCTGGAACACCATAGCAAATGCCTAGCAACACCCTAGCAACTGGCTATATCTCCATAGCAACCACCTAGCAACACCATAGCAACCACCTAGAACTCCATAGCAACCACCTGGAACACCATAGCAACCACATAGCAACACCATAGTAACCACATAGAACTCCATAGCATCCACCTAGCAACACCCTAGCAACCACCTAGAATACCCTAGCAACCACCTGGAACACCACAACAACTGCCTAGCAACACCCTAGCAACCGCCTATAACTCCATAGCAACCACCTAGCAACATCCTAGCAACCACCTAGAATAGCCTAGCAACACCCTAGCAACCGCCTATAACTCCATAGCAAATGCCTAGCAACACCCTAGCATCCGCCTATAACTCCATAGCAGCCACCTAGCAACATCCTAGCAATCACCTAGAATACCCTAGCAACCGCCTATAACTCCATAGCAAATGCCTAGCAACACCCTAGCAACCACCTAGCAACACCCTAGCAACCACCTAGAATACCCTAGCAACCACCTGGAACCCCATAACAACTGCCTAGCCAACACCCTAGCAACCGCCTATAACTCCATAACAACCATCTAGCAACATCCTAGCAACCACTTAGAATACCCTAGCAACCCCCTAACAACACCCTAGCTACCACCTAGAACTCCATAGCAACCACCTAACAAGACACTAGCAACCACCTGGAACACCATAGCAAATGCCTAGCAACAGCCTAGCAACCACCTAGAACTCCATAGCAACCACCTAGCAACACCCTAGCAACCACCTGGAACACCATAGCAACCTCATAGCAACACCATAGTAACCACATAAAACTCCATAGCATCCACCTAGCAACAACCTAGCAACCACCTAGCAACACGCTAGCAACCACCTGGAACACCACAACAACTGCCTAGCAACACCCTAGCAACCGCCTATAAGTCCATAGCAACCACCTAGCAACATCCTAGCAACCACTTAGAATACCCTAGCAACCACCTGGAGCTCCATAGCAACCACCTCTAACTCCATAGCAACCACCTAGCACCACCCTAGCAACCGCCTAGAATTCCATTAAACCACCTAGAACTCCAGTATAATCCTCAATAATAATAGTATTTCACAAGATATTACGCAAAATCGTTGACAACGTTTCGTCAGGTGCAGCGTCTATGCTAGTGCTAACAAAGAGTGCATGCATTAAACGCGATGATGAAAAAACTTTCGGTTGACCTATAAAACGATATTCCAAAATTAGACCTGTTATACATGATTAGAAAGCTTATGCTCTCACCTACTGAATAAATGAATTCTCAATCAAGCCAGATTGTACTATAAAGGGCAACAGTGCCGTCAACAAAACGTGTGCAGCAGCTTCTGGTCCGGTCTTACTCCAGAAAAAGACGTCAGCTTGTAATACCACACGTTGCTTTGGGTGTTCTCGAACTTTGTAGTACAAACTGGCTTGATCTACACTTCATCGATCCAACAGGCGATAGAATAAGCTTTCTAACTATGTATAATATGTCACATTTTACTTTTGTAATGCCGTTCTATATCCCATCGTATTCGAAAGGTTCGTCTCATTATAGATGCATTGCGCATTCTTTGTAGCAGTGACACCAACATTTTCTCACCCCAACGCTACAGTACACTTCTCCGCTTGTCTGTTGATGTACCCCTCGTTACAACAGAAGCTAGTACTACTGGCTACCAGCCGATACTTATTCACAGAAGCTCTATTTAAAATGAATAGAATAAGCTTTCTAATTATGTATAATATGTCAAATTTTAATTTTGTAACACCATTTAATATCCCAGCGCACTGGCAACTTTGCTTAATGCAGCTCTAATGAGACCATTCAGTCTGTTGTAGCGTTTGCTAAAGTACACAACTCCACTTGCATGTTGTTGATTCACCCCTTGCTGCTACAGAAGCTAGTAGCACTGGCTACCAGCCGATACATATTCACAGAAGCTGTATCTAAAATGAAATGCAACTATTTTAACACGTATTTCTTGCCTCATTTTCGTTCTTGGAAATTCGGCTCGGCTAACACGTAATAGGCTACTCTGTCTATGAGTTGGTCTCAGAGATAACAGATTAGACTCTGAATTACAGCCCAATTAAATGTTTTTAGTTGTGGTAAAAATGAGCTGAAATTCACACAAAACCATACGTCAATCAAATGAATCTCCCTAGCCCCGTCTTGCTTTTTTTAAAATGGTGCGATCACGCAGTGTAGACGTAGGGTTTTTCCAAGACCTTCTGAACATGTCAGCTAGCTTTATGATTCGCTGTCACTCGTCACCGCATACCGCGAGTAAAACACATTGTCTAGTTTCAATAATTGTCCATTCCCCTATTCAGTAAATGAGGAACTAGACGCTGGCAGGAGAGAAATTACTACAGGAAATTTGCCTTGAATAAATTCTAATTTAAAACAATTCACACAAAACCAAATAGCCACAGCCTGTGTATACAGACCAATATGGTGTGTGCTTATAATGAATGTGTGTGATAAATGCTGTTTCTTTTCCATTAATCATTTGGTATAGGACTGAATTGTGCATATACAATTCTCAAATGACGACTAGCAGCAGTGAACAAAAAGTTATTTACTGTGTTACATTTATGATGCATTACATTTATACAAACTCTCCCCTATATCCTAAGTGAAACTAACATGATGACTTTAAACTGCACTCGAAATTATCTGACTATTATTAAGTATTACAGTCCATAGGCGCCAGCTCTGTGGGTGCTCAAGAGCTCGAGCACCCCCAATATTTCAGAGTAGGCTACAACCATGGGCGTTGCAGCTATTATATGAGGGTGGGACAAGTCCCACCCACTTTTTTAAATTATTAGTTTAGAACCCCCCCCCCCCCCACACACACTTTTACCATGCCGAAAATCAATGCGTCGGTCTATCCACTTTTATCATCCCGAAAATCAGTGCGTCGGTCTATCCACTCTGTGGTCTTTTCAGAGCGCTGTGTCAGTGCTTCATTATCAAATCCATTCCGCTTGCTTATTGAGAGAATGCCCAAATCAATGAAATTCCATACCACGTTCACTGCTACCTTGCACCCAGGCAGATTCTCACATAGCACGCACACACATACTCACGAGCGCGCGCTAACGTTAGCTAGTCATTGATGCCCGTATGCCAGGTAGCTGAGTTAAGGTGGGTCACACACTGTCACCACAAAATGTTCAGGGAATTGTTAATTTACCGAAAATCAAAGCTTGGCATTTAACTAAAGGTTCGTATTTTGTTCGCCTGTTGCTCATAGCCTTCTTGTTTTTGTTACAAAGTGACTGTTTGTCCCGCCATTTCTTGTTTCTGTCTTTACCTGTTAAGTTATATTTTATGTCTCATGCTGATCTGCCAAGACAAATTCCTGTGTGTCAGTATGATAGATTTGGCAAATAAAAACTGATTCTGATTCTGATATACTGACTGACAGCAGCCTCGCTGTTCGGGTAGCTAACTGTTAAGAAGCGCTAACGCTAGCTAACGTTAAGATTAATGTTAGCAAAATAGTGAAAAGATGAGGAGGGAGGTGGCTAGTTTTCATTTGATTGTTACTCTAGAGTAGACTGGTCTATTTTTTGGCTGACGATCTCTTGGTTTGATATGGTTTGCTCCCCCAGACAACATGGACATAAGGAGTTTTTTTTGCAAAGAAGTGGAAAGTAAGTCATCACTGGTAACTTCAGTTAACTTCAGCTAACTAACAGCCGAGTCCCTTGTAATGGCCAGGGGCTCCCCTGGGGCTCTAGCTTAAGGACCTCCCGTCGTCCCGGGGCCGATAAAAATAGGATCGGGGAGGATGTAAATTAATTTTGGGACGAGAGTTGAAGAAAATAAAAACCCTGCTAAGGTTACAATGAACAGCGATGAAAATGAAACAGACTGCACGTTTTGTGTAGCACACACAGTTCTTATTAAACCTCCTTGACAACATACACACACACACACGCACCAACCAAAACAGTAGCTAGACCCGCGAACGAAATTAGGAATCGCCCTTCCCCAGTAGATAGTTGTCAACTTCGGGGTGTTCAGTGCACCATTAGCTGGATGTTAAGTAAGGGATAATGTACAGCGAGCCAGTCATCATTGTGAAATAAACCCCGACAGGGTGATGCAGGACCATGACGCGAAGCGCAATAATGACCAGCTCGCTGTAGCCTACATTGTCCCGCTTATTACACGGCTACTTACTAAAGAAATCAATGGCTCAAAATATTGATTTAAAAATTATTTTATTGCTTCCGCTAAAAAAATAGTTCTTTGATTCTACAGTGTACGTCCATAGCAACAGTCTGTTATTCATAGCAGCGCGGTCTGCCTCAGGTCCTGGTGATTCTTCATAGTAGAAATGATTGGAAGATGAATGTAATTTATTTGGGAATGCATAGGGGCCCGGGCACTTTGATTACAGTTGTCCTCTCCACTTTACTCATTGATTTGATAACATTAAAGAAATTAATTTAACAGAAATTGCAATTGCATGCAAGCATAAAGAGATCCTCAAGGTTAAATTAACAATGGTTATTATTAAAGATGGCTCTGAATCAATTTCTGTACTTTTAGCTTCTTAATATCTTCAAATATATGATCTGGGGCCAACCACTTCCTCTGGATGAAATTACAAAATGTACCCATAATTTTTCTCATGCTAGTATAGCCATATAAAAGTATCAAACCACCTGTTAAAAGGCACCAGAATACAGGAAATGACATCTACTCTGTTAAAAATTTTCTGGGGAAGGACCTGCCGACCCCCCCTTAGATTGTCTCACCCACATTTTCAATGCTTCATACGCCCATGGCTACAACATTTAAAAGTGAGATACCATTAAAATATACAGTCACTGGCCACTTCATTAGGTGACAGGAGTGGCATCCGGTGTGGTCTTCTGCTGCTGTAACCCATCTGCTTCAAGGTTTGACGTGGTGTGCGTTCAGAGATGCTCTTCTACATACCTTGGTTGTAACGAGTGGTTACTTGAGTTACTGTTGCCTTTCTATCAGCTCGAACCAGTCTGGCCATTCTCCTCTGACCTCTGCCATCAACAAGGCATTTTCGCCCAGAGAACTGGATATTTTCTTTTTCGGACCATTCTCTGTAAACCCTACAGATGGTTGTGCGTAAAAATACCAGTAGATCAGCAGTTTCTGAAATACTTAAACCAGCCGTCTGGCACCAACAACCATGCCATGTTCAAAGTCACTTAAATCACCTTTCTTACCCATTCTGATGGTTTGAACTTCAGCAGATTGTCTTGACCATGTCTACATGCCTAAATGCATTGAGTTGCCGCCACGTGATTGGCTGATTAGATATTTGCGTTAACGGGTGCAGTTGAACAGGTGTACCTAATGAAGTGGCCAGTGAATGTATATATTAAAATAGAACGTATAGCGCTGTTGTCAAAACATGTGCTTCCTGGAATGCCCACGCGAGTGGGTGCTCTTGGTCTGTTATCTTATGTTATCCTGTCCTAATTCTAGGTTGGTCAGCTCAGCTGTCACATGAATTACATGACGACGACAAAGGTAAACAAAAAAGACTCGGCGCCTAATTAGCTAATAATACCAGGTAGTCCAGCTACGATGGCAATAAAAGTATATGTCATTTTAAAAAAGAACAACAAAAATGCATAAATTTGTCATCAAGGATCTGTAAATGAATTCATTTCGAGGAGTACTGTGTGGAGAAACACGTTTACGATGTCAACTCGGTAAGCAATCCCCTTTTATTGTGCCTAATGCTAAGGTCGGTCGCAATGTATTTGGATGTGTGTTTTTAATAAGACATCGGAATACGGAACATACAATTTTTCTTTAAATGTGGACATTTTGTGCAAGGATTGCAAAAAAACAAACAAAAAAAATGCTGTCATTGTGATTTGTTGAGATTGATAAAATAAAGGCAGTACAAGTTGGCGCCTATGTCACAGTCTGACCACAAAGTTCGTTGAATAACCGTTTGTAGACGTAAATTTTGCTCGAATACACACAAAAATGTTATGGGTAACAAGCATGTCCCAATTTTCAGCTTATCTTTAAAATGTATTTTCCTCTCCTTTCCCGTTAAAATAAGAGCAGTAGTAACACTGTTCTACTTTGCTCCTGAGTGCCACAGTTGAAGTGTTAACTGCCAGATAAGGTTTTGAGTGCTCACATTTGCCACCTGGTGGTGGTTTTTCAAACAAAGTAGTTTCTGTAGAAATACAAAGAAAATATATGCAAATTTGCTGCTGCCGGGAAGATCTCTTGCGGCAGAGGTGCTAAATGAAACCAGTGACCACTGTAGAACACATCTCCACTTCCTCATCTAAGGGGGCCACCACAGCACAACAGAAGGGGTTTGATGGATTGCGTTCCACAAACAAATTCAGTAAGTTGATACCAATAAGTTTATGACCGTGACTTCCGCTGCCTCTCTGGCATGCTAAGAACAAAGTCACAGGAGCCCACCTTCTTCACCACCACATAAGGGCCACTAAAACGAGTACCAAATTTTTACCCACTTACAGGCGTTAACATAAGGACCTTGTCCCCAGGTACGAAGGACTATTGCATCGCCTTTCAGTCAAACTGCCACTTCATGCGTTCTTCGCCACTAGCTAAATTCTTGGTTGCCACATCCCTGGCTGCATTCAGCCGATCACGAAAAGTGGCCACATACTGCAAAACACCCCTCTTTGTGTGTGGCTCCAAGAGCTGCTTCCACAACATGCGTATCGGAACCTGAACCTCATGACTGCAGACTAATTCAAATGGACTGAAACCAGTGGAGTTGTTCACTGCCTCCTGAAGGGCATATAAAAGGCATAGCCATATCCCAGTCCTTGGGGCAGTCCACACAGTAGGTGTGTTCCATAGGTTTTAATGTCTGATGTCATCTTTCAAGCACGCAATGGGACTGCAGGTGGTAAGCAGAAGAAAACACTTCAGTGTTGCCTGACTCACACATGACCTCCTGTAAAACACCAGATGTGAAACTGGCTCCCTGGTCTGACTGAGCCTCTTTAGGAGTCCCACATGGAAGAAAAAATTAAATAGCGCCTCAATTACTGAGTGTGCACGGATATTTCGCAAAGGCACAGCCTTTGGAAAGTGAGTTGGAACGTCCATGATAGTCAGTAGGTACTCATGTCCCTTATACGTTTTGGGAAGGGACCTTACACAGTCAATAACTGTAACTGGGCCACAGGAAGAGAGTGCCCAGCCTTCCCAGCAATCTGGCAGGTATGGCACGATCGGCAAAACTGAAGCACATCACGCTACACAGTGGGCCGGTAGAAGTGTTTTAGGATGCATGCAAGAAATGTCTTGACACTCAGATGACCTGAAACAGGAGTTTCATGAGCCAACCTCAACACATCCCCCTGAAAACTGGTAGGCGCTACTATCTGAGAGTACACCCAACAATCCTCATCAGCAAGTCTGTCTACAGGCTGCTACTACCGCATTAAAATGTCAAGCTCCTCAAATTCACCGACTGCTATATCTTTGCTTTCTTCCACAGTTACAGCTTACTTCCACAGCTGGGCTAGAGAAGGGTCCCGATTCTGCTCCTGGATCAAAGTCTTTCAGTAAAAATGCATAGCTCCTGTCAACTCACTCACAGCTTTTGCAAACATGGTATCAGCCAAACTAACTGGTTCAGCCTAGCGACTAGAGGACAACACAGAAGGATGTCCCTCATCCTCCCCAGGCGGGGGCAACACCTCCTCACTAACACATGCTATCTTTTTCTGTGCCTGAACCCAAGTAAAAATGCAGGCAGTGAACATCTCAGGATAGGTACGCTCCAACTCCTGTGTTTCTGGGACCTCACGTGGGGTAAAAGTGACCACTGGCATCACACACACTCCGCCAGGTCATTACCTAAAAATAAGCTAATGCCCGGCACAGGAAGCGTAGAACCCACCGCCACAGTCACCAATCCATTCACTATATTGGAGTTCAGGTGCACAGAGTACAATGACACCATTTATTACTGTCCCCCAAGACCTTTAATCAATGCAGACTGCTGCACCTTGCCAGCTCTGCCACACCCTGTAGCAAAAGAGACTGTGTTGCTCCACTGTCACATAAAATAGTAATTGGCCTTGCCTCCCTCTCCAGGTCCACAGATACAGTCCCCACCAAAGTAAATGGTTCATAACTAAATGGGGGCAAGACTGAAGCTTCACTGTGATGCCCAGGGTACAGACCACTCACGTCCTGGCTGCCAACAACCATGGCAAATAATGTCATGGTCCCTCTTAATCCTTGGACATAGAGGCTTAATGTGACCTGGCGCCTTACAATGATAGCAAATAACAGCAAAAGGAGACTTAGCACACTTTATCCAAATGTACCGCTGGACAGTGACAACCCTTCCAGAGAAAGATTAGTCTTTATCAGATGACTCCTTGCAGCGCCCATAGTCATTGCGCCCACCGCCATGGCGTCCTGAAGTATCGGACCCACCATGGATCAGCCGCTTGTGCAGCATCCACAAGCATGGTGATCTTCTGCTCACTGAGATACATCTCAACTGCTCTCAGAACACTGTTCGTAAATTGTTCAAGCAGCACCATCTCTTTAAGCTGAGAAAAGTCATATGTTTCCCTTGCCTTTAGCCAGTGCTCACAAGCCACAGCTAAAGTCTAAATAGTATTCACCGTCTCTACGCTTCATGGTCCGAAAGTGCTGCCGGTAGGCTTCTGGAACCCCACCATAGGCAGTCAGGACAGCCCCATTCAATGACTCATAATCCAAGCCAATACATGGGTCCAAGGCTGCAAATGCAACCTGCGCCTTACCATTTAATACACTTTGCACCAATAAAGGTCATTTGGTTTCAGGCCATTCACACTCCTGAGCTACAATCTCAAAAGCATCAAAAAAAGTATCAGCGTCTTCCTCAGAAAACTTTGGCACGAGAAAGCAGAATGCACACCTTGGTGCCCGAGGCAGGGGTGAGCCCTCGTTCGACCCTAATTTGGTCCACCTCAAGCTTCACCAACCGCTCCCTAGTTGCACGCTCTTTCCTCTCTGCCTGAAACTCTAATTCACGTGCCTGGTGCACCCTCTCCCTCTCCTCATGCTCAGTTACACGCTGCTTTTCTGTCTCCTCAGAGGCCCATAACTCCTTCAACTCAAGGGTAGAAATAAGGAGTTTAAACAGGACAGGCTTTAAGATACCCTCCGGCACCTCTATGTCTTGCTTGGCTGCCAACTGCAGCAGATAGTCTTTGGTGAGCTGCCAGAAATCATCCCAAGAGGGCAACTCCATTTCTACCACCATTTCTCTCCAGCTTAAATCTTAAATCACTAAAGGGTCATCCACAGGTGAGCTTTTAAATGTCAGTTTCTCTCTCAAATAAAATAGAAGATACAGCTGGAAATCCTTTGGACTATATGAATGGCCACCATCCCTCTGTATTGCAGTTTGATCCACCGGATGCTACAGAAGTACTGGATATAATAACTGATCTCAGGAATACTGCAACAGGACATGATGAAATAAATACATCACTGCTTAAGAAGATTAGTTCTTCAATCATTCAACCTCTCACATACATCTGTGCAAAGTCTATGGAAACCAGACTCTTTCAAATCTCGGGATCCTAGTAGCTTCACAAATTATCGCCCAATATCAATTTTGCCCCGTTTCTCAAAGGTTTTAGAGAAACTAGTATACAAGCGAATGTTTTTACATTTAAATGAACAAAATATCCTTTATAAACATCAATATGGGTTTCAAAAGTATTATTCTACATACATGGGCCTATTGCAACTTGTTGATAAAACATATACAGCTATGAATAACAATGAATATGCTCTTGGCATCTTTTTACATCTTTTTTCGATACAGTTAATCATGAAATTCTAATCACAAAATCACAAAAAAGCACTATGGTTTCCATGGACAGACTTTGAAATGGTTGTACAGTTATGTATATGATAGAGAACAATATGTGATTGCTAATGGTCTGGCATCAGACAGGGCCAGGATAAGGTGTGGAGTTCCACAAGGATCTATTCTGGGACCTCTGTTGTTCCTCATATATATCAATGACCTAGCTGCTGTATCTTCCACCTTACTTCCTATATTGTTTGCGGATGACATCAACCTGATTTTAACACATAAAAATGTTAAGTCCCTTATCTCAGATGCAAACACGGGTATGGAACAAATATCTAAATGGTTTCTATCAAATAAGTTATCATTAAATGTAAAAAAGTCAAATTTCATTATCTTTGCTAATAAAAACAAGAAATACAACAAAGAGGAAGCAAAAATCTCAGTCAAGGGAATTGAAATCTCACAAGTTACCTCCACAAATTTTTTTGGAGTACTCATAGATGAAAGGTTGAGCTGGAGAGAGCATACCAACATTAGTATCCAATAAAATTAAAAAATCACAAGGTGTTATCAGGAAGATTTGTGACTTGGTTAATCAGGACTGTCTACTTACTTTGTATTATAGCTTGATTTACCCATACCTCATATACTGCACTATTGTATGGGCCAGTACATATCCCTCTTATCTCCATGACATTTATCTTACACAGAAATAATTTGTTAGAATAGCCACATTCTCAAAACGTCTTGATCCTTCTGCACCTCTATTAAAAAAAACTCAAGATACTATCCATTTTTCAGATTAACATACCAAATGTGCACTTTTATATACAAATACACTTATATTCCAAATTCCTTTCCCAAACCCTTCACTAATTGTTTCCAAGTTAACTCGCAATTGTATTTTCATATGTATAATACTAGAAATTCAACATATCTTCGTTCGCCTTACTATCACACCACCCACGGTCAATTTTCCTTTAGATACAAAGGTACAATACATTGGAACAATTTTCTCAACTGTGCCATAGAATTTTCTTCTCTCAATACTTACAAGAACAGTTTAAAGAATCTTCTGACTAACCAAGTCACAAAGTAGATCACACTTCCATGTGTACGCAGATACACACTGGCACACACAAACACAGATAAACTTGCACGCTCGCTTGTTTGTGTGCACATGCATACACACACACACACACATTTACACTCTTCTGGTGAAGTGGGAAGCTAACATAAACATTCACACACACATGTATTTTATTATTTTACTTTTGTTTGTTGTATCTTATCCTATATTTAGCAAACAATATTTCTTATTTATTTATGCTCTATCTATTTTTGTATGTCTTTGTTGAGTTGTCATTTTATTTAGGGTGAGGCTATGTATAAGCCCCTTGGGTTTCTTGACCCTCCCTGCACTATTTCACTGTTTTTTAAATCTCTTCTGTTTCTGTTTTATATTTTAATTGTGCTAAATAAAATAAAATCAAAAACTCTATCTTGGACTTGATGAAACATGGCAGTAACCCAAGTGTCTGCTAGTTTCAGACAGATGCAGTTGCCATTCCTGTCCACCACCTATCCTGTGAAAATAGCAAATGTCCTTGCACCTATGTGAGCGGGTTGGTCTTAAAATGTGGTGTGGTCATGGGAATTGTTGGTGTATTGCTATTTTGATGCAGCTGAAAACATTTGCATTATAACCAACCAGGCATATAACCAGGCATATACTCTCCTGTCTGTTACACACACAGGGGCATGCATAAACGTACCTAAAAATATGAAGATTAGTGTGAAAGATTATTTTATAACACTATAACAATACAACATGTTCTAATGGTCATAATACAAATCCAAATTAGACAATCACAGTAATAACAAATCAAATTGGTGAATGGCAAATTCTGGGACAACTACATCCGTTAAAGATGTGTTGGATGACTTGTATATAGTGCATGAATTGTCATTCAGTGGAAAATTCACAAAAACACACACTGTAGCCTAATAAGAGCTCTGGAGTACTGAAAATGCGCTCCAGATGTTTGCATAACAAGTCAGAAGGAACATTGCCCTCAGATAACTTCAATATTCTTCGTGGCATATTTGTGTTTGCATAACCTTGCCAGAAGTCATGGATGTCATAAATGAGATCACATTACAGGACTTTAGAAGACATGATGATGTTACAATTTGTGAACACTCAAATGAATTAAATTTTACATTCATTTAGCACATATCAGCACACAGTAAATTGACATAACTATTTTTCATGCCCTAAGTATCAAGTACAGCCCATTTAAGATTGAGATAAGATTACAATAAAATAATATTCCACCATTAGAAAAATGTTGGCGATGTTCTAGCTTCACAGAAAACCAGTGCAGCAAACATAACACCTATAAATGCTTACACTACAGTATGCTAAATGCCCAGATTAGAGAATAGCGCAAACCATTCAACCATTCAAAGACATTCAATTTAATTGTGAGTATGAATTCTAACAAAGCAGGCCACTACGAGTCATGAATACGGCCCAGGATATGCTAACAATACCCCTGTACTAACAGCTATTAGCTAGCTGCCAATACAAATATGCTAACCATTTTTAGCAAAGGCTAACAGTTGTCTGTTACAACCAATGTAAATGACAGAACAACGTAACATAATGACAAGAACAGGCCATTTAGCCCAACAATGCCTGCCATTATCCTGACTAAATTGTACCTAGTGCTCTGATTACCGACAGACTTGATTGCATGACATGTAATTCACCATTTGGCCGTTCTCAGCCATAGGAAGCTTCAGAGTTAAGACAGGGCAGAAACAGGGGGTTACCATCTGTGGTGTGAATCTGTGTGTCTGTCAATGGGGGTGCTCATGCCCCTGCCTCTTCTTTTTTACCAGTTAGTTTTGGGCAACTTGGAAAGAAGTTTTGTAACAGTTAGTGGAAGTGGGCACCTCAGTCCTGCGTCTAGGTCTAGCATTCTACATTTCATCTCAGATTATATTGGAATATTCTGCTCTCCTTTCATTTTTGCATTTCAAATTATTTTTGGACAAATAAGCTGTGGTTTGGTATGTCCATGTCTGTAACCTTTGTTAATTGTTTTAAGGTAGTTGAACCTTGTCTTTTGATGTGACGTGACGTGAATATTTGTTGTAACTTAATACATTTTCAATTCAATTTTATTTGTATAACGCTTTTTACAGAGAACTCTCACAAATACACTTCACAGAGTAGCAAGGAAAGAGACAGAGCAAATTTCCAAATTTTCATCTGGTTGTGAGTTGTACATTTTGATAAATGTTGATCCATACAGTTTTCTCTGACTATCATGAATTTGGTGATTTAGTTGATAATTCATATTTTAAAAAAATAATAATTACCAAATTTAATCAAATAAATATATTTTATATGTTGGGTAAGTGAGGTGCTTTAACTGTTGATGCACTTGTGTTCGTTATTCAGAGTGCCGGACATCAAACGAGGGTGTTAACGATTAAAATTTTTATTTAGGGTTGTTGGTTTTTAGTGTAACACATTCGTTGATTTGGCTTATATTTTATTTTAATGGAAATGTTCGTTTTTAAAAGTAAAAGAATCCGTGAGAGAAAGTGTTGAAGATCTCTGTGCTTTTTAAATGTATTTGAAAAGGGTAGTTTTGTGTAAGCGCTGAAGCAACTTAAGACATTTTATTGTTTTGAAACACCATCTGCCACCAAATACACGAACAGGCAAAAAATTGTGTTAATAGGGTTACATGCGTTAAAATTTTTTAAAACAAGTGGAAATTATGTTAGAAAAGTTGTTGGTAGTTGGTTCGTAAAGTAGATTAGTTTATTAGTTAGATGAGGAGACAGCATTGTGTGTATGAGCATTAGTTTTGTGTCAAATAAATAAAAAAAATAAAATAAGCAAAGCGAAAGCGTGTTAAAATTGTAAAACAAGTGGAATTAGAAAATAGTTACATCTTAGCATTGTCTGTAAAGCAAATGCAAAGCGTGACAGGTGTAAGTTATCAGGCTGTGTATGAAAACAGAGTTTATTTTAAAAAAACTATGACAGAAGACATTTAGAGACAGAAACGAGCAAAACTTATTTTCTCCATGGAAAACCTTCTTCAGTAGAAGTCCGTAGTTTGTCGAGAGAGAGAGCAAAAAGTGTGAGATGCTCTATGTCCTGAGTCTGGGCGCCGACTGGAAACTGTGAGATCTCTCTTCCCGCGGAAGCTTGGTGGGGGGTGTGGTGTAGGTTGTGGTTGTCATGTGATGCGAGTCGGGCGCCAATGAAGGGAGGGATGCTTTGAGGGGGCGGTCTTTTCAAAAATGTCCTTTTTTATTTTTTTCTTAATCTTTATGTCTCCAGGCGTTAACAAAACAATAGGCTAGTAGACACAAACTTTTGTTTTAAATAACGCAAAGAGCCTAACATATAGTTATATAAACTAGGCCTACAGAATAGAGCTGCAATATAATAGTAATATAATAGTAATTCTTATTTTTACGTAGGCTATAACCCACGTCCCTTTTTAAAGTAATGCAGGATTAATTATATGCACCAAGTTTTAAAACGAATATTTTAGGACGCTGTTTACATTGGTAAGCTTTTGTCTAATAGGTAGCCTACAGCAGTAACAAACACTTTTGGCCATGGACTTTATTTTAAAAACACGACTAAGCTATGAACCAGCAATAGCCTATATTTTAAGAACTAACACGCTTATTGATCAGTAGATCTAATAAACATTACAAATTAGCTTGTGCTATAAAGGTTATGACTGCCTACAGACATCAGATTATTTGTTAAACAAGACTACTCTATGTTTATGTATCAAACCCTATCTAAATAAATATTAAATAAATAATTCTTATTTCCATAAGTCATCAAAATAATATGTCAAACCATTAACAAAGCAATGTTGCGGACCAACTCAGTCTTTGATGGCGCAAGTTAACGGACTTGAATCGTGAACGCAAAAAAGCAGGAACATGTGGGGAGGGTGCAGGCCAACGGTCTCTTTGAATTGCGCAAATTAACAGAAAAAAGCAGGAAACGTGGGGGTGTTGTGCAGGCCAACGGTATTTTTGAATGTACAAATTAACTGGAAGAAACAGGAAACATGTGGGGTGTCAAGAATGCTTTGACACAAACAGCGTTAACCCTCTGACAAAAATGGATTTTGGCGCAATGTATAACAAATTTCAAGAAAAATTCGATACTCTGCGTAACACTTACAATCTGCATGTGGTTGTAATGTGGGAGCACGGATTGACATTGCTTAAGCAGGAGAGCACGGAAGTACAGACGTTTCTATGATATCTAGATTATCCAGAATGTCTGGAACCGTGTGATGCTCTGTTTGGCGGGCAAACTAATGCCTTAAACCTTCATTACAAAGCTCAAGAAGGTGAACAAATACATTATTTTGATTTCACCAGTCTATACCCTTTTGTGAACAAGACTAAAGTTTACCCTACAGGTCACCCCACCATCATCTTCCGTGACTTGACCAAATTGAAGACTATTTTGGTCTGGTCAAAGCCAGGGTGCACCCCCCTACACAGCTTTACCAGTGTTACCGTACAGGGTTTCGGGGAAATTAATGTTTCCACTTTGCAGGACTTGTGCGGAATCTGAGCATCAAGGGCGATGTGAACATTCTGACGAGTTGCGTTCTCTCACAGGTGTATGGTATACCGTCGAATTGGCTGTTGAGAAAGTTGACAAAATTTTTGAAGTTTGGCATTTTCCAGAAAGGTCTGATTCTCTCTTTAGTGACTACATTAAGGCGCATTTAAAGGGGAAACAAGAAGCTTCTGGGTACCCCTCTTGGGTGTCTAATGACACTGACAAGGCAGAATATGTCCAAAGTTACTGGGAGAAGGAGGGCATCCGCTTAGACCCAAACAATATTTCGGTCAACAAAGCCAAACGACAGATATCAAAACTGTTTTTAAATAGTCTTTGGGGTAAATTCGGACAGAGAACCAATCAGCCAAACATGACCTTGATCCAGGATCCCGAACAGTTCCTGCAATACATGTTTTCAAATGAGTATGATATCATTCATATGAGTATGAGGCATTCATCACCGCTTATGTCCGGCTCAAGCTTTATTCCGTCATGGATAAATTGCCTGACAGGGTTCTGTACCACAGATACTGTCATCTTTGTGAATCGGCCGGGTGACTGGGTACCTCCTCTCGGGGACTTTTTGGGAGAGCTGACAAGCAACTGGACCCAGGTGACCACATTGTTGAATTTGTGTCGGGGGGACCCAAGACATACGGCTATAGAACACTGCTAGGTAAATCTTGCATGAAAGCTAAAGGTATAGCACTGCATTGTACTAACACACATGTTGTCAATCTTTCATCCCTCACAGATTTGGTTCATTATCATGTATGTAATCCAATAACTCCAGCCTGTTGTAACAAGTACACAGCAAATTGTTAGGTGTAAGAAAGGCTTCTCACTCAACAACCGATCAGTTTCTAAAAAATTCAGAGTAGTGTACAACAAAAGGGTCCTGCTCCCTGATTTCACAATGTTACCCTATGCCTTCTAAATCAGTGTTTGGGGATGAGGGTTTTGACAGGGGAAGATGCTTAGTGATTAAAACAGATTTTTCTAAATCACATTTATCATTTAATCTCCCTAACACAATGCGAAGAAACTATGTCCCTTTCCAATTGATCAGTCAGATGTTTGCATGCTTGTTAATCACTGAAAATGAATTTAAACTAATCATTGATCTCAAACTGTTTTAAGAAAAGTTTTGCGCCTCACCAGTTTAAGAAAGATGGATAAAGGAGGAAGAAAGTGAGGACAAGAGGAGGATGACCGATTATTTTTGTGGGTAAAAAAAATTCTCTGCATTAATGACACTCAATAAACTTGAAATATATTATGTAAAAGCTTGCATCAATAGTATATATTCTTTTTAAAACATTGTTTTCCTTAATTACAATTGTGTGCACAATACATTAAAGATACAACTATTTTGAGCTGAGACATTCATTAGTTTGTACCTTTTTTCACCCACCTCCCTCTCAGGGTCCACCCACAGCCCAAATCCCAATTTAACACCTGCTTATAGCCTACATTTATTTTCATTTGGAGTACGAAATTGTGCACATTTTTAATTAACATTATTTGCGGATACATGCACTTCTTTCTCCGCACTCGTATTCATGGCAAATATCTGCAATGCATAGATTGTAAACAATCTTCAAGTGCAGGTTTTGTTTTTGCTGGTTATTCTGAAAGCTAACACGGTAGATAACAGACTGGTGTATCTTGTTAAGTGTAGACTACTTGGTGATTAAAACAGATTTTTAACAGATAAATTGCATTTATGATTTTATCCCCCTAACACGGTACGAAGACGCTGTGTGTTAGGCTACTTGCCATTTGATTAGTCTGATTGTTGGCACGCTTGATAATAAAGGAAAATTAATGAAAACAGGTTGAGATCAATGATTAGTTTAAAGGAAAGTTTTGCGCCCCACCAATTTTTAGCAATTTTTAGCTCACCAGTCGCCGCTGCAAGTCATCGCAGGCCAATACGTTCCTCCTCTGGTTCACTTCAACGATATTGTCGAAACACGCATAAACAACCAAACTTACAGTTCTGGGTAGCGCGGTTCTGAATCTAATTTCCAGTCGCATGTTTCCCGTCTTGATCAGGGATAGATTCTGACTGCAGCCTTCATCAGGGGACAGATTGAAAGCATAAAGCGTGTAACCGCTTGTATATTCTTGATGATTTATTAACAAGGGCTGGTCCTTCAAATGTTTACCGGTAGCAAGTATCAGGCTATAATACTCTCGATTAGCGCTACTGTTATAATAATCAGGTTGAAACGGCTTGGCCGGAAACTGCTGACCGTCAACATACATTGCCACAAACTCTGTATTATAGTGTTGGAAATGAAACGGTTCTGGTTGTAAACCCCTGTAAAGACATTGTTATCAACCCAACCTATAATGACCATTTTTGGTAGCTACCCCAAAAACAAAATCTCCTGATTACAAACTCGGAATACCTGCGGCTAATGCGAAAGTCTTCATGCTGACCCGATCAATAGGATATTTTATATTAGTGATCAATATGCCTGCGCGTGTCCAAGCTTCACAGCAGGGGAGACGCTGACCTTTTTTACAAATAGTGATGCCGACACCATTTTAAGCATGTACTGATTGGCGTCTGCGGTCATTAGACAGAACCCGTCCTTACCCCGAACCATTTTAATTTTCAAATTGACACCATTTATCAGCAACTTCTCTCGAAAAAACATGTCTGTGTGTATGTGTCCAAGCTGGCTGGCTGTGAAATAGTTAGACAGTGTCTCATTCCCATAATTCAGTAGACATTCCATAACAGCTCGGTAGGGGTAAGTATTGCTAGACTGACTCACCAGCCAGTGAAACATCCACTTGGGAAAACATGATCGCTAGGGGGTAATGAATGACCCCATCATTGTCAGCTTGCGCGAGGTTACTGCTATCTCCGCGGGTGATCTTACATCGAAGGTATAAAAGTGTATTGTTCAAGTCAATGTAATCTTCACCATTACCAGCAATAAAGAACTCTAGAGGTCCTGTGTCTGAAATGGCGGACAGTGGGGGCACCTCCACATAGATGTTCTTCTCAGTGCTTGTTTGTGTATACGGAACTGAAAAAAGATCCAGTTCCGACTTCATGCATTCCTCTGACATGTTGTGTATGTAGGCCATTTTAAAAAAATGTATCTACTTTTCCTTGTAACCTTCTTCTTTGTGTGCTTTTTCACCTTCCTCTTGTTTTTACCAACTGCGCATCAAATGCTTGATACCCTCCGTTTTTTAGACTTAGGCCTGTTTGAGACACGCCCCCCTGGAGGTCTTTTCTGTCGCGTCATCACCTTGAACCTTGAACCTTCCGGACCGTCCGCCCTCTAACGATTTGTCACAACATTAGTGATCATATCCTTGGCTATGTTCTTAGCTGCTGAGGCCAAATGGGGCTTGGCTATATCGAATCCTTTCTTTAGTAGCGGTAAAGCCATTTGGAATAAGCCTTGAAAAATACCGCCAAGACCACCACCATACATAACACTCCCACCACTAAAGCCCGGCAACCCATTACCCGTTTGCGCCGTATAATAATCAACGTATCTGTGTGGATCTGTGTACAGGCCAGTCCTAGCCATCTTTTACTCATGATAATGGTGTTTCACTGGTCTGAAATTCAGCTTTGCTATGACCGTAACGGAAATTTACGTTCTGGATCCGTTTTCTGTCAAATGTAAAGTTGTCAATGTGCTTCTTGCTCACAGGTACGTAGTGTGGCTGCTCATACGAGATTGTGATGATGTCATTGTTTGCTTCAGATATATATACATTTCGTAGCAGGGGTACAAAGCTGTCACCAACACGTTGGTAGTCCATAACGTCCGTGTAGATGTACATTGTGTAGAAGCCGGCACTGATATCGACAGGGTGTGGTGCCACCGATTTCATGGCTGTCAAGTTGACTCCTGGTTCAAGACCGAGCATCATAGCTAGTTTTCCTACAGCCACAATTGTGGTGTGGCTCACTTACGATATAAATTTTGTTTTTTATATGACTGTATGCAACTTCCAGTCCTTCCAGCATGGGTACTGCAATTGTGGTTAATCTCATTCAGTAGACTAGTGATACTCTTGTGATACCCGGTACTAATTGCATGAGCGCTTCTGATGTTTTTAATATGATCGTCTGTATAAAAAGTGTTGTCATCACGTGTTATTGACCCCCAAGTATGTGGGTACTGTATTTCAGCTAAGCCAACCTCCCACGTCCCGCGCAGTTCAATAGGTCTGGCATACTTGGTTGTATAGCTTGAAATTTTGTTGTCAGGATAAATTCTCATAGATGCATTACTCAGGAGAGTAACGTAGAAACCTGTATCCTCCATGGTTACCTAATGCGTTTGTAGGGCCATGTCAGCTTTTCGACTCACTTATGGCCTATATGGCCTAGATGTCAACCACATGGCTTGCCGGTATCTAACTTGAACTTTTCAGGCCAGCCGACCCATATGACTAAAACTAGCTTTTTACCCTTCTGCTTCTTCTGCGCTACTATCAACCTTAAACTTTCAACCTCAAACGTTTTGTCTTTTCTCACAATAACCTTCTGTAATTCCTCCTCATAAAATGTACCTTCAATGTTTTCACCATCATAATCCTTCAACATGTATACAGGAGGTATTCTGTAGACCCTTTCAGCAACAGTGAAATATTCATCTGTATATGTTTGCTCACAGCCTTTTGCAAACTTTCCACGCACTTTGGAAACTCGGACTGTGTCACCCTCCTCAAACTTAAACTTTAGCTTTTTAGGCCTTTTTGGAAAGAGCCCGTACATATTTTTAAACACTTTTAAAGCGTTAGTATCATTTAATTCAACAGGCTTCATTTTAACCCTCTGGGGTCGAGAGCTCTGCCGGCGGAGCTCGACAAGATGAAATTAACTTTCGTTTCTATTTGGATGATTAACTTCATGTGCCGTTATCATACAGACGCAACAAAAACATTGACAGAAACCTTAGAATCGCGACTTTCCAATGCGCCCATTGGCAAATAATATAAATTGTTTTAAATGTTCCAAATTTGATTAATTAGATCATGTATGCTTCGCTAAACTTTACTCATTACTATGTGAATTTCGCTCAGCAGGAAGTCTGCCCAAATCGCATTCACATGTTAACAACATTATAATTACTCTCCATAGAAGGAGACTAAAGGAGGGGCGATGCGAGATCCATGTGAGAAATGCCAAGTCTGCGAAAGCGGGAAAGAATGTCACAGAGTGTCGCCTAATTCACTTCTTTTGAGGTGAACATTTCGTTTAATTTTGGAAAATGGTCCGTCCGGAAGCCGACACTGATGAAGAGCGGTGTCATTTCGAACAGTGAACTGATCCAGCTGAGGATCAACTTCATGCGTAAGTATATTTCTTATGATCATATTGGTAAATATGTGTACTGTATTGCAACGTATCTGTGTGTTTGTAGGAATATCCAGCAATGTGCGCGTTTGTAAATTCCCACACTACGAATGATTCTAACCATTGCTTCTCAAAATTATAGGCTACCTCTCTGCGTCTGGTTGTGTTAGAAGTATCAGGTAGACTGTATGTTTTTCGATCATATTCGTAATAAATAGCTCATGCCTGGCGTGTAGTGGCGTGGCTAGGATTCTAAAACTGATGTCCTTGCACAATCGATATCAGCATACTCTAAGTAAGTTCGGGAAATAGCAATAAAATAACCACTTAGCTAAACAGACCTAGCCTAGTTCAGATTGAGGCATTGTTATTGATGAGTTGCGTGTAGTTTAGTTGGAATATCAGTGTTTATTTAGTTAAGCTAATGTTTTTTCATTGATAGCTTGCATTATTTGTAAATGTGTGCTGTATTACATTCTCTGTGTGTTTGTAGGAATATTCACTAATATGCGCGCTTGTAAATTCCCACACTACGAATGATTCTAACCATTGCTTCTCAAAATTATAGGCTACCTCTCTGCGTCTGGTTGTGTTTGTTTGGTTCTTTGTTTGTATATGATGTCACATTTCATAAATTTTGTTTTCATTAGTTAGTGGTTTGTCCCTTTTTTGTAAAGCACATTTAATTTTCACCTGTTGAAGGAAATGTGCTATATAAATAAAGTTTGATTTTATTATATTTGCAGAGATGTTGATCAGGAAACACGGCCTCGTTCACCACTAGCTAAGAGGCCAGGCAGACGTTGCAAGAGTACACCAGTCTCATCTCATCTTCCATGCAGTTTACTTCAATAAATGTTCTAAAATCAAAAGTTGCCTTTGTTTCTGTCTTCTAAATGGCTCACTGATTCTTTGTCTTAGTGGTGGGGAGGCATGCGGCCAGGTGTGAATAGCCTACTTAGCTGGCAGGTATTCCTACCCAATGCATATTCATTACAGAAAGGCCATTTGCCCTCCCATTCTCACCTGGTGTTGAAAAATAGTAGTCACAACACTAACCTTTAGCAATTTATTTTATATGTCTCATTGGATTTGCTAAAATATTTTGTCATCTTTTGATACCCAAGACCTTGAAGAACACATTTCAGTGACCAAAAGTCTTATTCACAATTGTTTAGTGTGTTTTATTACAACATTCCTGTGCACGTTCAAAACTACTGTTTACAGTTTGTGTGTTTTTAGAGCAGTTTACAATCCACACATTATTATGACCTACTTACTGCTGCCATATTGTTGTAGCTGAGTTTGTGCTGAAAACAAAGATATGAAACACTTTGGAATCACTGTATATAAAGTTGATGAAATTTACACAAATGTCAGAGCATCGCACAATCACCGGTGTGCCTCATTTTACCCTTAGACCCCAGAGAGTTAATCGTACTGTGGTAGCTGTTATTGTACGACCGAACCAAATCTTGTACAACGTCTATGTACCGTCTAGTGTTGTGCGCTGTGAAGTAACGCCACATTCTTGTTTTAGGGTCCTATTAAAACGTTCAATCACAGATTTCACGCCATTATGTGTCGCAAAATGCGTTGTGTTGTTTCTTCAGCGTTTGGAATCATTTGTTGAAAAATTCTGTACCTTTGTCAGTTTGTAATTTTTTAGTCCTGGGCCCCTGTGCAAGAATGTCTCGGAGTCACCTCAGTACCGCTCTTGTTCTTTAGAGCACAAACCCAAGCAAACTTTGACAATATATCTATACGTTATCATAAATTTCATATTGTTGTTATGTTCAGATGAACTTGACATGTCTACTAAATCGACCTGCCATTGCGAATCAATGTTGCTCACAAAAACCCTGTTTCTTCTGAAATTAAGTCTGATGGGTTTGTGTAAAGTGTAGACATCTTCCCCAGACAACCAATCTGCAACTTTCTTGTTAGACAACCTATTTCCTATTGTTTCCAGCAAACCCCTTTGCAGCCGTTCTTTCCCGCCATAAGAACCAGGGTTTTCTGGTGAATAATAAACAGACTTCTCTGCATCCATCCTTACAGCTAATGCAATAATGACACAAGATCTGAAAATCCAAAGCATTTATTATTATTACTATTATTATTATTATTTAAAAAATAAAAACGCCACAAAATACATATACATATTACTATTTGGCATAGCTGTGAAGCGTTGCTAAACACCCGTCATCTGCGGCAGTCCGTCTTCAGACACGTCACCCCACAGGTCTTCCTGCGTGGCACCCTCAATCTCCCAGAAATCCTTGCAAACCTCAGCAACAATCTTGTCGATGAAAACCCCCAGGTCTGTCCGTTTGATTTCCCGCAGCTTCTCCCGGATGTATGGCTCGTCCTTGAGCTCTGAAACAATTGTGTCAACAGTGCCCTCTGCGCACAGGATTTAGTTTCAGACCAAACACTTTGAACACCTTGGAGAGTAGGCACCCCAGCCACGGTGTCTTCACTTTGGCGACCAGCTTGTCAAAATTGGCCTGAAAGTAGAATGTCCCTGGTTCGAAGAGACAGCTGTGTTGCAGCTGGCTGGGGTGGTCATATTCACACTCCAGACAGTCGCTCTTCAGCTGATTTTCAATTGCCGTATCAAGAAGGCAGACGAGGTTCAGCTTCAGGACTTCAACCATTGGAGCTATAATGCAGCCGTCAGCTGCATCCAATGACCCCGGCTGGGCTTTTGGTCTGAGGTGTCCTCCACCGCAGCATGGCTCATCATGAGCATTGTCTATATTCTGCTCTGTTATAAAGGCTGCAATCTCATCAATGAGATAAGGTTCCGAGACTGGAACATCATTATTTGCCAGGTACTCAGACTCCCAGGATTCTGAAGGACCTGAGTCCTATAGGCCTATTGGGCTATACGTAAGGTATACAGACTGAGACATACTTGTCAGGAGGTCTAAGAAGCTTGTTTGAAATTTGTCTATGTGGCGGTGGTCTTTTAGAGATCCTCATATGCATAGCCATGCCTTGAAGAAAGCATCAGCCAATCGAGTTCCGTGTGTGTGGGTGCATGCTTGGGTTTAACTTTTAATGGTTTATATTTTGTAGCGGTTTTGCTTCAGATTTTATCATGGCTTTGGCGTACAGTGTAATAATAATGATGTATAAATAACAATCAAAACAGCAACAAAATAAATTTTTAAAAGAAAAGGTTTTATTTTAAAAGCTCACATTAATCACCAAAAACGATAAAAGACACTGTCATAACATTCTATACAGTCTACAATTTCATAATATACATGTCCTAAATGTAACTAGACATTGTTTAACATTTCAAAACAGTTTTTATTGAAACACGAGTGTTAAATCATTCAAGATCAGTCTCTTCGTCTTCTTCAGACTTGGTCGGTATTGCTTTATGTACCGTTTCCTCAAACCTCTGACACAGGTTAATTTTCACAGAGTCAAATGATCTCAAAAACCGGTGATCTTCAAAAATTTTATCGGCTTGAGCAAGCGCGTTGTTCATTAAATTTTGTTCTTCAAACAGAAAGAATGCGATGTTACCATCAGTTATTAAGTCCAATAAAGACGCACCAAACCAAAAAATGTTATCCATAACGTTCAGACTTTTTCCTCCATCCACAGTTTGCGTCGTCGCCACCACTGTGATCCACCGTTTATGCATGGCATCGCTGGTCCGGCTTAAAAATTTACTTTTGTCTTTTGAACCGCCGGCTACCTCCTCATAGCATCTTCTAAAATCAGCCCAATCTCAAGCCTCGCACATGACTCCAAAAGTGGTGATAGGGCTGTACTCCTCATCACCTTGCAGTTTGAAAAACACATTTTTGGAGCATCTCCAGTGATTTCAAAATGACAACCGCTGCGGATACCCTCCAGCATCGGACCCCACTCACAGCGTAGAGCCCCTGCATGGACTCTTGACAACACTGCAAAAGGCTTCTTTGGGCCCCTCACTGTCTGCAGCACGATCTTCACTTCTTCAGAGGTAGGTGTCGAAATTTCAGCGTTAGACATGTTTTGTAGGCTGAGGAGCAACCAAATTTTGTATAGGCTACACAGAGCTGATGTCCGATTCTTTACCCTGTTGGTAGTGCATCCCACCACACAGCAGCTTTTAGGCATTTTTCTGTAGTTTGCTAGCAGACGGAAATGACAAGGAGGCACCTTCATGCAATACAAAGTCAATGGAGAGCGATGAATTGTTTTCCCCTCCGGGGTGGGCAAGACTTAATTGTGCTCTGTCTCTTTTGGTGCCCGCCTCGCCTCACATGACAAACCACAACCTACACCCCCCCCCCCCCCCTCCACGAGTGGGAGATCTCGCAGTTTCCAGTCGGCGCCCAGACTCAGGAGCCGCTTGCACTTTTTTCTCTCTTCTATCCGAAGAAGGCTTTCCACAGAGATAATAAATTTTGCTCGTTTCTGTCTCTAAATGTCTTCTGTCATAGTTTTTTAAAAAGAAACTCTGTTTTCACACATAGCCTGATAACTTACACCTGTCACGCTTTGCATTTTCTTTACAGACAATGCTAAGATGTAACTATTTGCTAATTTCACTTGTTTCACAATTTTAACACGCTTTCGCTTTGCTTAAAATTTATTTGACACAAAACTAATGCTCATACACACAATGCTGTCTCCTCATCTAACTAATAAACTAATCTACTTTACGAACCAACTACCAACAACTTTTCTCACATAATTTCCACTTGTTTTAAAAATTCTAATGCATGTAACCCTATTAACACATTTATTTGCCTGTTCGTGTATTTGGTGGCGGATGGTGTTTCAAAACAATAAAATGTTTTAAGTTTCTTAACCTCTTAGCGCAAAGCCCCTAATGGCCGGCACGACGGCGTGTCCAGATTACTGAACTCAGACATTCCGTGCTACTGCAACCAAAGTATGAGTTAAAAACAGAAACGGGTTGTTTTAGTTTCATTTGTAGACCATACAAGACAACTATGCCGAATATGGAGTTTCGCAGCGCCGCCATTGTCGCTCTGGTCGTTCATTTAACACGCACCCCCCTGCAGTCTCATCTACAACTACACCCCCCACCTATGACATAATAGACAATATTGTCTATCTTGGCATTCATAAAAATATTCTTTCACCACTAAAAAATCGTATTCCGTCATAGCAACAAGATAAACCTAACAATAGCCCTAATAGTGAAAACACTGCTCACTGAATAACGGAATAAACAAGAAAAAGTTTTTAAAATTGATACCATGTCATTCTACAGTAGGGTGACCATACGTCCTCTTTTTCCCGGACATGTCCTCTTTTTGGGACCTAAAAAATGCGTCCGGCCGGGATTTCTAAATCGCCAAAAATATCTGGGATTTGGCTTTTGCTTTCTACAGTCGCCATTCATTGTGTGCGTTTTTGCATTGCTTTGACCTTTCTCTTTAGGTCCCGCCTTCTCGCACGCCACCATTGGTCGGTCATGTAGGCTACACGCCCTTCACACAAACATTGGTCGAACTGCATCTCAACCATTACCCAGAGCACCACAGCAACAGCCAAGAGACTTAAGCGAGAGCCAAGAGAGCTTAAAAAATGCCCAAATGCAAATGTAAATTCACAGATGAATTACAGAAAAAATTCCCGTGTTTTCGTCAGGAACACGACTGCGGTTGCATATGTCAATCGGCAAGGTGGCATGCGCTCCCTCCAGCTCCACTGTCTAGCCCACAGATTGCTGGTCTGGAGCAGCTATCACTTTCTGTCCATACACGCGACCCATGTTCCAGGCAATCTGAACACGGGCGCGGATCTGTTGTCACGGGGAAACCCACTTTACGGAGAATGGCAGTTGCATCCCTAGATTGTGGAAATGCTGTGGCAGAGATTTGGCTGTGTGGCCGTAGATCTCTTTGCCTCGCATAGAAACGCCCACTGTCCTATGTTTTTCTTGCTACGGGACGAGAACGCGCCTCTCGGCGTGGACACACTGACCCACCCATGGCCCGATGTGCTCCTTTATGCATTTCCTCCCCTCGCTCTCATCTCTCCCACTCTAGCCAGAGTGAGAGAACAGAGCTTGACATTGATCCTGATAGCACCCAGGTGGCCGAAATCGCTGTGGCTGGCAGAGATTATACCTCTCGTCTCAGGCGAACGGGGAAATACACCACCCCCGCCCAGACCGAACAGAGGTATAACCTTATTACATTAGGGGTCTCCTCTCATGTGGCTGCTACCATCCATTGCGGGAGAGCACCCTCTACCAGGTCACTTCATGAAAATAAGTGGCAGGTATTTGAAGGATGGTGTGCCTCTCATCAGTCAGTGCCTTACCAGTGCTCTGTTACTGACGTGCTGTGCTTTTTACAGAACCTACGGATAAAGGGAAATCCTTTTCAACCATTATGGTCTACCTGGCAGCTATCACTGCTTGTAATGTTGGTTTCAAAGACTATGCAGTGGGGCAACACCCCCTCATTCACAGGTTTATGAAGGGGGCTTGCCGTTCTCTGCCTGTTGCTAAAAAGGGGCTTTATCTTGGGATTTATCACTGGTGCTGGAGGCTCTGTCTCTATGGCCATTCGAGCCTATAAATGAGATACAGTTAAAATTGCTGTCTCTCAAGACAGCATTGCTGGGGACGGAGTGTAGCACAGTGGGTAAGGAACTGGGCTTGTAACCAAAAGGTCGCAGGTTCGATTCCTGGGTAGGACACTGCCGTTGTACCCTTGAGCAAGGTACTTAACCGAAATTGCTTCAGTATATATCCAGCTGTATAAATGGATACAATGTAAAAATGCTATGTAAAAAGTTGTGTAAGTCGCTGTGGATAAGAGCGTCTGCTACATGCCTGTAATGTAATGTAATGTAATGTAATGCTGCTCGCTCTAGCTTCGGCTAAGCGAGTCAGTGACCTCCATGCGCTCTCAGTGCATCCCTCGTGTTCAATGTTCTCCCCTAATATGGATAGGGTTTCTCTTAAGCCTAATCCAGCCTTCATGCCTAAAAGCTTCCCAGCTTTCACGTGTGCGGTGTTGGAGCTTGCTGCTTTTCATCCACCGCCTTACTCCTCTCAAGAGGATCAAAGGCTGCATATGCTATGTCCTGTGCATTTTCTCCATACGTATATGACAAGGACTAAGGCTTTCAGAAAGAGTGACCAGCTCTTTGTCGCCTGGGGCCCACCCTGCAAAGGGAAAGCCATCTCTAAGCAGCGGCTGTCTCATTGGCTTGTGGAAGCTATTGCTATGGCATATGACTCAAAGGGGATAACACCCCCTCAGGCCTGAGGGCTCATTCTACGAGGGGCATGGCTGCATCGTGGGCCCTATTCTGTGGGGTCTCCTTGCAGGAGATTTGTTCAGCTGCAGGCTCGGCTTCTCCACATACCTTTGCTAGGTTCTACTGCCTGGACGTCACCAGGACTCCGGTAGTCCACACAGTTCTAGGGGTGAGCTCTGTGTGAAGCTCACGCATCTCCCCTCACCTGCTTTGTGTTTAGTACTTCCTTACATGGGATGTGGCAGTCACGCCCTCCCCTCAAGGGGGGAGGCTGCCCTTGCTGGCCCAACAGTTTCTCAGCTGTGAGCATAGGGCAATCTTGGAGTTGTCCATATCTCCCCTAGGGGGATCTCGAAAAGAGATGATGAAAGAGAACTTTAGGTTACTATCGTAACCCCGGTTCTCTGAAACATTGAGTGGAGAGATCCACCAAGACTGCCCTGATTGCCGCGCACGAGAAGCGAATATGTTCACTGATGAGTAGTAACGCTGCAGCATCCTATATGCTCTTTCAGGAGGACGGTGCCTCCTGTAGCATTAGGACGCACTACTGTCTGTCAGAGCCAGACTTGGTGCAGTTGGATGCTTCTGAGGAGTCATGGCCGGATGTCGTTCCCCATAGGTGGATCTCTCCACTTGATGTTTCAGAGAACCGGGATTACGATAGTAATCTAAAGTTATTCGCCCACCACAGACTATACTGAGATTGTTATTCTTATTAGTCAAAGAGTTCAAGTTCAAAGAGTTAGCTGAAGGAAAAGAGAGGCCACGCACGTGGTTGTACTTTGTAGCTGTAGACAGTGAACTGATTCAGGTAATTAAACATCTAACAACGCATTCAACGCATTCAAATGATCAGGAAAAAAGACAAATAGAAACACACAGATTGACATTAATCTCAGTTAAGACAAAGCTATACTTCATCTACTGCCTGGGATGTTTAGTCAGTCTGACTTGAAACATCCACAGTTCCAACTGTCCGGTCATGCTCTCCCAAAACCTCCACAGCAACCACAAGAGACAGCACACGCATAGAAGGACCTCAGTAGAAGTCCTTTTCTGTATGCAGGGCAATGTCTCATCTGTTCGGTCATCTGAAGAAGTCCCTTTTGCTGGTTGGAAAAGGTTGTTCTGCTGCTTGAAAAAGTTTGTTTTCATGTGGGTTCCAGGCTAGGCTCCAAGTGGATTTAAGTACTTAGTTGTTGGCAACACCTATTTACCGTGGAGAGCGACTTCTATTTATTCAGATACGTTTCTATGGTGCCAACAGCAATAGGCGTTCTGCAAGCTCTGCAATTTAGGAGTTTTACAGAAATATGTCAATGGAAGCTCCAGAGAATATGGGCAGTCCATGGACAAATATCCGAGTGCCTGGCCTAAGAAGGCAGGAAGCGATTGAGACAAAGAGAGGCTAAGAAGGAAGAAGAGCTTTTGTTACATTTCTTAGTTTTATAGCCTGTTGCGTGTTTCTGCATTAGAGGATTGGTTCAGTGTAACCAGACATCATGCTGGGGGCGGTGTTGCTGACATCAGTTGTGTTTCCTGAAAAATGTATGGAAATGTAATTCTGTTGTCCCTACATCAGTTAGTGAAAACTGTATCACTGATGCAGCCACATTTTACAATTTGTAATGCTATCGACTTAATCAACACAACATTTTGATAATTTGTATATGCATATTGGGTTAAGTCATATAGTGCCGTTTTGAGCCCCTAATTGTACTTGGCCTGGAAACTAGTTGGCAACAGTGAATTTAGTCTGTAAACTATTAATTCAATCAACTATTGATTGACATGTGGCACACTGAATAACATACATGGCTAGACGGTAACAAAGATATGGTTGCTGATGATTTACTCCAGAAAAACTCTAGAGATCGCGTAATTATCAACTATCCAATCTGCTAGCCAGAATGTGGAAAAGCAGACTCACCTATATCATCATGACAAGGTCTTATTTACCTTGATCAATGCTTTCTTAAATATAGTTATCAAAGCTAATAAAAGATTGTGTTGGAGGCATGAATATACATTTCACCTGCTAGTCACATAAACAAGCTAGTAGTTGTACTAATCTTGGTGCTTATTTGGATTGCCCTTTTGATAAAGCCATATATGGGTCTGTATTTTTAGTAACCACATTGCGATGATTTTATACATCCTAAACAGTATCTGTACCAAATTGGGTGCTTCTATCTCCAACTGAACAATCTGGCCCATTTTTAAACTCGCTTGAGTCATGTGCTTCAACAGTGGGCTACATTTCCAGTCATGGGAAGAGGCTAATTTGAATTTTCTCTTCAAAAGAGACTTTCATAGGTCCTAAATTTTGCACACCCCTTCTGAGATGGCTCGATACAGCCCAGAGTCTCTGCACAGAATTTGTTGGTTTTATTCACCACGTAGTATGTTGACCCTTTTCTGCGTTTAATTCCCTCTACTATTCAGTTCCACAAGGAAAACAAAATTTGCTCCCATACATATTATGAAATATGAAAACGACATTAGTGCAATTAAGAAGCTGCTTATCTATATTGTTTTGTTCCCCAAAAGTCAGTGTGCCATTGTTCTGACGGTACTATTATGTGCCTTTCATGCCATCTAAATTGCTCCAACTCACCTGGTCTTTACAGAAGGTCACCATGCCCTGATATGCTGCGTCTGCTGTTGCAAAGATATGTGGTGGATTTGACATGCGCTTCATCCCATGGTACAGCCTAGAGAACTGCCAACAAATGAAATAGTCTTCCTCTGTGGTTATGCAGAACAAAACTCTTATTTTGGCATAAACTGCAATTTCTACACTGGACGTTTCCCACAATGAATCGGAACCCACTGCAATTTATTCACTAAAACATAAATCCAAGATCAGAAAATATATTGTAAAAACATCAAACTATACAAATATAAAAATTCACTCAAATTAATCATTTAATTGTGACATTGCTGTAACGCATAAAATGATCAAACCTTTTACACTTCTTACCTGTGGTGAGTAGATGCTGAGGTTTTGGAAAGGATTGAGAGCAATCAAGATGTCCCCAATATATGTGTAAATCTGCAAGTCCTCATATCTCCTCTGCAGATGGGAGATGAGTATTTCCTACAAACACACACACACACACACACAAACTAAAGCAGCCTTCAAGTGGCTCAGCTGTCAGACCCTACATTTCAAAAGTGCAGCATGTCTTTAAAGCTGTCTAGAAGCAGTTCCCACTGCACAAACATTTCCAAAAACTACACATCCCAGCTCCTTGGACTCAGATCATAGCAATTAGAAGAATATTCTCAGTATTGTAGCATTATTAGCCTCTGAAACTTGGCTGTACTCCTGTGACCTCTCTATGTGGCTTTTTCTCTCTTTTGAAATTAAAAAGTTATTAATCATATTTATAAGACACAGCATTTGACTTTCTGACCATACTGCCCTCATAGTATCCTTATAATGGGCCTATTCTATTAGTTGTAATGAAAAACAATTCTTAAAAAAAACATTTTAAAGTTCTCTTATATCTGTATTAAGGAAGCAACTGAACACACTTCACTAATTATAAATGCCTGAGAAGCCATTTGTCCACAGTTATGGTGCCCTGATATGAGGATGTTTAAAAAGTGCATACCCTTAAAGCTGAGGATCTTTACATGTGATTTGATTACAAATCTAAAATTGTGGGGTACAGAGCCAAATCAAGAAGGTCCTTGTCCCAAACATTATGGAGCTCACTGTGTATGTATGTATGTATTCTCAGCAAGATGAGGATTAATTGAAATATGTTTAATATGTTTTCAAACCCAGCAGTTTCAACGGTTAACACCCTCGTTTGACGTCCAACACTCTGAAAACTGACACAAGTGCATCAACCGTTAAAACACCTCACTTACCCAACATGTAAAATATATTTTTTGATTTAATTTTGTAATTATTATCAAAGATATTGCCAAATGTGTTTATAGGCAGAGAAAACTGTTTGGATCAACCTTTATAAAAAAGTAAAACTCGTATCCAGATGAAAATTAGGAAATTTATTAAATGGGCAACATAGGGCGACATAGCTCAGGAGGTAAGAGCGGTTGACTGGCAGTCGGAGGGTTGCCAGTTCGATCCCCCGCCCTAGGCGTGTCGAAGTGTACCTGAGAAAGACACCTAACCCCTAATTGCTCCCAATGAGTTGATTGGTACCTTGCATGGCAGCCTTTCACCATTGGTGTGTGAGTGTGTGTGTGAATGAGAGGCATCAATTGTAAAGCGCTTTGGATAAAAGCACTATATAAATGCAGCCCATTTACCAAATATTCACTTCTAATCTAAAGATGAGGTTAAACTACCTTACAACAATTAATAGGGGGTTATAGACATGGACAGTCACAGAAGAAATTAATGAAAGTAGATACCAAACCACAGCTTTTGTCCCAAAGTAATTCAAGGTGCAAAAATCAAAAGACAGCAGAATAGTCCAAAAGAACCACCTACTCAACCCAGCTCCTGGTCCAAGCAGTGGTACTATCCCGCCTGGACTACTGCAGCTCTCTTCTGGCTGGACTACCAGCATCTGCCATCAGACCCCTGCAACTCATTCAGAATTCTGCAGCTCGTCTGGTCTTTAACCTCCCCAGACACTCCCACGTCACTCCCTTGCTCACTACCCTCCACTGGCTGCCCTTTGTAGCTTGCATCAAATTCAAAACATTGGTCCTAGCATACCAGGCAGTCAAGGGATCTGCCCCAGCATACCTGCACAAGACCTTCAAACCCTACATGCCAGCCAGACCCCTCCGTTCCGCTACCTCAGGACACCTGGCGCCTCCCCCTCTTTGCAATTGCGCTTCCCGGTCACGTCTCCTGTCTGTTCTGGCTCCACGATGGTGGAATGAGCTTCCCGTGGAGGTCAGAACAGCTGAGACCCTGACCACCTTCAAGCAACGACTGAAGACTCACCTCTTCAGGCTGCACCTCTCCTCCATCCCTCCCTACCTTCCTGTAGTCTCTAATTGACTATGTAATCTTAGGGTTGTAGCTAGGTAAGCTGTTTATCTTAGTTGACTTAGTTATTGCACTCTGACCTACTCAACTATTGCTTGTATTATTTGCATAGACTGCTTTGTTGCTGTTTTTGTTTGTGTTAATCAGATTAACCTACAGGGTCCAAGTTAAACTATGCGGTCGTTCCCTGCACTTGTAACTGTACTACCCTCTAGGGTTTTCAATACACTTGTTCCTGGTTATGGTTATGCATTTTATTGTACGTCACTTTGGATAAGAGCGTCTGCCAAATGCCTGTAATGCAATGTAATGTAAAAACAAGCTGTATATCATGTTTCAAGACTAAATAAATGAATTTAATAAGAAGCAATCAATTAGATTAATGAATTGAAATCATACATTCTCTACTGAATGCAGGCACACTACTTCTAAATTACAAAACAGAAGACATACAAAACATTAAACAATTAATCTAGAAATACCAGAAAAGAGAGAGAGAGAGATGGATAAGCCAGACCTCACCAAAGTGTTACTCACTCCCAGTTTAAGAACCACAGGATGAAAAGAAATCAGCTAAAAACACAACCAAGAAACCACCACCAAAATAAAATGAGGAAAACTCTTCTTCTTCCAGGCTTCGAAACCAAACGCATCACAAACAACTTTCTCCTGTGGCCATCTTAAATACCTTACCCAGCATGGCTTGAGGATGTTTGCCCTGATTGGGTGATGCCGGGTTAAGGTTTAGGAGAGAAGGGAAGGGGGGTCAGACTAATTTATGACAAGGACTGGCCAAACTAAAGATCGCATTCAAACTTAAAGAGGACATGGGAAATGTTAGGCATGTAGCTATGCAGGGTCTCTGACCCCCGATATGGTGTCCTGTATCATCTGCTTTGTCTCTTCTGAGGAGGTGAGACCCATAGATTGTCTGCCTAGATTAGGGTATCAGTGGATTTTAAATTGCCCCAGTCACATTTGCTTTGATGCTTGTGACGGGGAGGCCAGGCCACATTCTTATTCACCGTTTCCCTCTCTAAGGCCAAAATCTAAACACTACATATCCTACAGTGTGTGTATATGGGAGATATATATATATATGGGAGATATATATATATATATCTCCCATATATATATATATATATATCTCCCATGGGCACCATGGAAGGCATATACTCATGCGTCATGACCCGTCTGTAAATATTTACCATCAAAACAGTGGCATAGCATGCCAAATTTACAGGGTGGCTTTGAAATCTTCCCCCCAACTCAGATACAAATAATAACACATACCCACCATTTGGGGGGCGGGGGTGGGGGTGGGGGGTGCTATAAGTGAAGCAAGTGCTTTTAGGCTTACAGCTCAGGAAATTTATGTCCAATTTGAAAAAATTTCCTTCCTCTGGTACAGTGATAGATGACCTGCTTCATGGACACAATGACATCATTTCCCATCTGGATTCTTTTCCTGCCATTCCCAATTTTTCACGGAATTTGGACAATGTCAAACTAATTTACATGATGGGCAGAATGGAACCCATGTTCACACATACAACCCAAACTTGAAACAAATACCATCACATTAGTACCCTTTGGAGAATTGTCCGGATGCCGCCATTTCAGATCCACCCATAACACACCAATATTTGAACTATTCTGGACACTGGACACAGAATATACCAGGGAGATGCCTTGTGGGAACAAATGATCTTTGGCTGCCTGTTGTGCGCCCGTCTCAATGGTCAAGTGGGGTTAGGAATTTCTTCAGGTTGCTTGCACCTACAGCTGGGGATCGCATCTCCCGCTTGGCCCTGCCATAGCTGCCTGCAGCTCTATTTTTTATTTTTTTGGTTCTGGCAGAACTTGACATGTCAGAGCCTCAGAGGCAAATGAGGTACATAGAATAGGCTGATGATTTTTCACAAAAAATCCTGGAAACTGCTATCATTTAGCATGGCTGTGGACATACTGTTAAAATGTATGTGGATTGTTTTATGATAGGGATAATTTCAGGATGGCTAAATGCAGCTTCAGACATAAACACAGAATTCCAGAACTGGCCACATGCATACAACATGCTCTTCGTATTCTTTACATGTGACCATTTACGCAATTCACTGACACAAATCACATTGAAATGGCCATTCTTCAGCACAGTCCTAGCTGTTAATAAACAATGATCATCAACTACACTGAACAAAAACATAAACGCAACACTTTCATTTTTGCAGCCATTTTTAATGTGTTTAAATTATACCTCAAAGATTTGTTTATGTGCACAAAGATCTCTAATTTTTCCCACAAATTTGTCAAGATAATCCATCTCCTGCATAGGTGTGGCATATCAAGATGCTGATTAAAAGCCATGATCACTACACAGGTGTTCCTTATGATGGGGTCAATAAAAGGCCACCCTAAAATGTTGAGTTTTTTGTTGTTCAACACCATGTCACATATGCCTCAAGAGTTAAGTCATGCAGTGGGCATGCTGACTGCAGGAATGTCCTGTAGAGCTGTTCATTTAATGGGTGTTCATTTCTCCACCATAAGCCGCCTCCAGCATCGTTTCAGATTTTGGATGTCCACCCAACAGGCCTCACAATCGCAGACCATGTGTAACCACGCCAGCCTAGGACCGCCACATCCGAGTTCTTCACATGCAGGATCGTCTGAGGCCAGCCACACGGACAGCTGATGAAACAGTTGGACAGAGCTAATACATGATACAGCAGTAGCTCTACCAAGTCCTAGAGGCATGCTGCCAGACTATTGAAGGATCATGTTAAAAATGTGACTTACATAAAGCATTATATAAGCAATTATATAAAAATGACTTGATAAATAAAATTCACTAAGGGCTGAAAGTTTACACTTAATATCCAATGTATCTAATTGTACACTGTTTCACCCCATACAATGTATCACTTCCCGACCAGTCTTTAATTAAAACATCAAAATTAGCTCCTGACTCTGTTCTTTGTATCTTTATCTTCAACACCATCATTTTTGTTAAGTAATTCCTATACTACGTCGCTCTGGATAAGAGCGTCTGCCAAATGCCTGTAATGTAATCAAGGAGGAAATGGAGTGCAGCTCAGCGTCATCAGGGAGTCACGGAGCACACAGTCTGGCTTCATCGTGATGATACCCAAGTTTGATAGTACCCTCTGGTTCTGCAACGACTAAGTTGAATAATGTCTCCATCTTTGATGGCTACTCCATGCCCTGAGTGGATGAGCTCATTAAGCACCTAGGTCAGGCTCCCTCTATTTCCAGGCTCAGCCTAATCTAAGATTATTGGCAGGTACCTCTCTGCCCAGTGACCAAAGTGAAGATAGTCTTCAGCTCCCCTCAGCTGTATCACACCATACCATTTAGTCTTCAAGTGGCACCTGCCATAATCCAGCAGGTAAAGAATATCCTGATGAGACCTCACCAACAATTGGCAGTTACCTACCTAGATGACATCATCATCCACTCAGAGAGCTAGGCAGAGCACCTTGGCAGAACACCCGAAGGGTACTGAAAGAGCTGCGACGAGCTGGCTGTGCCAACCATGTCAAATGTCATCTACTGCTCTGAGGCACAATACCTGGGGTTCCAGATAGACTGAAGGCTCCTCAAACCACAGAAAAAGATAGAGGCTATTCAAGCCTTTCTCCTACCTCCCCTAATCCCTAAGCGCACATGCCAAATCTGGCCAATCCATGCCCATTTAGGGGGTACCCTATTTAAAGCATTATAACTCCAGATGTTAACACCTCACAGACTTGAATGGCTTAAATGAAGCCAGACATTTGTACCATTTACATTACTAACTTAGATTAGTTTATATTCATAATTTTGGAAGAAATAAAGTGCCACAAATGCAATTGTCCAGGCAAAAAAAGAATTCGCTCTTTTTTAGTTTGCAATGAAATACTGAGAGATTGCATATATACAGAAGGTTAAACTATACAATGTCGTGGATCAAAAACTTCTTGACCACAAGTTTATAAAATCTAAGGGTGGATATGTAGAACTACTAAAGATCTATGAAGCAAAAACTAAGCAGTGTACACAGCGTCTCCAAATCTATCCAAAATGTCTAAATTATGAATTTCTGTAAATCACAACATATTCACATATTTCACCATAAATCAACTGTTTTGACTCAAGAAACTTACTGTTGCAAACATTTTCAAGTGATGATTACAAGCTCTCCGTCAGAACAGTGGTCTAAAATGTCTAGGGGTCGAGAAACGTATCCAAAATCTCTCCAGAAATGAATAAAATGCTTTTTGTCCGTTATAAAGCTTATAAATGAGCCCCTTACGAAGGTTTAAAATGAAACATTGATATCAGATTTAAAAATAATGCAAAAATATTGTCACACAATGCGGTACAGTACCTAAATGTGTATTTCTATACTCTGTACTCTCGTATGATTTTTTGTATGGGGATGGGACGACATTAAAACAATTTTCAATCATCCACCACATTTT
Organism: Anguilla anguilla; assembly: GCF_013347855.1. Taxonomy (NCBI): domain Eukaryota; kingdom Metazoa; phylum Chordata; class Actinopteri; order Anguilliformes; family Anguillidae; genus Anguilla; species Anguilla anguilla. Next base: position 31,224,964 of record NC_049203.1, on the reverse strand, counting down.
GGCAATGTTCCAACTCTCACGTCATCACTGTTTCATGTATCAGAACAACTACTAAACTACTAACAAACGCTTACATTATAGTGTGAAATATCATCATTATAAAATACCACTAACATATTTAAAGACACTCAATTTCAAAAATAACGTACACTCCTGGGCAGAAAAATGGGCCAAGCCCAAAATGGCAAATAATTAAGCTTTTAATGGTCTTAACAACAAATCATTGGACATAAGATTAGCAAGGGTCCAAGGTATCAAATGAGCCTGAAACCACCGTGCTGCTGCCAGATATGCAGTAGATACTACAAGGATTGTTTCTCCTGATTAATTTTCCTGTTGAACTCAATGGAAAAAATATGCAGTAGATACTACAATGCTTGTAGTATCTACTGCATATATGGCAGCAGCACGGTGGTTTGAGGCTCATTTGATACATTGGACCCTTGGTGACTTAAAGCCATTTAGCCAACAAATGTGTTCCATACTGTATCAGCATAATTTACAGCTGAATCTAGTCCCACCCCCCAATTCCCATAGAGATCCATTCAAATGCAAAGAGTTTTTGTATCGCTTGTAGGACAACCTGAAAATAAGATATCCAGAGTCTGATAATGTTGATAGGTCACAGACATCAGGAAGTCATGGCATGCAAATGATATGCAATCGAATACAAAACATGACTCTTTTATTTAACATTATGTTAATTTGTGTACTGTATAAGCGAATTTCCCTGTTTCTAGCTTTTCCCCAAACAGTTCACTGCAGCAAAAGTAAATGAGCAAATGGTGGTACAGGAGGTCTCAGGAGTGCATTTGTTTAATTCTTTCTAATTTTCTGACCAATGATTTGTTGTTAAGACCATTAAAATCTTAATATTTTGCCATTTTGGGCTTGGCCCATTTTTTTGCACCGAAATATTTTGAGCAGTAATACTTACATTGCAATGATGAAATTTTATCCGTGTTCAGTAGATAGAGACAGAGACAGTAAATCAATGATACAGTTCTATCTTCTGTCTTACTCCAGAAAACAATGCTAGGTCTATCAGAAAATGTATGGCTTAGTCCTCAATAATAATAGTATTTTCCAAGAAATTAGGAAAAGTCATTGACAACGTTTCGTGAGGTGCAGTGTCTTTTACTGCTACCACAGAGTGTATTCGTAAGTGAATGTGATGATGAGAATAAATTTGGTTACGTTGAGCTATAAAACGCTATTCCAAAAGCAAAATTAGACATATTATACCTCGTTAAAAAGCTTATATTCTAACCTACTGAATAAATGAACTGTCAATCAAGCCAGACTGTACTAAAAAATGTGAACATGCGGTAAACAACACATATGGTATTTTGCACAGCTATTTTGGAAGGTACCCAGGCGTCACAAATGCGCGTATATTTCACAAATGGATTGTCCAAGACAATATATAACCGCTCAGTCTCAAAACGGACATCTCTATGCGTAAAACCAATGATAAGGTTGTATATTTATTCAATATTTAGTCCCAGATATTGACTGTAGAATGACATGGTATAATTTTTGAAAACTTTGTTTTGTTTATTTCGTTATTCAGTGAGCAGGGTTTTCACTGCTGTATTGGCATATCTTACGGCTATTGTTGGGTTTATCTTGTTGCTATGATGGAATATGATTTTTGAGGGGTGAAAGAATATTTTTATGAATGCCCAGATAGACAATATTGTCCATTATGTCATGGGTGGGGGGTAGGGATGTATCCGAATCCAAATACTGTATTCGGGAAAGCACGAATAATGCGATGGAAACAGATATTTCTTCTACCCGAAGTTGCTCGTTATTATTCGGATTCGGGAAAGAAAAAAAAAAGTCAGCCCAGGTCGAGTTCTCATAGCCTCTATCTAATGTTACACAGAGAGAGAGAGAGAGAGAGAGAGAGAGAAAGAGAGCGGTGGCCCCAGTTACACATACCAATAAACTGAGCCACTGTGCTGCAAAACGTTTAATAAATAAGTTCTATGCGTCAGCCATTATGTTTCTTCAAATCGATTCATATCATTGTGGATGGCCACTAGATAAAAATGCCCATTTTGTTTGCAACATAGGACTTTACTTTCACTAACTAGTCGTTTCATTTCCTACACATTATTGAAAAGTGATCGGTATAGTCTATAGTCGCCCCCACCAAGTCAGCGCACAGCCGGCAGCGGGCTGAGAGCTGACCGTTCCCGGCTATCACTCAGGGAAACTCTCGCATCGAGGAGGAGGTGTGGGAGCTAGAGAGACACAAGTCTGGTGGCAGCTGGATTTCTTTCAAACCCCCGCAACCTATACATAAAAATCAAGCTTAGAACCTGTAGTTTTTAGCTGTATGTGTTACTTTCCTTCATTAAAAAAACCCAGTCGAAATATTGAAAAAAACAATGTTTTACCTTGTATTTCAGTCAATGTGCATCTGTTTAAGATGTAACATGCTGTATGTATCAGTTATAGGTCTTGGCTATAATGAACACGAAATCCATTCATGGTAACAAACTTTGCCACCAAGGAAAAATATTAGGACATCACTGGTTTGCAGTCTATCCAAACTTAGTTCAGTGGGGGAAATAAATAAATAAATAAGTAAATAAATAAAACAGGCAAAAAAAAGTTCATGTGGTTCAGACAGCTCATAAAACTTAGCTTACTTAAAAATAAAAATAAAAAGAGGGAGAGATGAAAAGTACAGTATGAGGATGTGGAAATATATTTCATAATTAATTATATGCCATTGCATTGCCAATGAATATTAGGTTAGAAAATACAACATTTGCCTGATTTAATGTGACTTCTGGTATAAACCTGTCTTCCTGTCTTCTATCCGAATACAGATACAGATAATTTTGTTGGTTGATTTGATACAGATACAGATACAGATACAGATAATGACGTCTCTGCACACCCCTAGAGGGGGGTGTAGTTGCAGATGAGACTGCAGGGAGGGGGTGCTTGTTAAATGAACGACCACAGCGACAATGGTGGCGCTGGAAAACTCCATATTCGGCATAGTTATCATGTGTCGTCTACTAATGAAACTAACACAAAGCGTCTCTGTTTTTAACGCATACTTTGGTTGCAGTAGCACTGCATGTCGACCACTAGGGGCTTTGCACTAAGAGGTTAAAGAACTAGGCATGTGCTTTCTTGGGTTTTTTTTGGGTATTACAGCTGCTTTGCGCCTCACTTCTCCATAGCCACTCCATTATCAGACCTGAATGAGAAGGGCCCAAAAGAGAAGGTGGTGTGGACCTTGACAGCAGAACCACCATTCCAGCAGTTGAAGGTTACCCTAACCACAGGAGCGTTGCTCTGTACCCCACACTTTGAGGGCCCTTCATCTTCCAGATGAATTTGTCTGAAACAGGGCTGGTGGCAGTCCTCTAAAAGGACTTTAATGGGGAAGAACAGCCTATTATCTTCATAAGCAGGAAACTGATTTGAGCCAAATGTTGTAGAAGGAGGATGGTGCTAACAAATGGGCTATCCACAAGTTCAGGTATTACCAGTTGGGTTGATGGTTAACAGTGATTAGAGATAATGCTCCCCGAAAATGGATGGCTATGGCAAAGAATACCAATGCCAGGGTAATGAGGTGGTGTCTTTCCATCCAGGACTTCGCATTTGAGGTTCGGCATTGGTTGGAGTTTTTCAACAGCAATGGCGAATGGTCTTTCCTCAATGCATGTCCTCTGGTCAGGTCTGCTATCTTCTCTCCCCCACTCCCATTTTTCACATTCTGATTTTTTCTTGTGAGTGTCATCCAGTGATTACATCAGCCCCTTCAATAGGCGCCGTTGCCAGAGGAAAACAAAACCACAGAAGGAGGACAGAGCAGGAGAATAAAGCAAGACTGGCAGAGAGTTAGACCACATACTGAAAGCAATCTCGCCTACTCAACATCTAATGAAAAGGGTGCTACTCATCCATTGTTCCTTCTTGTTCTCAAATGCAGGCGAGAAGATGCGATGAACAGTTCCTCTACCGCTAGATTGTTCTCCCTTGCTCACCTCCAAAATTTAAGGTTAACAGACATTTTTGACCAGAATGTCCTGTTTTCAAATTATTTGTATGAGTCTGATTTGTGGTCCCGACTGTCATCTCTGGTCAGAGTAATTGATGGAAGAAATGCTAGAAATTAGTTTCAAGGGGAACCCCCATTCTGACAGCTGCCAACCTTCACAATTATGCTTCCAGCTGTGCATGCCTCTGGTTTTTACAAATTCTAAATCTGGCAACCCTAGCAGAATTACCCAACCACTGATTTCCTCCAGCACTTGAAAACTCACAGCACTCACATCTGCCAAGGCCAAAACCTGGAAAATTCCTCCATAGCAGTGAAGCACAGCAGATCACATCACATCAGACTTTCAATAATTGCCCATTCACCACTGATTTTTGCTGCCTACTTTGTTTCCGGGACGATATATAATGTTATATACATTTACACATCTAGCTAGCAATATGCATCTGAAACAGTAATATGTTAGCAACTATGTTAGTTAAAAACCATGCATATAGCTAGCAAGAATTAATGATTGCTAACAATAGCGAATGTTAGCTACAGGCTCATTCATAAAAATGAATAAAACACATTGGTATTAGCTCTAGTTTCTCATGCTGGCATGCTGAGATTAGTCTACTCAGACAGTCATTGTTCCTGCAACCAAACTATGGTGTGGAAACAACAAACTTTGTGTTTAGCTTTACATAATACACTATGATGCTACTGAAGGAGTTTTTAAGGGCAACCATCATCACTTAGGTCATCCATTTAACAAGCATCCCCTTCCTGCAGTCTCATCTTCAACTATACTGCCAAGCATGACGTACTGAACCTCTGTGAGTCCATTTGAGAGTTAATAAAAATATTCTTTCACCATATTTCCTTATAGAAACAAGATAAATCCAACAATAGTCCAAAGGTATGCCAATAACAGCGGTGAAAATCTCTGCTCACTGAATAGTGAAATAAACAAGGGAATTTTGTGGAATTATCGCACATCATTCTGGTATCAATATATGTGACTAAATATGGAATAAATATACAATCTTACACATGGTTTTACATGTAAAGATGTCTTTTTCAAGATTGTAGCAAACAATCGATTTGAGAAATAAATGCGCAGATAGACATTGGGGGTGGACATTTACAATGGCCACGCGCAAAACCCCACTTGCATTTAATGCTGGTGTAATTCCTTTCAGTTTTTTTCTGATTTGATTGATGACTCTTATCGTGTAGAAGATAGTACAAGCTTTCCACCGGTATATGGCATGTTTCATTTGAATTTCTATTACAAAGAGTGAGAGCCGTGTGTGTGAGTGGTTGCTTCAGCACAGCTTTGTGCATTCAACCATAACATTGCACAGTAATGTACAAACAATTGTTGAGGCATAATTGAGCATGAAACATGAAGTCTAGTTAGAATATATACGAACATGTACATATTACTGCTTGAGACATTTTAAATTAATTACTTTGTGTCATATTTTTGATTGGTCATAAGAGATAACTGTTAGCCTTTGATAATAATGCTCAACACATTTGTATGGGGGCTAACTAACAGCCCTGGCTGTTAGTATTGAATGGAAGTGGTGTGAAAAATATGCATTCAAATTTACTGTATGCTGATATGTGCTACATGCAAAATGTCCCTTGGAGTGTATGTGTACCACAGTGTGTCACAGTATGTCACAATGCTTTTAAATTATTTTTCAATGGGATATCAATGTTTCATCGCCAACCATAAGAAAAGGGGCTATATAATGGGCTTTATTATATGCTTTATAATGGACAAAAAGCATTTTATTCATTTTTGGATAGGTGTTTGGACCCCTAGATATATTAGACTCTTGTACTGATGAAAATATAGTCATTCTCACTTGAAAAGGTTGCAAATGTTTTGGTCAAAACAGTTGATTTGTAGTGAATTATGATTATATTTTACAGTGATGCACAATTTAGATATTTTGGATATATTTGGAGACACTAAAGGACACCAGGGTACTCTACTTACTTTTTGCTTCATAGACCTTTAGTAGTTCCGCACATCACCCTCATATTTTGCGTACATGTGCTAAAGCAGTTTATGATCCAGGACGTATACAGTCTTACCTATATATGTGATCTCTCCGTATTTTCGACAAGATAATTGAATTTGTGGCACTTTATTTCTACCTTTCTAATATAATGATACAAGTGTCTTGCTTCATTTAAGCCATTTTCCAAGTCTCTGCAATAGTCTCTGCTACCTCAGGACGCCTGGCACCTCCCCCTCTTCGCACCTGCACTTCCCGAACACGTCTTCTGTCTGTTCTGGCCCCACGATGGTGAAATGACCTCCCCGTGGAGGTCAGAACAGCTGAGACACTGACCCACTTCAAGTGACAACTGAAGACTCACCTCTTCAGGCTGCACCTCTCCCCATACTTCCCTACCTCCCTGTAATCTCTAAACTGACTGTAAGCTTAGAGTTGTAACTAGGGAGTTGTTTCGTAGGTGACTTAGTTAATGCACTCATCTTAACTACTGCTTGTATTTTTGCATAGACTGCGTTGTTGCTGTTCGCATTTGTGTTAGTGTTAATCAATTTAACCTACAGGGTCCAAGTTGAACTATACGGTTGTTCCCTGCACTTGGAACGGTACTTCTCTCTAGGGTTTTTCGACACACTTGTTCCTGGTTATGGTTATACACTTTGTTGTACATCGCTCTGGATAAGATGCCTGTAATGTAATGTAATGTAATGTCATAACTGGAGTTATGAAGCCTTAAATAGAAGACCCCCTAAATGGGTGAGGATTGGCCAGATCTGCATGAAGGAGTTAAACCATTGTGTTGTTGATTAACTTTTTTCCCACGGCGCGCAGGAACTGGCGCCATGGGCTATGCGTGGCAAATTGTGGTCACTCACTCACTCACTCACGGACAACCTTTGAGGGAGGTTTGGTGTGACGCATGCACAGGTGGTGCTTTGTTTAGTAGGACGCATGCGCAGGTGGTACGGCACAACATTTTAAAGCACAGCTTTATTGCCCAACGTTACTTTAGCTAATCCTAACATGTTTGCATTTCGCCTACTTTAGCTAACCTAGTTAGCGCATACGGATGATCCTGCACGCATGAGTAGGAGCTAAGGACACACAGCTACAACCACCGATACAGATGTATGGACACACGGCGGACAACAAATAACGTTACAGAGGTGAGGACGTGCCATAGCTAGCTAGCTATATAGTACAGAGGGCAAAACGGAGCTTTAGAATGTCCCCAGCAGTGTATGCGCGTGAGCTCAACAACACATTTCTCATAGAAAAGGTAGTTTGTATCCTTTTTTAGTTCATTACAGTGGTGGTACAAGTGACAAGAAGTACGTGGTACTGTGCTGTTTGCCTTTATTGATCACCATACAAGGTTCATGTAAAGTAGCTAGCACAATCTGACAGCACTAACCCATAAAAATGTACAGTGAATGGTACTTGCTCAATCGAACGGTAAATGTGAAAAACATTTGATTGCAGTCAGCGGCACCAAAATTTTCTGCCACACCCTCAATAAATGACAAAACTCCCAGTAGAAGATTGAATTAACTCTTTTAACATTGTATATTTTCTGAAACATTATTGATTCCGCTTGGCCACAGTGAGTGAAACTAGGCTATCTGAACGTATAGTTTCTATGTAAATTATGTCAAAAGGATTCAGCCTTGTTGTTTGCTACCTAAACTTCACAGCACAGTCATTGCCGTTATCATGATTGTAGCATGAAGTGTCTATTGTCAACCAACTGCTATATATGAGTGCATAGAATCAACCAAAAAATATAGTTCGCCAAGTTGCGCCGTGGGTCTGGACGGTTTCGTGCTTGCTATGTTTCAAGCCATAGTCTTGCTGCATCACCCAACTTCTGTTAAGCGTCAGATGGAACACTACCCTGGCATTACCCGGTAAAATGTCTTGATACAGCTTTGAATTAATTGTTCCTTCAATGAATGCAAGCTGTCCAGGCCTTGAGGCATCAAAGCAGCCCCAAATCATGATGTTTACTCTACCATTCTTCACAGATGGGAAGAGGTTTTGGCGTTGCTATGCAGTGATTTTTCCCTCCAGACACAGCATTGGGCATTTATGCCAAAAGTTCAACTTTTGTCTCATCCATCCATAGAACATTGTCCCAGAAGCATTGTGAAACATCCAGGTGGCCTTTTACACACTGGAGACCTTTTTTTGGAGAGCAGTGTTCCTCTGTGGTGTCCTTCCATGAGCACCATTCTTGTTCAGTGTTTTTCTTATAGTGAACAGAAACTTAGAACAGAAAACTCAGGTTCTGAGTTCAGGTCCTTCCCTCAGGTTTTTTTTTTACCTTCTTCAGCGTTGCGCGCTGTGCTCTTGCCATGATCTTTGCAGGATGCCCACTCCTTGTACTAAATTTCCACCATCTGTAGACATTAATTTGTCTTACTGTGGATTGATGGACACAAAAGGCTTTTGTAGCCTTTTCTAGCATTATACAGCTCTATAATTCTTCTTCTTCTACGGTCCTCTAATAACAGATCTTTCTTGAGAAGAGCAGACTCAGTAACCAAGTAACCAGACCTTTGTATGCCTTTTTATAGGGTAGAGTACCTCCAACCCACAGCTCCAATCTCATCTCATTGATTGGAACACCTGAATCCAATTAGCTTTTAGAGAAGTAATTAACCTTGAGATTCACATACTTTTCCCAACTTAGACTGTGAATGTTCAAGTGATGTATTCTTTGTTGAATACAAAGAAGTACAATTCTTTGTTATTAGATTAAGCAGATTGTGCTTGGGGGGTATGGTGGCACTTAGAAATTTAGCACTGTTGTAGAATATCATGTGCTAATAAAGCTCGAACACAAAGTTTGTCGTTTCCACTCATACTGTAGTTAGATTGCAGGTGCAAGTAATGCCTGAATTGAGCATGCTGTCATGCAGACCACTAAGGGGGCCTGTGTGAAGGGGTTAAAAGAAATGGCTAGCTACGTGGTTTGGGATGTCAACTGCAAAGTTAAGAGTCCTGAGTCATTTCAAGGGGAGGCATCTTCTGTGAAGACAGAAAAGTCTTCATCCTATCATCACACGCATTTGCCAATGTGCAGCTGCTAAATTAGTTTTCAGTCATTTGTGTGGAATAATACAAATGTAAATCTACAGCTTCGGCATCTAACGGTTTGGCAAGGAACCAGAAATAAACACACCCATCTAGAACCTGGAAGTGGTTTCAGTGAGAAGAGCTAATTAGCCAACTATGAACAGAGATCTGCAGTAGTAAGAAAATTTGCACTGTCATTCCATGGATCAGGGCAGGTATAAGTCAGTACAGGTATTTCATGTTAATACTGCATTATTTCTTTGAAAACACACACCAGTTGCCAACAGGCTACCACCTGACATAACAGTGATACATCTTTCTTCCAATCAGAGTTGTTCTCCTGTAATACTATACAGCCTGCAGGCTATAAACAGTAACTGAGATTATACATTGATTTAGGAATAAAAAATTGTTCCAAAAATATTGTAATGACATATGAAGGATTAACAAGACTAATATAATAATAATAATTTTAGCATCCTCTTACCTCATCTAATTGTTCCAGATTTACCATATCATCGTTGGGACAGCTTTGCACTCTAAGTGTTTTGCATGTATTGAGTCTCTCTTGCCTAAAGGAAGTGGAAAAATAAATTAGTACATTTTACAGTACTTGGCAGCATGGCATGTGGAGGGATTAATGGCAACAGTTTTAATACTGGACCCACTCATTTTCAGAGCTTGTTTTTCTTCAGTTTCACTACTGACGCTTCGGGTGTTGTACATGATAATCACCTCATCTGATTCAATCCAGTGTTAAACTGCACTTCATCAGCAATTGACTTGGTATTCTCAACAGAGACACTGAGGTCAAAGTTTAGTAAGGAGGCAGCTGGCTCACTGGAAGGCTTCTCAAATCTCTGTTGGGCAAGATGTGACTATCAAACCCTAATCCAGCCCCTAGGGTCCAGCAAATGAATGATTGAGTATAAATGCATGTGTGTGCATTTTTATTTACAAATAAGCATTTATACAGGTGTGTGTGTGTGAGGGTATGAACAGTGTGTATGTTGAGTGTCTCTGTCTATATGTGTGCATGTGGATGCTCACTGTGTGTGTGTGTGTGTGTGAGTGTGCAATCCTGAAAATATTACTAGTTAGTGTGTTGGAGTTTGAATTCAGAACAGCTACTGACCAACATATACAACTCATATGTAAACAAGTACCAACATATAACCTGTGACCCATGATATCATGTCATTTAAAAGTAGGCACAACTGAGTTAACAAAATACATTATCCCATTCTTACAACCCATAAAAATAACCCCAATTCCACAAGCTTTCTGAAAACAAAAAAATACATTAAATCCCCTACATCCTAATTGTTGTAAGCCCTTCATATATTATGCAAGAGGAATCCCTCATCATTATTTTGAAGGCAAGAGTGAGATATACTGTATGGACACTTCACCTTGTTTTTGTAGATGTTCGAGAGTGCAGTAGGCCTGAGTTTGCCCCTCCAACTACATTGAAGCATAACACCTGCCTCTCCTCTAATCACTGCACTCATCTCTTTCATCACTGGCTAAACAGGGAACATGCAGGTATTTCTCTGGCAAAGCCTCCTTAATCTTATTACTACCTGTTTACTTAAGGCAGCAAGGCAGTATCCCTACCAAAGGTTACTGTTGGAGTAAGCAGACACTTTCGTTCAAGTGTGCAGCCGGGAACATCTGTCACATGTGGGCTCTGGGCTCCATTGCTCCCTTTGGAGCTGACAGGGACAGGTACACTTGCAGGCATGGGCACTGCACGCCTGTCATACGTATATGGGTGCAAGGCATGATGAGAAATAGCGTCACATTTTAAAAAACACAAAGGAAAAGCAAGATCATTTTAAAGGTAAGATTAAAAATAAAAATAAAAACGTTATATATATATATATATATATATATATATATATATATATATATACACAGTGCCTTCGGAAATTCATTTTATTCAGACCCCTTCACTTTTTCCACATTTTGTTACATTACAACCTTACAACTATAAAATGGATTACATTCATTTTTATTCTCATCAGTCTACACACAATACCCCATAATGACAAAGCAATAACAGGTTTTTACACATTTTTGCAAATTTATTAAAAATAAAAAAAGAGAAATATCACATTAACATAAGTATTCAGACCCTTTACTCAGTACTTTGTTCAGGCACCTTTGGCAGCAATTACAGCCTCGAGTCTTCTTGGGTATGACTCTACAACAGGGGTGGCCAACTCCGGTCCTGGGGAGCCGCAGGGTCTGCGGGTTTTTGTTTTGACCTTAAATACAACAACCACTTACACAAAATAAACCAGGTGAGGTGAGTTAACTATGTAATCAACTGCTTTAATTGATCAATTAAGTGCCGAGTAAAAACAAAAGCCAGCAGACCCTGCAGCTCTCCAGGACCTGGGTTGGCCACCCCTGCTCTACAAGCTTGGCACACCTGTATTTGGGGTATTTCTTCCATTCTTTTCTGCAGAACCTCTCAAGCTCTGTCAGGTTCAGTGGGGAGTGTTGCTGCACAGCTATTTTCGGGTCTCTCTAGAGATGTTCGATCGGGTTCAAGTCCGGGCTCTGGCTAGGCCACTCAAGGACATTCATAGACTTGCCCTGAAGCCACTCCTGCATTGTCTTGGCTGTGTGCTGAGTGTCGTTGTCCTGTTGGAAGGTGAACCTTCACCCCAGTCTGAGGTCCTCAGCGCTGTGCCGCAGGTTTTCAAGGATCTCTCTGTACTTTGCTCCGTTCATCTTTCCCTTGATCCTGACTAGTCTCTCAGTTCCTGCCGCTGAAAAACATCCCCACAGCATGATGCTGCCACCACCATGCTTCACCGTAGGGATGGTATTGGCCAGATGATGAGCGGTGCCTGGTTTCCTCCAGACGTGACGCTTGGCATTGTGGTCAAAGAGATCAATCTTGGTTTCCTCAGACCAGAGAATCTTGTTTCTCATGGTCTGAGAGTCCTTTAGGTGCCTTTTGGCAAACTCCAAGCGGGCTGTCAAGTGCCTTTCACTGAGGAGTGGCTTCCGTCTGGCCACTCTACCATAAAGGCCTGATTGGTGGAGTGCTGTAGAGATGGTTGTCCTTCTGGAAGTTTGTTCTATCTCCACAGAGGAACTCTGGAGCTCTGTCAGGGTGGCTATTGGGTTCTTAGTCACCTCCCTGACTAAGGCCCTTCTCCCCTGTTTGCTCAGTTTGGCTGGGCGGCCAGGTCTAGGAAAAGTCCTGGTGGTTCCAAACTTCTTCCATTTAAGAATGATGGAGGCCACTGTGTTCTTCGGGATGCATACATTGTAATGCTGCATACATTTTTTGTATCCTTCCCCAGATCTGTACCTCGACACAATCCTGTCTCAGGGATATACAACTTCGACTTCATGGCTCGGTTTTTGCTCTGGCATTCACTGACAACTGTGGAACCTTATGTAGGAGGGTGTGTGCCTTTCAAAATCATGTCCGATCAATTGAATTTACACAGGTGGACTCCAATAAAGTTGTAGAAACATCTCAAGTATGATCAATGGAAACAGGATGCACCTGAGCTCAATTTTGAGTACCATAGCAAAGGGTCTGAATACTTATGTAAATGTGATATCAGTTTTTTATTTTTAATAAATTTGCAAAAATTTCTAAAACCCTTTAAAGGGGTCTGAATACTTTCCGATGGCACTGTGTGTGTATATATATATATATATATATATATATATATATATATATATATATTGTGGCGTAGATCGGGGCATGCCCCCGCAGTGCCCCTCCCAGCCTTATAGGCATCAGCTCAAACCTGCCACCAGGCCAGCTGTTCAGGACCCAGGACAGCGCCACTCTATGAAGCCCAGCCACAGGACCCTGGAGAGCGGCAACCTGGAAATTCCCCAACTCCCTCCTTTGCACTCAACGCACCTGAAATCAATGAGGCGACACAGCTGCCGCCACTCCAGGGAAATGGGCTGGGAGCTTAAAAGGAGGCCTTTGTCTCCTTTGAGGAGAGGGGTTTTTGGGCTGCAGCCGAGCTGTTAATACCTGTTTGTAACTTTTTCCTATCTTTCAGAATCCGGTGAAGACGCAGGATCACATCCCTCTTCCTGCTTTGAAGAGGGATCCCCTCAGCTGTCTCCCGGGCGTCGTTACCCCTAATTTCAGTTACTTTACTTTAATTTCATTTAGACAAGAAACTTTAGTTGTTGAGTACAGTTTTGTTTTTGTACTTAATTTTTGTTAAATAAAAGGCCCTGTTGGGCTATTTTTGCCCAAACCTCCGGTCTGTGTATTTCTGTGCTGCCCCGCCTGCACCGTCACGCCCAGTGCGGTGCCACAATATATATACATCTCTTTTAACACAAACAATGCACAGTGTTATTTGTCAAAATTCATGAAACAATGTTTTTTTTGCTAATGAGGCCTTAGTTAGTGTCTATGATTGGGTATTCAGGGGGCCCTCATACCCCAATAATTCTGCTACTCCTTGAAGGTATCTCAATGGAAAGGTGTTATGTGTTGGCCAAATGATACCCTACTGCAGACAATGCCTCTGATGATTACTGAACATCCCAGGTACCTTTTTGATACGGGATGATCTCACAGAGGCAAGATAAGCACTGGCAAGGAGATAAGTTTCTCTTCAGAGACATACATTTGAAGCAGAACAATACTGCCTTTGTACTTAGGCTCTCAGTTTGGTACACATTTCTTGGCTTAATTATATGAAAGCACCACAGCTTAGATGGCAAGAATCACTGCTCATTTTTATCCTGTAAGGAGACCAGGTCTGCATGGCACGAAGTCTCCTAGAGGATAGTTTAGTGCCACTAAGTAGATAGTAATGTTGCGCACTACGTAAATCGGCTGCTGACCAGGTTATATAAGAGAATAAAGGCTGTTCACACAGAAAACAAGGCCACCGCAGAGCGTGGCATATGCCCCCAACTGTAGGGTCCTCTAGAGTTACTTTAAGCATTCAGAAAAGTTTTCAGTGTGAATATTTTTATATTTTGGGTTCCAAACTGAATTCTTCCACTATAAAATCGCCAAAAAAATTTTTAACACCACTCTCAAACCATGATGCATACATTTTAATCAGACAACAAGCCCTCTAATGCCAGCCCCCCTATTTTACATGGGCAACACCTTGGAGGAGTAATATCATCTTTATATGGTCTCTGTTGTTCTCAACCACGAGGGAGGTGACTCCCAACTTCAAACTGACAATGAAAACGGGGCTCGCAAGTTGATATGAGGTGAATCGTCCCCTCTCTTGGAGACACATCAACAGTGTGTAATATCTTATTTTCACATCGAAATGACAAAGTAAACATATGCTGTAAAAATAGTGCATTGTTTACTGATAAATCATGAGGTAATGGACTACTTACGTCTTGTAACGTCAACCTGAACTTGAAACCGCAAAGTATGCCCCTGAATGTACATGGCCAACCACATGAAGGCAGCCATATTGGATGAGCGGTGGCGTCACTGATCGAAACCAGCCTTTGTGTGGTCAAGTCCAATTCACCACCAAAAAATCAGCCACCGCTCATTTAATATGGCCACCACGGCCGCCATCTTGAATTTGGTTTCTGCTCATTTAACAGAAAACGCCTTTGTCGATTGAGCTGATTTTTTGGTGGTAAATTGGACTTGACCACACGAAGGCTGGTTTCGATCGGTGATGCCACTGCTCGTTCAATATGGCTGCCACGGCCGCCATCCTGAATTTGGTTTCCATGTACAGTCAGGGGCATATGCCATGCTTTGCGGTTTCAAGTTCAGGTTGACGTTACAAAATGTAAGTAGTCCATTGCCTCATGATTTATCAGTAAACAATGCACTATTTTTACAGCATATGTTTACTTTGTCATTTCGATGTGAAAATAAGATATGACACACTGTTGATGCGTCTCCAACTTGCGAGCCCCGTTTCCAATGTCAGATTCATTTTTACAAGGATCTTTGGAGAGCATATAGTGTTTCTATTTGTATTTGTCTTATAAATCATCAATACACGTTTTTGTTGGTAATGTTAAACATATTTTCTCTTCTACTCTCATCGGATTCTTCTGTTAAAGTTTGTATATTAACAATAAAAACATATTACTTAACCAAAGCCCCTAGTGGTCGGCACGCCAGCGTGCCGAGATCACTAAACTCAGACATTCGGTGCTACTGCAACCAAAGTATGAGTTAAAAACAGAAACGCGTTGTTTTCGTTTCATTAGTAGACGATACACGACAACTATGCCAAAAACGGAGTTTTGCAGCCCCACCATTGTCGCTCTGGTCGTTCATTTAACACGCACCCCCTCCTTGCAGTCTCATCTACAAAGAGGTATTAAGAGGTTAATACATAAACAGCTAGTCTTTAACAAGACAAATAACAAATGCCTTCATAGCCATTATGGCCAGATAATCGTATTCCTTTCCATTCAAATTTTCGCCCTCAACAATAAAATAAAAACAAACAAATAAAAAAATAGTTTAACTTTGAACACCTTTTACATAACACTCTTTCTTTTCATGGTCATAGATTAAATAAAATAAAAAATCAGTTGACATAAAAAATCCACTATTTCACTAGACACTTTTCCGTCCTCTTGATGTGCTCTGGTATACTTTCCTGAAGACCGAATCTTTCCCAACAGTCCTTCATTACTAATCAAGTAGACATGAAAGTCTTTGCAAGACATGTTGTATTGTGTATACAGAAGCCCCTTCAGTGACTCAACAGACAAGTGATTCCTTTCCTTTGTCCACTGGCTTTGCATCAGTGAAAAAACTCTCTCTACATTTGCATTGTGAGAAGGAATAGCAAAGAAAAACTGTGCAATCTTCAGTTGCTCTGAATGAAACTCAATGCTTTTAGACCTTTCAAAATATTTGGTCCACTTCTTGTGTGCTTGCAGATCACTGATTACACTGGGGCGACATAGCTCAGGAGGTAAAAGCAGTTGTCTGGCAGTCGGAGGGTTGCTGGTTCGATCCCCGCCCTGGGCGTGTCGAAGTGTCCCTGAGCAAGACACCTAACCCCTAACTGCTCTGGTGAATGAGAGGCATCAATTGTAAAGCGCTTTGGATAAAAGCGCTATATAAATGCAGTCCATTTACCATTTACACTGATCTCCATCACTGTTACACCTTTCTGTGAATTTCTTCAGGTTGGTGACCTGATCAAAGAACTTTGCATCATCAATTGGCACCCCCTTTTCTCACAGGTGTTTGATACAGGCTTCTATGTCATTCCAGTCTGGTGTCTCACTCAGATGCATCCATATGAAAGAAGAGAACAACCTCCATGGGTGCCATCCATTTCTCCAGATACTCCAGGCATGAACTGTACAGACCCTGTACTTGAGCACTGAAATGGTCACACCTCTTACCAAGTCCATCCTTGTGCTTTTGTGCCAATAGTCCCTTGACTTTAAGGGACATGACGTTGTTGGTCTAGCGTTCAAGAAGCATGGTGTGGACTTTGTTCAAAATGTTCTTCACTTCCACAATTGAATTGTTCTCCCTTTCCATCTCCTGAATGTGTGATTGAAACACACACAAGTGAGTGCATGTGCCAGAGGTAAATCTCACTGAACTCATCTTCAAAAAACTTCTTGATCAAGGAGGGTGTTTTTTCCTGTGACAAAACAAATGCTTTCAAGGCTGGAAACATCTGTAGCAGCCTCTGAATACCTGGGAATAATGACAGTTTGTCTTGCTGTGAGAAAGGAGACTTCTGTATTCAACATCAACAAATTCACAGTACTCCTTCAGATTCTGTGCGTACAGTGTAGATGTGAAAGTATTGATATTGTGGCGTGCGGACACTCCAACTAAACTTAATGAGGAGACCGGAGAATGTGATCAAATTAAAGCCAGAACGGCGTTTATTTTTACACACTGGTCAAAAAGCGTACCGCCCCAAAAAACCCCAGAAAAATCAGGCTGACCTTCCTCTCTCTCCTCCCGGCACCCCCCTCCCGAACCCGGAACCTGTGACCAATACAAACGAGGGTCGCTACAATATATTTTGAAGATGTCTGCCCCGTAATGAACACAACTGTTCAAGACGTGTGCTGGCCACCCCACACCGATTAAAGACTTATTCTGCAACAACTTCTTTAAGTTTGCGAAAACATTCTTTCCTTCTTCATCACGCCGGATTCCCCCGAACATTTTATTGCAGTTGTTACCTGTAAACGCAATACATTTTGAAAAAATCAGTTTCTTTTCCAGTGTTTCTTTGATGTATTGCGCGATCGTATCAGCTGACTCATTTGGAGTGTTTTTAACTTCGACTAATTTTGCACGCCACCATTCTTCAATCAAAATACTGAATAAGCAGAGGGAATATTTTCACAGCAGTGAAACACCACAGTAAGGTATGTCTTCTAGTGCTTTCAGAGCTATGTTGACAGAATGCGGTGCTATCATGGCGTTAACAATTGCTTCTGTCTTAGTACGAGGGCTTGAAAATTTTCGCGCTGTCTTGGAATCAGGGAAAGCCTTTTTTAACAAGGCAGACGTGCAGCCCATTGATCTGTAGCTACTGTGATGCTTCGTGGTGTGGAATGCAAAAACTCCCTCTGCAGCAGTAACAGCATCTTCTGTTTTACCTGGTCTCACAAAATAGTCAGTTAATTTACCTGACGAACTCTCTCCTTTAGCTGCAGTTTTGTGTTTTGCGGAGCTTATGTGGGCTTCCAGATCGCTAGCACCTTTATTTGACACGTACGTGCCAGCTTTGCAGGTCATGCATTCTGCTTCCCACGGATCCCAACCGAGACGAAAACACGGGAATTTTTTCTGTAATTCATTTGGGCATTTGTTAAGCTCTCTTGGCTCTCGCTGTGGTGCTCTGGGTAATGGTTGAGATGCAGTTTGACCAATGTTTGCGTGAAGGGCGTGTAGCCTACATGACCGACCAATGGTGGCGTTCGAGAAGGCGGGACCTAAAGAGAAAGGTCAAAGCAATGCAAAAAAGCACACAATGAATGGCGACTGTAGAAAGCAAAAGCCGAATCCCAGATATTTTTTGGCGATTTAGAAATCCCGGGCGGACACACTTTTAGGTCCCAAAAAGAGGACATGTCCAGGAAAAAGAGGACGTATGGTCACCCTAGAAAACCAGCATACACAGGGGTCCCCCAGGACCGAGTTTGAAAACCACTGCCCTAATTGACTTAACACAGGAAATGCATGGTAACATGAAATGTGTGGAGTTTGTTTTTAGCCCAGGTGTATGTAAACTTTTGGCCTCAAGTGTATATAAAAAAGATATCCATCTGGTTATGTAATTTAATATCACAATCATTACCAAAATAACTGATTGTTACACCTTAGCATTGGTCAACCACCTATAAAACTGAAGAAGAGTAATAACCGGCTATGGACATAGGGGGATCATGTCTTTTTCTCTAACAATCAGTAGGCACCACAGACCTGTAGAACTAGAAAGGAAACTGCCTTCTGACCCATAGTGGGTCAAACGACGACTGAAGACCCACCTCTTCAGGCTGCACCTCTCCCCATCCCTTCCCCCCCGTAAATGACTAAACTTAGGGTTGTAACTAGGCAGCTGTTTAATAGGTGACTTAGTTGATGCGCCAGTCTTAACGACTACTTGTATTTTTATTTATTTTTATTTTTCCATAGATTGCATTGTTGCCGTTCTCGTTGTTAGTGTTAATCAGTTTAACCACCAGGGTCCAGGTTGAACTATGCGGTTGTTCCCTGTACTTGGACCGGTACTTCTCTCTAGGGGTTTCGTCATACTTGTTCCTGGTTATGGTTATACACTTTGTTGTACGTCGCTCTGGATAAGAGCGTCTGCCAAATGCCTGTAATGTAATGTAATGTAATGTAGTGTTTTTTTCTTTGACTGGCCAACATGAAATGTCACATGAACATGGCCATTTTGTCCCTGTTGCACAGTGTAATGGTTGCCACTGTAACTTGTAGCTAGTGACAACTACTAACTTTGTTAGCTAACATGTTAGCTAACTTTGTTAACAAGCTACGTTAGCTATCATTACCACCAGAGCTATAGTGGTTGCTCAATTCACATTTTAAGGAAAATAAGCCTAACAAATGCATACATTAGAAAAGAATATTTGGCTAAACTTAACACATTGTAAAGTAACCCTCTCAATGTCTTCAACCACATTCCAGTTTGAACATACCTTTGAAAAAAGCGGTGTTAAACCCAAGTGCTATTGACATGTTTATGGTAATGTTCCTATAAGCCAGTTTTATTACCAATGTGGAGTGGCATCTTTGATGAGAGGCAGTAGTGATAATACACTTACATTTTAGTGGTGTGTGAAGTTTGTCACTAGCTGTAGTGCTCCACTGAATGTGGATGTGTTGCATTAATAAAACCTGCTGTTATGTCAGTCCTTTTTTGGTTACTGCTTCACCACCTATGCCTGACTTCATCAGCTTATTTTACCTGTTCATTCAGATTAGCATAAACTGACATCTAACTTACTTAACCTATTTAACCTGCCTGTATTCTCGAGAAATGTCCAGCAAACAGCCGTATCTACAGAAATTCTCAGCAAATGGTAGGCAACCCCCACCCCCTATCTTCTTATAAAACGGGTGGTTTTGCTAGGAGAAACCAAGTCTCTCATTCTTAATTTTGCAGTTTTAGTTTAGTTTACTTATAAATGGTAACCCATTATCATTGCCTGCCTGCTCTGAAAAAGCTTATTCAGTTTCAGTCAAGAATTTTAAAGTAATAATCTCGAAGATTTTCATTAAAATAAAAAGTCACTATCTATCGCTGAATTAGGTAACACAATGGTGATTGAGCCTATTATTACCATTTATATTATTATTATAATTATAATTTATGATTAAAGAAATGGGTGTCTGTGGCGACATTCCCGGGAAAAAATCAGAAGCGGCGCATAGTTAGTGACATGTTTTCCATCACCCATCAGTGGTTGGTCCACCAGAGAGGGTAGGCGGAGCTAACGCAACAGGCTCGCTCTTTAACTCACTTGTGTGTGAGCAGCCCACTGTTTCCGGTGTCTGCTAGCCTTACAATAACAGAGGGGGGGGGGGGGATTATGGAACCCTAATAAGTTTTTGTGTAACATGAGAGGTCATATTATTTGTTGATGTAGATTTCCTATTACATTTGATGACAATGTACTAAATTACACAGCCTAGCTATTTGCACAGCTAACGCTAGCTACCGGACCATGTCAAGAAAGGCAACATTAGTGTAGACAACGTTGCGCACAGTATCCATCTCTCATATCAGGTAACGTTGCGTTAGCTAGCTAGCTAATGTAATTAACACAATCTAATGTCAGCTAACAATTAGAAAAAATGCTAGCTAACACTACCGACCGGTACCGACCTCGTAAACCGTCTCTCGAATGCAATGCTACCTTGTTGCAACGTAGCAATGTAGCTAACTAAAAAGTCAGTTCAGATCAATGATTCGCAATAAGACTGCATGAAACATGCAAAATTCCAAGACGTCTGATTGTAAACGTTCTAAAACTGCACTTGGTGATTTGTCAAGGTGGGTCTTTTGAGACCCCAGCCAACAGCTTCAGACCAAGCGGCCAAAACCAGACATCGTTTTTGAAGCTCATTTCCTGGTTGCTCACTAGTGCCACTACGGATGGCTCCAGTATAGGTGTTTTCATATCCGGTTTCCATGTAAGTCTACGGTACAAATGCTATCATAATACAAAGTCAATAATTTTTTCTCACAAGAACAAATAGTCATAATAGGTGTATTTTATTCGTCTTATGACTGTCCATGGGTCGATTTCATGATTTATTGCATCATTTGGGCACAGTGCCAAAATTTGTTCTGGACCAATGAGGTACAGCTTGCGTCACTTCCGGATTACTGCGGACGACTGAGCTACAGTAGGGGCTACAATCTGTGGTCACTGGGGTGGGAGGTGGCGTCTCTTGGCCTTGACATTGCGGCTCCGACCACGGTCCACCTGTGCGAAGTCAGAAAATGCAGGCATCCCATTTTGTAGTGGTTTCATTATAGCGTGTGCTATTTACAGCTGCACTAGACGACCATAAAATAATCCTCCTCTGAAGTTTTGCGGTAGCCGAGTCATTTTTACTATTTCCTTTAGCCCACTTAACCAAATAATTAGTTGGCAGAAAGCGTAATCAGCTAACGCTTATTTGCTATATGTGGTAGTCCAGTAGCCTATGCTAAAACAGTTCGCAACTTCGGCTACCAAGCCATTTGACTAGCTAGCTAACCCTAACCGGCAAATATTCCATCTGTCAAACGTGTTTGACGGCTTGTCAGTCGTGTACATCACGTAAATGTCTACCTGGGCTTTGCTGCACGAATGTGACAAAGCTAGAAGCTAGCCAGAAAATAATAATAATTAGAAATTCAATGGACATTATTTTTGTCTTTATGCAACAGGTGGAAAACTTGCTCTTCAAAGTGCGTTGTCATATTTACACGCCTGTAGATCAGTTATTAAAATACTTGGTATATTTGTTAATCACCGCTGACAGTGTTAATTTTTATTCGGTAAAAAGTGACTTGTGAACGATCGGTCAGCTAGCGTCACCCAGCAAGTAAACACCACAAACGGCGATGGAGTAGTAGCAGTTAATGGCTCATTGACTGTGGCGAAAACCTATGACGATAACTTGCTTGGTTAACAGCAGGTCTACCAGACAGTTATATGACAATTACCCTAGTCAAATCACCAGTAGTCTACACATCTCTGACTGATTGACCATCATTGCAGTCGATGTTCTTCCCCTGTAGTTCATATTGCTAATGCGTGAGCTAACCACGGATTGCTTACCTAGCTCACTGGCAAGCTGATATGCTAGCTAAGCATATTCGTTTTGCTGAGAAACATAAATTGAAGATAACTGAACATAATTGTATTATTAATGTCATACATATACCGTGATTACATGACACAGTACAGTCACGGATGGAAATTAAACTCCGTAAACATTTGATCATATATTTTAAAACATAACGGCAGACAGTCAGCTAGCCTCAGGTTCGTTCTGCAATCGTTTGTTCAGGTTGATGGGCTTTTCCGCACCGGACTGTCAATCACATTGTAAAAATCACAAGACCACTTAACTCTATGGTTTTGGCTCCAAATCGAGAACATGGCCGCGCCCGCCATTGAGCTTCAAAACGTGTTTTACAGACCCACGGAGAGGCAATGGGTGACGTCACAGTAGCTTTGTCCATATTTTTTACAGTCTCTGCTTCAGACACTCTGCAACAAACCAGTTCACACCGCTGCAATTTTCTCTGCAACATTCTAAAACCGCTTCGTCTCGTTGCGAATCATTGATCTGAACTGGCCACGTTACCGTTATTTACATTGCTATCAAGTTCATCAATATATTGATCAGAATAAAGCCGAGGTATAGGTGGAGCAGAGCCGGGTCTGATTTCTGTGTAAAGATGTCAAGCCGGAGAAAACTAAATAAAAGAATACAGCAGTATGGATTAGCGTTGTTATTATTTTATTACGCTTCCTCATATGTTCCTTCAGCCTTGATGCCCTTTTTTGATGAAATCTCCTTTGTTTTATTCTTTTTGTTCTGATTGCTAATTTAACACCCAGCTCAGCTTTATTCTCGAACAGTTTAGCTAGCAAAACCAGAAACACCAGGGGTAACATTTTGCAAGGCAGTTGTTTCAAAAATATTACACAACAGTCATTCACGAAAAAGACTGTTTATACATAATTGCACGAGCCACAGAGAATCCCGCGAATTCTTCTCTGCAGTTTAAAGACGTTCATACCGGGCAAAAGGTGGATAAAGAACATTTGTGGAAATCGATCATCACTAATTCTACCCTAGGTCTGCTACAGCTTTTTAACCCGGCTCGGCAGTCTAAAGACAGTTTAAGTCTAATGTTAGACAATGAATGAGTATGTACATAACGTTACTTTTATAACAATCATTTTTTATTCAGTAAATAATAAGTGTTATAGTTGGCGTGGCCGAGGTGCCAACTGACTGACGTCACACAGGTGACACTGGTTGGATCCGGTTGGATCTATGGGAAGTGAGGTCCAAAAACACACCTGCCATTGGTACCGCCATAGAGAACGAAACGGAAATCTTCGAGATTGTAACTTTAAGGTGCCTGTAGAAGTAACTGGAAGATCTATTGGACACACAGGGTTCATACACTTTTTCACCAATGATTTTCAATGACTTTTCCATGACTTCTCCACAACCTTTAACTGAATTTCCATGACCAAAACAAATGACTTTCTCAGCGGGACGATTTAAAATTATTTATTGTAACACTAAGTAAACTTAGGTCTGCATCTAAAACATATGGTGCCTCTCTAAAACAAATAAACACCAGACAGACACACTTAGATATATCCTCTCATATTTTAATTCGAATAGTTTAACATTTTTGTCAATGTCTCAAACAGGGCTCGAAATTGTGACCATTTTGGTCGCATATGCTCCCGAAATTTAATCTGTGCGACCTCGAAATATAATTGGGAGCATTCGTGCGAGTGCAAATAATTGTTCTGGTGCGACCTTTTTTTTTTTTTTTTTCTTTTTCTTTTTCCAGTCGAAAGTCTCTTTCTCTGTACATTCGCTAGTTAGTACACTCAGTATGTGCCTTGTGAGCTGACGGTGACCCTTCTAACCAATCGTGAGCTTGACATTCTTACCTTTAATGCTGATTTTAAATAGGTTAATATTAGCCTTCAATCACTCCCTTTCGCTGCACTCCACTGTCACACGACACAGAGAGCTAACGCGTTAACTAATGTTATGTTCGAAAGCTGAAAAGTTGAAGCGAACGATTACGGCATTTTTTTTGAAACGTTAACGTAGTGTTTTGTATAGCGACCTGGTTGAAACAGCTAATTTCTCCGATGCAGTTTACTGGCGGTTGATTTAATTAGCGGTATTAATGTGACGAGAAGCGCTTTGTCGTTTGAATGCATAACACGCAATTGCTTGAAGAGTCGACACATTTTAGGCCTGACAGTTTAACTGTTACTTGTAATCCGTACTGTTATATTGTCGTTTATCAATAAAACATCTATTGCATATATTGTTGGTGCTCCTTACGTTTTGGTGGGTGCTCCTAACTTTTAGAAGTTGGGAGCACCAGTGCTACGAAGTAAAAAAGTTAATTTCGAGCCCTGATATATTATTGAAGCTGCACTTCCCTGGCATATTGTCGGCACAGTAGGGTCTACGTTTACTAACTGCTACATTAGCAGAAGGGTGACTGTTGGGCGTGCCTGTAAACAGACTGAGCCAGACCGAATTAACTTCTCTCACCACCAAAATACCGCGAAGGTTACGTGCCAGTTTACGTTTTATTACTATACATACTATGTTTATGATTGGATTAATTCGTAATTATATTTGATGCAACTTTAGCTATATTTCCATTACTTTTCCAAAACTTTTCAAAAAATATTATTTTCCATAACTTTTCCAGGGCCTGGAAATTGCATTTTAAATTTCAATGACTTTTCCAGGTTTTTCATGACCGTACGAACCCTGGACACAGTTTTTGATTTTGAT
This sequence comes from Anguilla anguilla, assembly GCF_013347855.1. Lineage (NCBI taxonomy): Eukaryota > Metazoa > Chordata > Actinopteri > Anguilliformes > Anguillidae > Anguilla > Anguilla anguilla. The sequence continues at coordinate 31,200,291 of NC_049203.1, read as the reverse complement.
CCAGAAGTTTAGAAATTGTTCAAGGCTGTCAAGGGTATAAGTCTTTATTCACCAGGGGTAAAATATTCTCTATATTTTTGGAGGGACAGGATCAAATTCAGAGATGACCTTTGCGCACGGCTTCAAGAAAACATCTCCAGTGACACAGAAGACCAGACTCTCTGTGCCTTTTCTGTGGTTTGGAGCAATCTACATGAAAAATCATCCGTATAAACTGGGAGTATAACGTAACATTGGAGATTACGGGTACAGACCAGCAGATCATTTTAAAAATATGCCAGTCCATTTGCAAACATGGGGAGGAGTATTTCGAGGCCCTTGACTTGAATGGGTGAATAAGGAATATACCACATTGGTTGGTTTTCTTTGGAAACAGAAAAAGCTGGATAAATAGGCTGTTTTTATCATCAAGATATACAAGAACTGGACACAGCTTCCATTTACCGGTTCCATGGATTCCTATGGGAGCTGCTGAAAGGCGCATGAAGACAATTCATGGATGCAGCCATGTTTGACTGTAGGCCGTTGGCACTACAGTGTGCGCACTGGGTACCTAAACGTGAAGGATCCCGGTAAACGCATAAAAACGACCTTAACCCGCGGGGATGCGCTCCGAAAAAGTTTTCAAATCGTCTGACGAATATTGGCTTTGTTGGTTAACTACAGGATTTTGTGGAAGAAAACAAGTGACGAGGCCATTTCTAACATTTCTGCTAGTTAAAGTAATAAATAAGGCTGTTGATATTTTTATGGAAGCATTCGGCCAGACTGTACATTACATTAGCTAGCTAGCTAGCTAAGTACTTATTAAACAGCTACGGGAGCTGTCAAGACTGAAATGGAGTGAGACGTTGTGGTTAGTTTGCTAAATAAATGACTATTAGGTTTCACAAGCTAGTTCTGGAGCTGCCTTACTGACTAGCCCCTGGACAGTAGTAGAACGGTTGCAGCTAGCTAACTTTTCAGAACGATACAAACATTCGGTGGCACTTGACTGTAACATAAGTAATTATATCTAGCTAGCCTGCTAGCCACAACTTTTGACTGGTTTTACCAGCAGTCAAGAATTGTGTATTCTCAACCATTCTGTGTTATGGGAGCTAGCTACTACTAGCTACTGATGTTTAAAGGAAACAGACAAATGACTTCCAAAATAAATACAAATGTCATCGGTAACTCGTTGATTGATTGTAGTCTAATAGGTGCTTTCTAAAGCAGTAAATGACCTCCCTAAGGTTCCTAGCTATTCTTAGCCAGCGTGACTCTGCTCTCAAGCAAAATGCATCGTTGTAAAAAGCAATTGCAGACAGGAAGAGCTAGTTAATATAATTCCCTTGATTTATCTGCTTGATTTGTCCTGAATGTCTGTGCGGTGCATGGAAAGCAAAATATTTAATCAATACTACGTTTTATTTTTTATTCAAATGGAAACATGCAATGTGCTTTATGTTTTTGACTATGCATGTAAACAATTTGTAGTAATAAAATAAGAACTTGTCACCGACTGCAATATTGACTCGTTTTCATTGTTTACAGGAAAAAGTACCATGTGGCCAAAGGTAACCTTTCGATACAATTTTCTGTGCTTGTGATGTTCTGTGCAAGGACCCACACGCAGACCAGGGAAATCCAAAAACGTTGTCTTTATTCAGTCCGAGGTTCGAAGCCAGGTAATCAGAGAGAGTACGGTGCCGATTCGGGTTTCCAAAAGAATAGTGAAAAAACAGGCGAAAAGTCAAAAACCAGGAGATCAGAGTGGCGAAGGTACAAAGGGACAGGCAAAAGAGAAGTCAAGCCAAAGCGAAGGTCAAACCAGAAGCAAAAAAAAGGGGCATGCAAACTCGAAGTCGTACAAAGGGGTGTCGCCGGAATCTCGATAGACAAAGGCTTACTAACAATCGGCACAATGAATTCGATCAACGTTCTGACACTGAACAGGTGGAAAAGACTGACATTTATACACTGGGGAAGATAACAATCAAGGAGGGGTTAAGTGAGTGAGGGAGGAGTAACAAACAACATCCAGGTGAAGAACATTAGGAAAAGTAATTCAATGACAGGGGACTGACAAAACGCGGACTGGAATCACATAGACAACAATGATAATAGACGGCCTGGGTGAAGCAGGTAAAACACGTGCAGAGAGAGAGAGGTGCAGTCAGAGCAAGAGACAGGTGCAGGCAATTGCAGAACTCAGCGTTAGAGCAGGCTAGAAAGAAAAGGGGCGGGGCTACAGCGCAGCATGGAAAAGGGGAGACTGGTTAATGTATTAGTATAGTGATCTAAACTATCAAAAACCCAAAACTAGTGTGTGTTAGTCCATTAGTAATATTCACATGTTAGTATATTAGTGAGGTTAGTACTTTACAATCTATAAGTTAGTAGGGATTAGTAGAAATTAGTAAAACTAGAAATAAGCAGGAAGAAAGTAAAGCGAGACTGGAAAGAAGGGGGGAAACCACGAAAACCCGGAACCACCCAAATAGTGAAATCACACAAGTACAGGGGAGTGAAGCAGCTCAGGGAACACAGACACAGAGACAGTACTGGGGAGACAAGTGACCGGGAATACAGACTACAACAGTGCTGTAATATTGTTAGTCCTACTATCCTGAACTCTGGTCCTGACATAATATAAGCAGAACAAGGTGGAAATAATTCAAGTTTGCCATTGTGCTGATAAATGTACACAATCACTTCATAACCGTCCCAGTCAATTGTGCTGCATGAAATACATGCTAAGAGATGACAAATCCACTGAAAAATGAACGTTCGTATCCTTAGAAAAGCAGTGAGTAGTAGCCTACAATTACAAGAGAACCGCGAAGCGAATTCAAAAACTCATGTATTCTACAAAAAGATGTAGCCACTGACGTGGTGGATGGTCTATCACAGCACACAGGCAATTTAAGCGCTTACTGGGCGCATTGAACTATGAGTTAGGCAAGAAAAAATTAATAAATGGGAAAAATGCAAAATTACGTAAAATCTTGATAAATTAGGCTTATGTATTATATTCATACAATCGTCATCTTTGTAAATGAGATGTTTATCATCTTCATCATCACTTCACCTTAATCAGCATAATTTGAAACATAATTACTTGCAGGACATGACTCAATTCTATGTGCCTGCTCGACCACTCCGCTCTGCAGCAGCAGGGCGTCTTGTAACCCCTCCCACCCGCCCAAAGGGATCACAGAGCTTCTCCACCCTAGCTCCCCAGTGGTGGAACGAACTCCCCGTCCCTCTCCGAACCTCCCCCTCACTATCCATCTTCCGCCGTGGCCTGAAGACTCATCTCTTCAGACTATACCTAGAATAACCACCACCATGCTGTGTATATATATTAAAAAAAAAAAAAAAAAATACCCTTTTTTCCTTGTCACTTGTTACATGTTGCCCCATCCCTGCACTTCTTGGTAAATTGTATTTGTCCTAATACTCTAGCTTAATCTTCTGCCTAGTTTGGCTTTGCAGATGTTAGACCAGGATAGTGTTCATTGTTCTCAGCTAGAAATAGCTGTACAAAATAAGTAATTGTACCTTACTGAACCCGTGTTCAGCAGTTGTCTACGATCATGAAAATGCACTTCTTGTACGTCGCTTTGGATAAAAGCGTCTGCCAAATGAATGTAATGTAATAATTTAAGAGCAAATTGTATATAGCTATGGGACTCATAACAAAAATCAGTGCCTGGGTCATAATTAGTTCAGTGTGAAGAAATTTTAGGGATAAAAAATTTTGTCCAATATAATTTGATTTGGCCTAGGTAAATTTGTAGTTTTGAATAGATGAGAGCAGCCTATCCAAGTACTTTGCCCTTGTGTCATGCCCCTGCCCCTTTTTGGGTGAAAGCGGCCCCTCTAATTTGACTGGCGGTAAATGCAAATTCCGAGGTCTTTGCCAATTTAATAGCATAAAATAAGAATACCATTTTGCTTTTTAGCTATTAGGAGCCCAAGTCCTATGGCCAGTCAGGCGAACAATTATGTTATGTCGTTGCCGATCAACGATCGGCGTTGTTATATAGAAAAAATTAAAGAAAAGGCGAGCTAGCTGTTAGCTAACTTAACCCTTTTGTTACAGGCTAACATTAAATTGGGATTTCCTTGGATTTTCAGTATGTTCTATGAACTGCCCATTCAATGCAGCATCAACATTCACTGCTTTGACTTTTAACATTATAACTGTTGACTTTAACATCATTAACTAACCTGTGATGAAGTGTTTGCCACAAACGTACACTCATTCACTTCCATTTCTGTACGTTTATATATTTCCAGTTAGTGAGCTAGATTTGTTATTACTTATAAATAACAAGAATAAATCTGATTTTACAAGCTAGACAGCAAGCTAACAAATTCATTAACGGTAGCAAATCACAGTAGTTAACCTGTACTGGCTCACATTTGGATTGTCTGACTAATAGTTAGCAATGTTAGACTACATCAGTTCCATGCAACTTCTTTGACGATCAGTGAAATTAATCGATTTGTGTAACAAAACAAACAAATGAATGATAATGTTAATTCACTGAATGAATAATATAGTCTAACCCAGTTTACTGTAAATTAGCCAGCTATGGGGACCATTCGCTCTTAACCAGCTAGCGAGCCAACACTTGTTAGCCTGCTTATTTAACTTGGATGCGTTAGATCTAATGGCCGGATCCCACAGTTTACCATTTTCATCCTCTCTGCGAATGGCCACAGATCTCTTCTTTTACTGTCCTTCGCTCTTTGGGGAAGTAAATAAAATCGTAAACTGGGTTTTTTTTATTGTTTGACGTGCAAAATACGACGCAGCAGCTTTTAGGCATGGTGCCACCACTTTTTCCAATTTGGCACCGGCACGTTTACGACGCTTGTTTTCACCCAAAAGCGTGGTCGTTCTGACGACAGGAAAGTGACGTATGCCTGCTCTCATCTATGGACTTCAATGGGGATATTTGCTTTTTGGAATTACATTACATTACAGGCATTTGGCAGACACTCTTATCCAGAGTGATGTACAACAAAGTGTATAACCATAACCAGGAACAAGTGTGTCAAGAACCCTAGAACCCTAGGCATCAGAGGCTTACTAAACTGCAATAGGCAACCTCGAGTAACCACTGGAGTTTATGAGCTTCACCGAGAATGGCAATCCCTGGTCGCCTGGTTTTTATGGTTCAAATGCAAGGCTGACATTGAAAGCATTAAAACTGAACTGTCAGCCTCTCAATAAAAATACAAATCCTGTCCTGTTGGAAAAGTTCCACAAGACAGAATAAAGCAGGTTGTAAGGCCGCAATCCACTGCCAACCACCCCCTCTCACACACTTAAAAAAGGGGTTTTAAAGGAGCTGTCAGATCCCCTGTATTTGTTGAAGAGGGGGTTGTGTTGCTACTATTTATTTACAATAACCTTATTCAGGCAATTCCAAAACTCAATTATAAAATTAATTCCTTTGAAGTTCTATTAATGAACCTTTCTCAGCCTGATGATGGTAGGAACTGGCTTTTTCTCAGTCCGTGTCTACAGACCTCCTGGCCTGTACTCTAGCTTTGTTCATGACGTTGCAGAATTTCTTTCTCACTTCGCTATAAACTATGAGAAAGTGGTGATGTTAGGTGATTTTAACCTGCACTATGAAAATGTAGATGATCCCCTTACATCTGTATTTATGAATATCTTAGATTTAATCAGCTTCACTCAAAATTTTGTCAGTCCAACACATTATTGCGGTCATATTTTGGACCTGGTCTTAAGTTTTGGTGTTGATGTTAGTGATGTTGCAATCCACCCACATACAGTAAACCTAATCTGTCTGACCATTTTCTTAATACTATCTACAATTGGCTCACCCCAAAATATCTGAACCTAAGATGTACGCAGGTCGCACTATTACTACTACCAATGCTACAAATTTTATTGATACAATTTCAGAATACTTTGATTTAAACGTTTCAGCTTCCTCCTTGCCTATTGAAGATCTGGCAGAGAGATTGGAGATTGCACTATGTAAAAAACTATTGATATAGCTGCTCCATTAAAAAGTTAACAATGGAAGAGACTTGCACCTTGATATACTGACCATACAAAGGCTCTAAAACAACTGGAATGAAAGTAGTATTCCACTAAACTGCAGGTATATCACCTGGCGTGGAAAGAGTGTTGGTGCCAATAAGCATTCTCCCTCCAATGCAAGGTCTATTTACTTTTCAAAGTTTACACAAGAAAATCAGAATAATCCCCAGTTCCTATTCAAAACAGTCTAATCTAAACAGGCTAATCTAACGAATAATCACGCAGCAACTAAATCTCAAATTCCAGCTTCTAGTACCAGCAATGATTTCTTGACTTTCAGTAAAATAATAGGAATTAAAGAAAATGTATCTGCTTCCACACTAGTCAACAACAGCTTTATTGATATCGCAGACCTGCCTCATAGACACACAGAACGACTGGAAACATTTTTCTCCCATACTTCTGAGTAAATCAGTTTCTTCTTCCAAATCAACCACTTGCACTGTTGCCCCATACCCACAAAGCTACTGAAGGAGTTATCTCCTGCAAACCAATTCTTCATATTATTAACTATTCACTGTAATCCGGCTATGTTCCCATATCTTTTAAGGCAGAAATCAAGCCACCGCTCATGAGATCAAATTTGGGTGAGACAGACCTGGCTACAGACCTATTTCAAATCTCCCATTTCGATCAAAGACTCTTGATAAATGTGTAGCACAACTGCTGCCTTTGAGACCATAGATCACCGTATCTTCCTCCATAGATTAAAAAAACAATTGGTGTAACTGGGCAAGCCCTTATGTGGTTTAACAATAGAACGGCCATGATTCCATACTACCTTAAATAGCCAGGACGGTCAATATGACCGTGACATGTAAATAGTGTAGAACTTTGCAAATAATGTCGACAATTGTGAAAATAATACTTTAGTTGTGTTGGCGCAGGTCATAAGAAACGTGAACACACCATGTTTGTATGTCAACCAACATAATAATGTATTTATTTATTTAATCTTAGCAGTAGGCTACATGCTATAAAAACATTCAATGTGGATGTGTTTTTTTATAACGAACGCCACATCGAAATAAGCTATATATTCTCAGTTGTGGCCAAAAATACACAGAATGGTAAAACAGAAAACAGTAGAATTTAAACACTTTATAAATCCTTGTTTTTTCGATACTATGAAAGAAAGAATACCTAAAATGGCCAGAAACTGTAAATTTGACCGTAATATTTAAATGTGTACACATGGCATAAACTGTTGACAATGGCAAAAATAATACTTTCATTGTATTGGCGGGTCACAAAAAACGTGATGCCAATGTGTGTAGCCTCAAATAACACAATAACATATTGATTTATTTATTTCATTTTAGTGGTACATGCTGTAAAAAAAATGTAAAAAAAAAAATGACAACGTGCTTTTTGTAAACAAACACCAAATATGAAATATATTGTTTTGTGGCCAAGAACGGGAAAACAGAAAACGGGAAAACACTAACCGCTGTTATGTTGAAAGAACAATGCCCAAAACCTCCAAAAACTGTCAAATGTCCACCAAAAAACAGAGCTATATGCAAGTAGGCTATGCGCCTTGTGGAGACCTCTTTTCACAATAACATTACACGCAGCGTTCAAAATGATCAAGCATACAGGCAAGATAAACAACGGTAAATCTGACCGTTCATGGCTTTTTAAGGAGTAAGTGTTTATAATATCAGAATGTTCAATACATATGTTTAGGTAAAGTCACGAAGGGGGAGCCATATGGCTTTCATGATGGCAGAGATATCAAAATATTTAAAGTGAAAACAGTCAAATTGACCGCGGCGGTCATTCTAGTATTAAAGGAGAAATCTGACAGGACACACCGTCCTGCTGTTCAGACAATGCAAATATTTGACTAACGTTAGGTTCACTTAAATTAGAGTGCCTTTAGATTATTTCTGGTTATATTCATTTAGCTAGCTAGCTAACGTTAGCTAGCTAGGAGGTTTGCTTTCATAAGGCAATGTTATCGATAACGTTAGCTTGCTAGTTTGCTTTTATGAGGACGTTATAGCTGTGCTTTTATCTTAACTTGGCTAGCTAGATAGCAAAAATTATAATTGGATATAAGTCAACGTCCTTACCTTAGCTATCTATCGATACTTGATATACTACTAAGCTAGCTAGCTTGTGAAAATTCAGTCTCGCAAAGAGAGCGCGTATCATGGGGGTAGCTATGGTAACGGGGCACGGTCTGTCAATCATAGCTAACTGACAGTTCTCATTACCATGCCCAGACGGTTCGGGTGAATTTTTATAGTGGGAAATTTAGGCTTAGAAAAATAAGTTTTAAAGTACATTGAAATGACTGAAGAATAAAAAAATTATGCACATTTGTTTTGTTGTTGCCTGAAGACAACTGGGAAGTGTCACATTCAACCACCATGGTACTCCTTTAAATCTCGCTGACAAATCTCAGACTGTTAGGGTAAATAATAAGTCCTCTGAGGATTCCTAGGTACACTTTGAAGTACCTCAAGGATCTGTGTTGGGTCCTTTGCTTTTTTTCCTTGTACATGCTCCCTCTTAGAGACATCCTAAGCAGCCATGGTGATAACTGTCACTGCTACGTAGATGACACACAACTTCATATATCTTTTAAACCAGGCAAAGCTGATCCATTAGCTAAGTTGCAGGCCTGTCTTAAAGACGTAAAGGCTTGGATGAACCAAAATGTCCTCATGTTGAATTCTGATAAAACTGAGATGCTGGTAGTAGCTATCAAATCTCTTAGAGATAAGTTCCTCCAGTTTTCCTTGTAAATGGCTTCTCTGTCTCCTCCAAAGCAGTTAAAAAAGCTCGAAGTTCAGTTCACACAGATTAAAATGAACGAGTTCACGTTCATAGTTCACAATTTTGGACTAAGTTCACAGTCCCAAAAAATGAACTAGTTCACGTTCATTGCTTCCATTTTTTAAATTCTATTCTATTCTTTTTCAGTAGAACCTCCTCCTACCCATCTACCCCTAGCCCCCAATCATTGCCACTGCCTACTTCCCAAACTAAATGAATTACTGTATACTACTATAGAATCAAGATTACTTTTAAAAGCCAAGAAAAAACAATGTGAGTGTATGTTTTACCACTTAAAAAACAATGTCATATTATGCAGAAAGTGAAAAAAAGAGGTGCAGTAAAGGTATACTGTATATGCAATGGAAATTGTATTTAACCTGAATGAACCAAATTCAAAAACATAAAATAGATTCATATGTTTCCAAGCGAGCTGGTACAGGCTCCACCACTGGCTTCATTACAGTTGCTAGCTGAAAGATGTGCTATGATCAATCCTATAGTGGGACTTTTGCCGTTTATTGAAGAGGCAACAGAAATTTTCGGTGCCGTTGAACGTAATCAAATGCTTTCATTTTTATCGTTCGACTGACCAAGTACTGTTAAAAAGCAAACTTTATGGGTTAGTGCTATTGGCTTATAAACCTCATACGGGGATCAGTAAAGGCTAACAACACACTAGCACTTACTTCTTGTTAGTTTTATCACCACTGCTGTGAAGTTGAAAGGTGGACAAACTACGTTTTCTATGAGAAATGTTATATGTCTATGCTGCTTATGGCACCTGACGAGGATTTACGGCAACCGGCATGCCAGCATGGCTAGTGAAACCGGCTCTAATTTTAGCAACGCAGCTACAAGTACTGCTGAAGCCAGTTCATATGAATATTTGAAAGACTTTTATGAACAAATGTATATATGTCTACGGTAACCAGTGCGTGAGCATCGTTAACTCTCACGAGAGTTAACGACGCTCACGTTCACGTTCATTAGTTGCAAAAGGATACGTTCAGTTCACCGTTCACCAGAAATATGAGCATGTTCAATGAACGCCGCTCTTTTAGCGCGTTCATGCACAACACTGAAATGGTTCATGCATTTGCATCCTCTCGGCTTAATTACTGTAACTTTTTATTGTCAGGTTGCACCAACTCTGCCTTGAAACGTCTCCAACATGTACAGAATGCAGCTGCTAGGGTCCTTACTAGAACTAAGAAATGGGAACATATCAGTCCAGTGCATAAATCACTTCATTGGCTGCCTGTCAAATCTAGAATTGACGATAAGATCATGTTGTTAACATATATACATATTTAAATGGTGTAGCCCCTGACTATCTTAGTGAGTTGCTTATTCCTTACACTCCTCCATTATTACTTTGTTCACAAGATGCTGGTTATGTGAAAATTCCAAGTTTATGGTACAGCCTTCTCTTATAGAACTCCAATCTTTTGGAGCAATCTCCCTGTGTATGTGCATGCTTCAGACACACCCTCTGTCTTTAAGTTTAGGTTTAAAACCTATGCCCTTAGTCCTATATCCTGTTAAATGGCAAAGTATAATCACAGAGCTTATGAAATTAAATGTGGATGTTTAGGTTGGGTAGGTAGCTTAGCCTCAAGTGTCAAGCTGGCCTTTACGGAGCTGACACACTAGCTTAGCTTAGAGTTATAGTGGCATTGTATACACATACATTTATTCCGTTTTTTGACAATCAAAGCCCGCTCCAGCCTGTTTCCTCGCCCTGAGTCCACGGGATCACTCCAGCCCTGCCCCTTGTGTAACATGGTTAATAATGACTACACTTGCCATTGTACCAGAGGTGTATGTGTGTATCTTGGGTCTAGTGTTCTGTCACTTTAAAATACTTGTGTAGTTGCCCTTAAGGGAATGACACACGTTACGTTCTTCCCAGTTTAACTTGCCCATGCAAGCGGTAGGTCACGTTTTAACATTGTGCCAATTATTTTAAGAGATTGTTCATATTTGTTCACAATTATATCGTTATATCAATGCATATGTACCTAAAGGAGTTTAGATATGGACAAAGGCTTTTGTGCATTTGTAGATTTGTATATCCACTATATCTGTTCTACAAACTGCAGCGAACGGCATGTAGGCTATGTTGCTAGCTAAGTTAGCCACTTACCAGGCCGCGTGTGTGTGTGGTAACATGAGTGTTTCTACATTTTTAGATCACCATTGCTGAAGATACATGTTGAGAACAGTCCAGTGATCGTTTGTCTATTATCAGGTACATATGTATGCTGTAATTGATATTGTTGGTTATATACTGCCCAGTTTAACTTGCCCATGCAAGCGATCACCATTGCTGAAGATACATGTTGAGAACAGTCTAGTGATCGCACTGTTTGTCTATTATCAGAATAAATCAGCTCAACTGGGAATCCTGGTTTGTGGTGCTTTTACACAACACAACGCAAGATCACGCCTGTTACACTTGCTCCATGGTCATGCACTGCTTCAGCCCTGTTCCTCCCCTGCCCATGCCTTGACGCAGCCTGGAGCACAAGATCCATCACCTAGCTCATCTAATCTACACTATACTGATCTACATTTGGTCTTCTATTATTCCTGTTAGCTATCACCTCGACTGTAACCTGCTTAACCCATTTTATTTGCTGTGATAGATTCGTTATAGCATTTCTGTTACATTCCACTCTGCTGCTACTTTATACCAGGCTGGTGAGTGGAGGATGGGCTGCCCGTCTATAAGCGGGTTCCTCTCAAGATTTCTTCCCATTGGGAAGTTTTTTATCGCCACCATTTGAGGGTTTTCTCCACACCGGGAGGTTTCTATTTTTACCTGAGGTACTTGCTATTTGGAGGTTCAGGCCTGGTGTTTGCTTTTCTTTCTGTTTGCTCTTTTTGCTCTGTTTCTTGCCTTGCTACACTGTAAAGCATCCTTGCGACAGTTCTCTGTAAAAAGTGCTATACAAATAAAATTGAATTTAAATGGAGCACCAGAGGACATGCAGACAAGTACAGACAACCCAGAGTCTCTGCATGACATCGCATCAGATGGCTGCAGAGACCCGTTAAATTGGGTGTGTGTTGGGGTGTTGGCTGGCACAGCTTTGTAAAGAAATGGACTGACCATGATTTCCAGAACTGGTTCCTGAACCTCTTCAGACAGAGCCTGTTCAAGATACGAACTCTGACGAGCAAAATGTTGGATACTGTATTATAAAGCAGGCTACGGGTTGGACAACTTAATAGAATAGGATATTTGAAAAGACTGTTATGGTTGGATTGTCGATCACCCCAGTCAGAGATAACGCAACAGTATTATGGGATCAGACCGGTACTTTTCAAAGAGAACTTAAAAAAACTGGTAAAAAGGTTGTACCTGATTATGATGAAACGCTGAAGGAGGCAGTAGGCCTCAAGCGCAGTGCAAAGAGTTAAAGGCATCGCTGCGGCAATTGTATTTCAGCTCATGCAGTAGTTCTATTTCAGTCAGGACAATTCACATGTTAAAATGTTTACATGGATATGTAAATACATATTTTTGGTTTGACGGTGAATGGATCTGCTTCTAACCGGGAGTGCTATACATCTCCCCTACTAAACAGTAGGAATACCACGAAACCCCCTGGTATCTAGAAGCAGATCCAAACAATAGGTGGTGCTGCGGTGGTGGAGGCTTAGCAAAATTCTGAGCAGTAGCAGTGAAGCATGCAAAAGCAGTGCATGCAAGCAGCAGCACTGAGAGATCTGATTGTCGATTTAAAAAGGCTGTTTGGATCGGTAAGAAGAGTGTTGCGTGTATGCAATTAGATGATTGTGGAAATGCGTGAGCATGCGATTAAAGGGGCTGACTAATCGGTCGACTGTGATTTTTGAGTTTCCTGACAGAACTTGCTTTGCACACTCTATGAGTGAAGCTGAAAGGTATACATATACATGAAAGACTGAAGGAAATAAGAACCAGTATTCCCCAGAAGTTTACCAAGACACTCGGAAGTAGCTCTAAGGACCTGGTACAAAGAAAAAAGAGAAGAACAATCAACACAACAACAAGAACAATAAACACTTCAGGATTCAGTATTCAATGGCTGAATATGCCATAACCTTTTCCATAAAAACTTTATTGTAGAAAAGTGACTGTTTATATAAAGGATTTTATATAAGATGTTTAATAATGCTTAAAGTAGAATAACTGGTTTTGTGTAACTTCTTCATACAATTATTTTTTTGGTTTTATTGAAACGCTAGTGGTTTTTATGTAAAGGATTTAATGATTAAATAAGACATAAGTCTTTGTTTTTATGTTGCTGTGTGTGGATCTATGGATGTTTGAGCAGCTGATGAAAACATCGCACTATACGCCGTCAAATCCAGGTTCTTACAGTGGTAAAGAAAGCCTTCGCTGAATTATCAAGGAAGCGTCAGGGATCCACTTAAAGGAGAGAGTGAGAGAATGGCTATTGGGTCAAGTTTCTTATACGCTACATACCTTTGCACCTTTACATTTTAAATGAAATTGTGTTTTGCGAGTAATATAGACTCGGAATGGCAGGCTGACTTAGTAGACCTGTCAAGTTTATGTGAACATAACAACAACATGAAGATTTATTGTCAAAATTCAGCTGGGTTCACAATCTGAAAGATAAAAAATCCAGTGAAGTCAAAAAAGCTTTCAGAGATATTCTCACAGAATATACCTAAGAATGTACCTAAGAAACTTTAGACTGACAAAGGTACTGAATTTTTTAATAAGTGATTCCAAAAGCTAATGGAATAATACAACATAACTCATTTTACTGCCGGAAATTATTATAAAGCTTCAGTAGTATAAATATTTAACCACACTCTGAAAATGAAAATGTGGCGTTATTTTATGGGGGTCAACACAAGAAAATATATTGACGTTGTTCAAGATTTGGTTCACTCTTATAACCTCACCAGACACTGTAGTATAAAAATGAAAATCGCGTAGTTCTGGCAGGCCACAAGAGTCAAGCGCTCTGGCTGAATCAGCTGATGGCTCAGCTGAATGATGTTCACCTATCACAGTACATTCACATAACAGGGCAGTCTACTTCAACAGCCTCCTTCTACTCATTCGGCTGCTCCTCCTGCATGCAAGCTTGCTGCACGTTGCTTTGTAAATCCCTTCCACCACCCCAGCTCCATCCCTGTGTGTTAAGAATTTGCATTGCTGCTGGATCTGTTCTGTGTGTACCCCTCTAGGGGGGTTTGGCTGCTGGCCTCCCGGCCTTATCCACGCGGGCTGCGTGGTTGGCGGGAGAGCTCCAGAACAGAGCCATACCGCCAAACATAACTGCATTGCCTTTATTTTCAATAAAGATCTTACTTTGATGACAGTGGTCCTGACTGAACGTAAGTAATTTACGAGGTCTAATGGCTGTTTACTGCCCTCCGTTATCCCCTCTTTCTCAACATCTCACTCCCTCTTGGGCTGTCTCCTGCTCTGTGTGCGATATGTTTTGTTACTCCTTCTCCACCGTTAACGATAACTTTACCTGTGATAAGTGTAGGTTAAATGCTAGGCTGACGGAGAAGATTGCTGAATTTGAAACTCGCATCTGTACCTTACATGAAATTCGAGATAGTGAGAAGTTTATAGATTCGTTCTCGGTTCCGGATGCACCAGTTAGTCTGTCTACAGTTAGCACCCCGGCAGAGCCTTTGCAGCAGGGCGGGTGGATTTCACTTTGACAACGTAGTCGAAAATTTAAGCCACCAATGTCCTATTCACATTTCAAACAGGTTCACCCCCCTCAGCAACACACCAGCTGTGAAACCTGTTGAAAGAACTCTGGTAATTGGCGACTCTATTTTAAGAAATGTGAATTTAGTGACTCCAGCGACCATAGTACAATGCATTCCCAGGGCTAGAGCAACCGACATTGAGGCAAATTTAAAAGTGCTGGCTAAGACTAAACGTAAGTTTTCTAAAATTGTTATTCATGACGGCGCTAACGATATCCTGTTGAAGCAATCGGAGATCACCAAAGATAATTTTAAATCGGTGTATGAATTGCGAAACAGATGTCTGGGTCAGTTATTTTCTCTGGCCCCATTCCCTCTCGGCGTGGTGATGAAATCTACAGCAGACTGACATCACTAAATCGCTGATTGCCTGTTTGGTGCCCTGCAAATGGTGTTGGCTTCATAAACCACTGAATACTTTCTGGGGGAGGCCTGGTCTTTTGAAAAGAGATGGTATTCACCCCTCGTGGGAGGGCGCCGCTCTTATCTGTAGTAATTTATCGTATAGTCTTAGAAATTCCATTTCCTGACACACCAGAACCAAGGCCAGGCAGCAGACCTCACACAGATTTCTGCTTGTTCCCAAAAACTGCTGCCCAGGTTACATACTATTGAGATAGTATCTGTCCCTTGATCAAAATTAAGCCTTGCAAAGAAGCCCATTAGGGGTGTTTGTATGGCTAATCTACAAAAAATCAGACCTTGTTATTCTTCTAATAATGTGGCTGACCAAACTCAGCTAAAAATTGGATTAATTAATATCAGATCACTAGCCCCTAAGGCAACTCAGTCAGTCAGAACCTTTATTTAAATTCTCGGAGGTACAATTGAGGGCCAGGCCCTCATTTTCAATGTAGCCGAGATTACAAACACAATTAAAACTCTTGTAAATTAATTAATTACTGATCACCAAGTTGAAATCTTATGTGTAACTGAAACTTGGCTTAAAACTGATGAATATATTGCCTTAAATGAATCCACCCCTCCTGGCTACAGCTCACTTTCCCCGTCTGACGGATCGTGCCGGTGGTGTTGCTGTTGTATATAATTCTAATCTTTTTGCTACTTTGAAATCCGGCTTCAAATGTAACTTTTTTGAAGTGCTTGTTCTCAGTTTTGCACATCCGGACAAAAAAGCAGTCCGTTTTATACTTGCAATTGTATACAGGCCACCAGGGCAATACAGTGGTTTTTTACTTGAGTTTGCTGATTTCCTTTCCAGCCAGGTTGTTAATTCAGATGAAGTAGTAATTGTAGGGGACTTCAGTATTCACATGGATAGTGAAGGTGATCCTCTCAGGTCAGCATTCTTGTCTATCATTGAATCTATTGGCTTCGATCAACATATACATCAGTCCACACATTCTCATAACCATACTCTTGATCTGGTCTTAACTTATGATACAGAAATAGCAAATATAGCAGTTATGCCTAAAAACCCTATGCTATCAAACCATTAATTTATTGCTTTCCAACTTTCACAAGTCTGTCATGTGTCACCAGATCCTTCATTTTACCTTAGCCGTAAGCTTTCCTCCAGGACTGCAGATGCTTTTATTAATGAGCTCCCAGGCTCATTTGTGCACTGTGGGGATTTTCTTGGCTCCCGCCCAAACGCATACACAAGCATTAGCTCAATTGATCAGCTGACAGACAAAATAAATTATGTACTTTCCAGAACCCTGGATACTATTGCACCTCTTAAGGAGAGGAAAGTCCGCTATAAGAAATTAGCACCCTGGTACAATGACCATACTCGTGCTCTCAAACAAGCTTCACGCCAACTTGAGCGCAAATGGAGTTCTACTAAATTGCAGGTATTCCTCCAGGACTGGAAAGACAGTCTACTAACTTATAAACATGCCCTCTCCACAGCATGTTCCTCATAGTTCTCTATTTTAATAGATGAAAATAGAAACAATCCTAGGCACCCGTTTAACACTGTTGCCAGACTGACCAAGAATCAAGTTGATCCATGTGTCTCAATATCATTTAGTAGCAATGACTTTATGAATTTCTTTGATGACAAAATTATAAATATCAGGGACAAGATTCAAAGTTCTCCTACCACCCCTAATATAGGGTCTGCCCTTCTATCTGCTCAACACATGGAATCAGAATCTTCAGAAGAATCTTCAGAAAGATGGGCGGCCTATCAGAACTCTTTTGCTCCAATAGATCTCATGGTGTTTAATGCCATAGTTAATTCCTCAAAATCTTCTACTTGTCTTCTAGACCCTATCCCTACGAAGCTTTTCGAGGAGCTACTACCAGTGATTGGAACACCAATGGTACATATTGTCAATGCGTCTTTAGCACCTGGACACATACCACAGACTCCTAAACTTGCGGTCATCAAACCCGTTCTTAAGAAGCCAAACTTGGATGTGAATGACCTGTCTAACTACAGGCCTATCTCGAACCTCCTGTTTCTTTCTAAAATACTAGAAAAGGCCATTTCAAAACAACTTGGTTAATTTTTGCACTCCAATCATATATTGGAATTTTTTCAATCTGGTTTTAGACCGTCTCACAGCACTGAAACAGCCCTGGTCAAAGTACTCAATGACCTACTCCTCGCTTCCGACAATGGCTGCATCTCTGTACTTGTGCTTTTAGACTTAAGTGTAGCATTTGACACAGTTGATCACCTCATCCTTCTGGATAGACTTGAAAATCTTGTAGGCCTACGTGGACAGGCACTCTCTTGGTTCAGATCATACATATCAGACCAATATCAATTTGTGCATTTTAATAATGATTCCTCTTATCAATCCAGGGTTAGATATGGAGTACCACAAGGATCTGTGCTTGGGCCTTTGCTCTTCTCTCTTTATATGCTCCCCCTGGGACAAGTTATTCACAAACATGGCATTAATTTCCACTGCTATGCAGATGACACCCAGTTGTATCTATCAGTTACGCCTGATGCAGTTGTCCAGCTGTCAAAGACCAAAGCCTGTCTTATAACCATAAAGGAATGGATGACCCAAAATTTTCTCTTGCTAAACTCCGATAAGACCGAAATAATGGTAGTGGGGCCCAAGTCCCTGAAACTATCTGACTATATGCTTAACATTGATGGAATCTCCATTACTTCAAGTGCTGCAATCAAAGATCTTGGTGTCACCTTTGATCCAGATCTTGCACTTAATATACATATTAAAAACATCTCTAGGGTTGCGTTTTATCATTTGAGAAATATCTAAAAAATTCTGAAAATACTGTCCTTACAAGATGCAGAAAAGCTAGTTCATGCTTTTGTTACTTCAAGATTAGATTGATGCAATGCTCTTTTGTCTGGATGTGCAAATTCCTCTCTGAAAGGGCTCCAGCTAATTCAAAATGCAGCAGCTCGTATTCTCACTAGAACAAGGAGATTCGGGCACATCAGTTAAATTCTGAATAGACTACTATAGATACTACTTCTTAGCTTTAAAGCCTTACATGGGCTTGCCCCCTTATACCTAAATGATTTACTTCTTCCTTATATTCCCTCACGAACGCTCCATTCGCAGAGTGCAGGTCTCCTTGTTATTCCTAGAATAGCTAAAAGTACCATAGGCAGTAGACCCTTCTCCTATCGTGCTCCTCTCCTGTGGAACTACTTGCCTTCCCATGTTCGGGGCGCAGACACTATTACCTTATTTAAAGCTAGGCTCAAAACATATCTTTTTAGTCTCTCCTATATTTGAGGGGCAGGAGTGGGTGGCGGGCATAGCTATAGAGTCTCTGGTGAACTGAGCGGTTAGTGCTGTCACTGGATCATCATTGGTAGTGCTGTGTTAGCTGAACCGGTCATGGTCTGGTGATGACTGTCTCAATCCTGCCCTCATGGCTGCATTGGCCCCTGCCTCTGTTTCCCTTAGCTATGCTGCCATAGCCTTATTCTGCCGAGGTTTTCCTTATCGCACGCAGGCAGCTCTGTCTCTTCTGCTCTGCTTGCTAATCTACCATTTGAACCCTCTAACCATTTTTTTTCCCATCTTCCTCGGCTCTGGGCACCTGCCCAGAGCTCTAGCCCAAGTTTGCTGAGCACCTCCCCCTGGCCCGGAGCTCCAGCTCTAGACCAGCTAGACCAGCTGGGCACCGCCGCCTCCTGCCACTGTTGATTCAGCTGTAGCACCAAGCCTGTCTGCCTGTCTGACCCTGCCACCCATTGGTGTTCCTGCCCATCTCTCTACATGACCTGAGTCACCTTTGCTTGGACTTAATTAATACTGGATTGGCTGTTTATGTATTACAATTTATCTGTTTTCATGTAAGCCATTTCCATAACAAACCAGTGCCTGCCCGCAGATGGGTTCCCCCTCTGAGTCCGGTTCTGCTCAAGGTTTCTTCCTGTTATCAGTCAGGGAGTTTTTCCTTGCCACTGTTGCCCTAGGCTTACTCTTTGGGGGCCGGTTCTCTGTAAAGCTGCTTTGTGACAAAGCTCCTTTGTTAAAAGCACTATACAAATAAAAATTGATTGATTGATTGATTGATTGGTCTGTGGAAAGGGGAAGAAAATGTATTGATGCAGCTTACAATCTAAAAATTAGGTTTGTCAAAATAAATATGAAAAATAACTGTAATTAGGCATGAGTACTTGTATTTCTTTACGAACAACTAAAGTCTGAACAATGCTGAACTGGAAAAAGGAGCACATTAACTGAATTTCTGAAGTTTTCATTAATCAAAACAACCGAAGATATTTGCTTACAAGCAACAAATGGCTGAGCAATCATTTTCCTGACAAACCTGTCCGGTTTTTCTTTGTGTATATGATACACAGATACACTATTGAGGCATGCTTGTGTCATGGCACTGCGAAGGCATGTTTTCATAGTCTCAGAAGACTACTGAAATCTCTCTCTGCCTCAGCAGAGGACACAGGATCATGGAGCAATCTGACAAGTATTTGATCAAAGAGGCCATGGATTTCTGGACACATCACCTGAAGAATGCTTGCAGCTTCACTGTTGGACTGAATATTGTACTTAGATTTGAATGTTGCTAACTGTATTTATGGTGATGCTTTGTCCACTTCTGGGTACAGATGCACTACAATACCTGCCACTCCAGTTGAAAGAACTCTAGTTTTCCAAATTCCTTATGAACCCCTTCCTGCTCAAATTGCAAGGTAGCAGGCGAAACATGAAAAAAAAAACACTGAAATGTTGCTGTAATTCCTTTACTACTTCAATGCAGTTTGGTAATCAAAAACACATTTTTACAAATGATCTCGTCAAATAAGACCTTATAATGTTCCCTGTGCATGGGTTAGCGTCACCTCAGTTGAAAATTTGTGCATCGCTAGCTATATCATGGGCTAGCACGACCCCTTCTATTGTTAGTCATCTAAGGTTGGCTTGTGTTGAGCATGGCAGACATTTTCATATGAGTATCAATAAAGGCTGGTAATGTCAATATTAACCACACCCTCTCACAAACCAGACTTCCTACAGGGTCAGTCCATCAGACTGAGACAGCCGCACTGTTACGTGCCCATCAATTAATTCCATCTGATCACAGATATTTTCAAAATATAATTCCAAAACACTGTAAATGTTTTTGTCGGCTTTGTGACTTTAAAAAAATCCTTTTTAAAAACAAATGGCTATAATTAAACTGAATTTCATCAAGCCACTGCTGTTCAGCATTTAGGCTGGTTTAAAGTCCAGCGATGGAGTGTCGCTGAACTGAAATTGCTGAATGTTCATGAATATTCTATTGTAGCGAGACATGACTGTGGCTGTCGTGAGCAGAAAGTATAAACGCACTCCAGTGACATTACAGCGACAGCAGACACTCGGAGGACAAGGGAGGAACAAGGAACTGATACATTGCATGTCTGTTGCTCCTCAAAAGGAGAAAAGCAAACATGGAGTACATATTTCAGGGATGTAGCCTAAATGGCGTCCAAGGAAGCACTTGTTGGAGGAGTACTGTCTAGTCAGAGAAATGCTCAAGGTTCAAGGATGTGGAGTAGTCCGCTTGCTACACCAGAATGCCACCAAACTTATTTGATCACTAGTTGTACCAAGTGTCTGCAGCACAGGCTAGCACATAAGCTAATATGGCCCGCAGAAAGAACCTTAACCCTATACGGTAATGTAGGCAAGAATTTAATAGGCTTGTTATTATTATTATGAATAATGGATTGTTATTCATAATAATAATTGTAAATTGTGTTAATTTATAATGGTATTCATTCACATGCTTGTAGGAAAGTTATCCAACCAGATAGTCGGATAACTCATTAGCCCAACAAGACGTTCATTCAAGACAGAGTAGCTAACGTTACTTTGCAAAGAACTGTTTAATCGGCGGCAATCTTTAACCAGGCAGATCCCCCCACCGCCTACCCATAACGGGTCATATAAAAATAGAATCAGAATCAGAATCAGGTTTTATTGCCAAGTAGGTTTTCACATACAAGGAATTTGTTTTGGTCTGGGGATGCATAACAGTGAACATAAAATAAAATAAATAAAATGAAATAAAATAAACATAGTGCAATAACATAAACATAGTGCAAACAGTAAACAGTAAACAATAACCAATAGTGCAAGGGGACAAAGTGTTAAAATAAGTGTTAAAATATTAACTAGAGTGCACTTAAGGAGATGAACGTTGGATTAAAAAAAGCTTTTCCAAGTCCTATATGCCTCTCTGTATCTGAGTGTTATCAGCTAATTCGACTTTTTCATTATGTAGTTTAAATATATAAAAATAATGAATATGCATGCTGTTAATGTATACAATGTTAATCTTCGATGTTGAAATCTGTAATCATTTTGAGAATTGTTTTGCAAAATATCTAATGGGATAGGATGCATGCATCAAAATAAAGAAATATATCCAAGCAAAATAAAGTGGTTCCTCAATAAACTAAAATCAAACTACCGTAAATCAAATCAAATATTGTATGCTAGTATTTTGTTTAAAATTAAGGTAGCGTGTGAAGCACAGCAGTAAAAAACTGTTTGTCGGCATCATCTTCACCGGTTCAGACTTGCTGTAATTATTGGTGCACAGCCATGTTAATTCTTTCATGTCGCCACGAGGGGGCACTATTTACATGTACAATAGCTCTTGAGAAATTGGCCCCAAAACAGTACAGCACCCTATTGTTATGGGCAGGGTGCATAATAACAATACAGAATTCAAAATAGGAGCCAATAAAATTCAAAATGTTCATTAAATCAATGTATTCTTCATGTCACGTATGAGGGTGCAAGTGTATGTGTGAGTGTAAGTGTGTCTTAGTCATTCTTCAGTTACTGGCTGGTACCAGCAAACAAATCTTGCTGATTGGCCATTCAAGAAAGTTTTTTGTCTGAAGCTTTACACTCCTCACTAACCCTCTTGTGTCAGATTTAGTTGGAGAAATCTTGCCATGATCCATGATCCTTGTGGGGCACTTGCGTCTGCCACCAACACATTGTCCCCTTGCACAAAGTTCCTCCGGATTCTGTTCCATTTTTGTCGTTCTTGCATGAGGGGGAGATAGTCCATCACTCAGCTTATCCAAAATAAATCAGATTGCATCCATCGGGGTCGGGGCGTATACATCATCTTTCTTGAAAATCCCAGGCGGAAGGATAGGTTGAACTTTCAGTAACAATAGGTGGTTTGGTGTTAACCCCTTTGTGCACATCTGCCCAATCTTTGCTAATTTAAAGCTTTTTAAACTCCAGATGTGAGCATCACAGAGACTTGAAAAATGGCTTAAATGAAGCAGGAAATTTGTACCATTTACAATACTAACTTACTATAACTTATGTAAGTATTACTTAGATTTGTTTATATTCATAGTTTAGGAAGAAATAAAGTGCCACAAATGCAATTGTCTAGGCAAAAAAATCTAAATGAATCTCTGTTTTAGTTTGCAATGAAATACTGAGCGATCCCATATATAAAACAGGTTAAATTACACATGTTCTGGATCTCCTTGACCACAAGTGTGTAAAATCTACGGTAAGGGTGGACATGCAGATCAACTAAAGATCTATGAAGGAAAAAGTAAGCAGTGTACCCAGTGTCTCCAAATATATTGGGTGGATGGGGTGATGGGATGACATTAAAACAATATTCAACTGTCCACCACGTTTTGGCAATGTTCCAGTTCAGGTCACATCCGGTGCACTAACAAACACAAACACTAATTAGCTACCAACAAACACTTACGTCACAGTGCAAAATATCCTCATTATAAAGTACCACTAACCTATTTAAAGACACTCAATTTCAAAAATAGTGTATATAACCAAAATATTTTCTGCAGTGACTTACATTTGGACGATGAAATCTTATTTGTGTTCAGTACATAGAGACAGAGACAGAATCAATGCTGTCGTTCCCCTGTTCTGACTTACCATACTCCAGAAAGCAGTATATCAACTAGGTCTATTAGCAAACATATGCCTTAGCCATGCTCAGAAGTTCTCTGGAGTAATAATATTTTCCAAGAAATTACAAAAGTCATCGATAAAGTTTCGCCAGGTGCAGTGTCTTTTACTGCTACCACAGTCTGAATGTGTAATGCAGCGCTAATGAGACAAAACCTTCGGTTACGCTGAGCAATTCCAAGAGTAAAATCAGACATATTATACATTGTTAGAAAGATTATTCTGTCACCTATTAGATAGATGAATTGCTGATCAAGCCAGATTGTATTACAAAGGGTTACAACACCGTAAACAACATGTGTGGTATTACGCACAGCTATTTTGGATGGTACCCAGGCATCACAAATGAGCGTATATTTCACAAACAGAATGTCCAAGACAATGTATGACCACTCAGTCTCGAAAGGCACATCTCTACGCATAAAACCAATGGTAAGGTTGTGTATTTATTCCATATTTAGTCACAGATATTGACAGTAGAATGGCATGGTATAATATTTGAAAAATTCCTCGTTTATTTCACTGTTCAGTGAGCAGCGTTTTCCACAGCTGTACTGGCTATTGTTGGCTTCAACTTGCTGCTACGACGGAATACAAATTTTTGGTGGTAAAAGAATGTTTTTATGTATGCCTAGATAGACACTATTGTCCAGTGTGGGGGCTGCAGGGAGAGGGTTGCTTGGTAAATGGACGACCAGCGTGACAATGGTGGCACTTAGAAACTCCATCTTCAGTATAGTTGTCCTGAAACATCCACTAATAAAGCTAGAACACAGAGTTTGTGTTTTCAGCTGATAATTTGGTTGCAAGAGTGCAGAATTTCTGAATTGAGAAATCTAGGCATGCCGGCGTGCCGACCGCTCGGGGCATTGCGCAGATGTGAGACAAGCATTGATATTTATTTTGGTTTGCAGTGGTTTCCACCGTACTACTCACCCCTGAATCTCATGTTTGTCCAGACTCTTTCTTATTGTGGAGTCATGAACACTGACCTTAGCTGAGGCTAGAGAGGCCTGCAGTTCTTTGGATGTTTTTCTGGGATCTTTTGTGACTTTCTGGATGTGTTTCACTGCACACTTGGATTTTGACAGGCTGGCCACTCCAGGGAAGATTCACAACTGTTCAAACTGTTCTCCATTTGGAGAGAAGGATTCTCACTTTGGTTCAGTGGAGTCCCAGAGCCTTAGAAATGGCTTTGTAACCATTTCCAGACTGATATATTTCAGACACTTAATTTAATTTAAATTCTAATTTCTTATAGAATTTCCTTTGATCATGGTATAGTGTGCTTCTGTAAACTTTGTAGTGACTACTTCAATCTATAAATTTCAATATGAGTGAGGTTTAAATTCAACAGGGCTGGTTGCAGTCAAGCCTGGCTGTGTTCAAACAATCTAATTATGAATTCAATTTGGTTAATTTGTTCATTGAGTAGCTAATGGGACAATTGTTTGCATATGATTTTCATAGTAAACTTGGAAAACTATGTAGTGAGGTTTGATCAGGTTCATGGAGCTCAACAAACATCTGAGTTCAGTACGTCAGCCCAACTCAGTGAAATAACAGACACGACAGTGCTCTGAATATAAATACACTTATTGGTTATAATAATTAATATGTGGATAGACTAATTGAAAACAAATGATTTGCATAATAGGAAGAATAATATTTTATGATTCTAATAAAAGGAAATTATAATTCTGCGATGGCTAAACAGAGGTTAGCAGGACTACCATTTACCACAGGTTAATTTGTGTTATGGGTTAGTGGCACGCTACTTTATGTTACGTAATTAATTCATCTAATCAATCTCATAAAATAAAGTTTTAACAATGTAAAACAACAAGGTCAGGGAATTTGCCATTCCCGACCAACATACACACAACAAACAACTAAGAATGGTCCAATAACATGAAAATATACCCATTCAAATTTTCCTGTAATTTTGGCTATTTATAGGCTCAAAATTAAATAATTATTTTAATAACAAAACACAATCAGATGTAATCATAAAAATTACATTTTATTCCATTTTGGCTGAGCTAGTAGAGAGTTTCCTGATGGCCCAGACAGTCCACCAGTGGCCTGAAAGTCTTCTGTCAATTTTTCATGATGATAAATCACTACAAATAAATTAATATAAATAATTAAGTAATAAAGATGGCAAATGTTGTTAAATTAAGATGCTATGATGCTGATTTGATTCCACCATTTTATTATTTTGACTACATCCTTATTTTGATATTGCGAGTAGCAACTTGTGGGAAAACTAGCTGATGAGTTTGATAGCTAACTAGCTTGCTGAATATAATACTTATTTAGTTATCTAGTTAACCAATCAATCAAATTTAATCAATCAAATTTTATTTGTATAGCGTATTTTACAGCAGTTGTCACAATACACTTTACAGACAACCCTGGCCTAAACCCCCACAGGAGCAAGCCTAAGGCAACAGTGGCAAGGAAAAACTCCCTGTGGCAGATGGGAAGAAACCTTGGAAGGAACCAGGCTCAAGGGGGAAACCCATCCTCCTCTGGTCGGCTCAGGGCATGACCAGCATGTCAGCCAGTTTTATAAGACCATAACTTGTGATTGTAATTCAAAGGCTTGCTAGCCAGCTCAACAGCTAGCTTCTCCAAAAGCAGCTAATGTAATGATTCAGTCAAGTGTGGCTGAATACTGCTATAAAAATATCAACTGCTTTATTATTTTAACCCCTTCATGCAAGCCCCCCAAGTGGTCTGTACGCTGGCTTGCCTAGATTGCACAACTCATACATTCATTGCTCCTGCAGCCAAACTATGAGTTAAAAGTAGACGATACACAACAACTATGCCGAATACAGAGTTTCGCAGCACCACCATTGTCGCTCTGGTCATTCACTTAACAAGCACCCCCTCCCTGCAGTCTCATCTGCAACTATACCACTCACCCATGAAACACTGGACAATAGTATCTATCTGGGCATTCATGAAAATATTCTTTCACCACTAAAAAAAATTGCATTCCACCATAGCAACAAGATAAACCCAAAAATAGCCCTAAGATATGCCAATACAGCAGTGAAAATGCTGCTCACTAAATAACAAAATAAATAAAACAATTTTTAAAATACATGTATACCATGTCATTCTACTGTCAATATATGGGACTAAACATGGAATAAATATACAATTGTACATTGGTTTTACATGTAGAGATGTCCATTTCAAGTCTGAGTAGTCATGTATTGTCTTGGACAATCTGTTTGTGAAATACACACTCAATTGTGATGAGTGGGTACTTTTCAAAATAGCTGCGTAATACCACACATTGTTTGTCGCCCATTTTTTGTACAATCTGACTTGACTGACAATTAATTTATTTAATAGGTGACAGTATAAGCTTTATAATGATGAATAACATGTCTAATTTAACTTTTGGAATAGCATTTTATAGCCAAGCATAACTGAAAGTTGTGAATCATGATCGCCGCCTTACACATTCTGTCACGGGCAAGGGGTTTAGGACCCAGGCAAGGAGTGGGGAAAACAACACAAAACTCAAAAATGTAGATACAAAAGACTTTATGAACAAAAACAGAACAAACACAGAGCCACGATGGGCAAAAATACAAACTCCAAAAATATCTAAGCTAAAACGGAAAACAAGAGGAACTCAAAACACAAGCAGGGCAGAAAACAGGCAGGCAGAGTACACGGGTAATACATACGGTAAGGAACTAACACAAGTTGGAAACAAACACAAGGAACCAGCACCCAAGTCAACGGGACAAAGAACTTAAATAGACAGGGGGTAACAAGACACAGGCGAACTCAAAAAACAATCAAACCAGAGGGAAGGAAAAACGAGAGGCAGGTGGGGATGATTAAATAACGAGACAATAATAAAATAATTGAAAGCAATAATACAATTAACGGGAACAAGCAGGACACAAAACAGAAGTGCCGCCATCTGGTGGCCCAACAAGGAAAGACAGAGACGGAAACACAGAACCATGACACATTCTCTCTGTGGTAGCAGTAAAAGACACTGCACCCGGCAAAACATTATTGATGATTTTCGTCATTTCTTGGAAAATATTATTATTATTGAGGACTTCTGAGCATTGCTAAACCATATATTTGCTGATAGACCTAGCTGATATAGTTTTCTGGGGTAAGTCAGAAGAGGAGAACGACAGCATTGATTCTCTGTCTCTGTATCTACTGAACACAGATAGGATTTCATCACTGGTATGTAAGTATTACTGCTCAACATATTTTGGTTATATATGTTATTTTTTTAATTGAGTGTCTTAGGTTAGTAGTATTTTATAATGAGGATATTTCACATTGTAACATAAGTGTTCGTTGGTGATTTTTAGGGTTTATATTTCACGCACCGGATATGACGTGAAAGCTGGAACATCGCCAAAACGTGACGGACGACTGAATATTGTTTTAATGTCATCCCATCCCCATACAAGAAAACATTACATACTGTAGAATACAGAAAAGCATACGAGAGTTAATGATTACACACTTAAGGTAATGTACCGCATTGTGTGACAATGTTTTGCATTATATTTAATCTGATATCAATGTTTCATTTTAAACCTTCATAAGGGGCTCATTTATATGCTTTATAATGGACAAAAAGCATTTTATTTATTTTTGGAGAGATTTTGGATATGTTTCTGGACCCCTAGATATTTTAGAACACTGTACTGACGGAAAGCTTGTAATTCCCAATTGAAAATGATGCAACAGTGAGTTTCTTGAGTCAAAACAGTTGATTTGTATTGAAATACGTGATATGTTGTGATTTACAACAATGCATAATTTAGACATTTTGGATAGATTTGGAGACACTGGGTACACTGCTTAGTTTTTGCTTCATAGTAGTTCTACATATCCACCCTTAGATTTTATGAACTTGTGGTCAAGGAGTTTTTGATCCTGGACATGCATAGTTTAACCTGTGTATATATGGGATCTCTCAGTATTGAGTTGCAAACTAAAAAAGAGCAAATTAATTTTTGCTTTTTTGCCTGAACAATTGCCTTGTGCTTTTATTTCTTCCTAAATTATGAATATAAACTAATACAATTTAGTATTGTAGATGGTACAAATATCTTTCTTCATTTAAGCCATTTTTCAAGTCTCTGTGATATTCACATCTGTAGTTATAAAGCTTTAAATAGGGTGCCCCTAAATGGGCAGGGATTGGCCAGATTTGGCATGTGTGCACAGGGGTTAATACATTTCATCTTAGTTCTGGTCAACAAAGGTGGGTTTTTATTTAGTTACTGTTTTCTTTTCATCATTGAAAAATATCATTGATGAACTCATCATAGTTTTAATCAACAGAATTAAGTGCAAATTGAGTCACATTAGATGTGGATTTCACCCATTGTCTTGTTCATATAGGTTCTGGATTGTAATCCATACAATCACAGATGTTGTAGACGTGTTAGTATGGTACTTTTGAAACATGTCTCAATACGCAGCAGCATACTAAAATTGGAGGTACACGGCAGTTTACCCTAGGGATTTATAAGGATTTTTATTACGATATACTCTCTACGTAGTTGTCGATGCACTGTTCTTGCTGACACAGTCTGATCACGTCCTGCACTGATTTTCTCAGTCACCTGAAGAGGAATTGACACTGAATTTTAGGTGCTATTGTCATCATGTGGCCAGTGTAGGTAAAGTGGTGAAAAAAAACTGCAAAAAATAATTGTAGTAATAAAAAGGAATCATAATAAAAACAATAGGATTCCAGAAACAGCGATGCTTGGACACCCTAATAAACCTCTGTTCTCTCACTCCCCTCTCAGCTCCTGCTTATACATGCTTCTTGTCTCCTGTGCACTTACTCAGAGGCACAGTGACATGAGAAACAGACAATGAGAAAGTTCAATCCTGCCACCTACTGGTTATGAAAGGCACACAAATGAACCTGGCAGAGCACAGTTCACATAGACCACATGCTTGGAAAGCTTAACACTCTTCTTGCTCTGTATCTACAGACTACTCAGTAGGTCTTGGGGGGGGGGGGGGGGTTGGGCAGAGGAGTTAACTCCTTGAGCCTATAGCCTGAATGTTTTCCCCAGACCTATGATACAATAAGCTAACTTAATTAATGTGCCATCATGCAAACATCAATATGCAAACATAGCTTTTTTGCCAAATAGGTTAGCATACTGTGTTTATGGGAGAGAAAAAAAATATTTTTGCATTTAAATCTTAACCTGCTCTTAAGTGAAAACATACATGTAGTACAGTCCTAGAAGTGTTGCTAATCCCTTGCAATGTGGATTACACATCCACCGCATGACACATTCCTTTCACAATTACTTTGACCTTTTAAAGTGCTGTTCCCTGAATAGTACTGGATACTGAGTGACACACATACTTTGTCTTGATCCTGTTCCCCATTTCTTGCTGCTCACGGATGAGGGCAGCCAGCTGTTGCCGTAGAGCCATATCTTTCCCGTGTGCCTGCTTGATAAAGGGGTGCTCCAGCAGGTGGATCACTGATGGCCGTGTCTCAAAATCTTTGATCAAACACCTGTAGGGAGAGACTGAATGAGATACACTGCACAACAATTAACTGTATACAATAACACATAAAAAGGTTTTTGCTGTTTATATAGCTTGATGTTAGTTGGACTGCTGGCTCTGACTGTATGATGTACCTCTCTTAGGATTCAAGAATCATACCCTCTGTTCATCAGTTACAACATCAATAAAAACATTAAAAATCACAGATTGGAGTTTGAATAAATTGCCTCAAAATGCAAACATCAGCTACATCACTTTATTGTGACCTCAGAATCTCAACAGGAAAGGCAGAAACCATGATACAGACTTCTGAAATGGATCACGTCATCAGCTTCAACAACTGAATTTCTCGAAGCAACGGGAGGCTAGTCCGCTCAAATCCCAACACAACCTCCTGGTTCAGGGCTCACCTGCCAATGTTACAGCTGTCTTCATGGAGCTCCAGGTCTGGCTAGCAGTGCGATCTGACCTCTCTCTCCACTCTAACAAAGACTGCTGGGCTCCCATCTTCACCTCAATGACATCACCATAACAACCAGCCTTTCATTGTAAACAGCCAAGACTTGTGCTCTTTGACCACTAACTGCTTTCCATTTGGTTAGATAAGGGGCAGGGACCTTGGGCCACATGCCACGCTCCATGATGCTGATTGTTTGTGTGTGTCTGTGTGTATAGTGTGTGTGTGTGCGTGTGTGTGTGTATACTGACCTACAGTGAGCTCTGTAATGTTTGGGACAAAGATGGTTTTTTTTCTTGATTTAGCTCTGTACTTCAGAATTTAAATAACAATATAATTAAACTGTAAGCAAAAAATACAGGTGTAGTTAAAGTGCACATTCACAGCTTGTATTTAAGGGTATCTTTATACATTTTGCTTTTCCCATGCAGAAACTACCACATATTTTTATACTCCCCCCTTTCAGGACACCATAATGCTTGAGAAAATGGCTTCATGGGTGTTTCTTATTATTCAGGTGTGTTCAATTGCTTCCTTAGGGAAGGTATAAGAGCTTTCAGTATCTAGTTTTGATTCTGGCCTTTTGATTGCCTTTGGAGTTTCTTTTTTACATTTGTGAACATGAAGAGCAGAGTTCTGCAAATGAAAATCAAGGAGGCCATCATAAGGCTGAGAAATAAGAAAAAGAAACAGTCAGGAGACATAGACCAATTCTTAGGCTTACTAAAATCAAATGTTTGGAACATCATTAAGGAAAAAGAGCACTGGTGAGCTACGTAATCTGGCAGGCTAAGTGAGACCTCCATAGTTGCTGACAATTACTATAATCACTATAATGAAGAAGCACCTACCCACAGAAGACTTCACAAGAAAACTAAAAACTACAGAGGCTACACTGCAAGATGCAAACCATTAGTTAGCCACAACAACAGGATGGCCAGGATAGAGTTTGCTAAGGAGTAAATAAAAGAGCCTGCAGGGGTCTGGAAAAAGGTTGTGTATCCAGATGAGATCAAGATTCACTTGCATCAGAGTGATGGCAAGCTCAAAGTCTGAAGGCCAAAAGTAAGTGCCCTAGATGTAAAGCACCCCCCCCCCCATCTATGAAACATGGTATGGGCATGGTTTGGGCATGTATGGTTACCATATATACTGGCTCACGTGCTCATCTGGCCACATCACATTTTTCCACATCTCTGTAGTCCAGTGCCTATGGATTTTGACCCACTGAACTCTCAAATGAGAATTCATCTTTGTAATGATGGGTTTATGCACTGCAGCCCTACTATAATATCCCTCTCTATGTAGTTGCCTTGCTGACACAGTCTGATCACGTCCTGCACCGACATTCTCAGTCACCTGAAGAGGAGTTGCTCTTCTGTTTTTCCTTACATATCACACTAATGCATGAGCATCACAGTCATTGAATGTGCACTTTTGACCAACATTTTCGACCCTCTTTACTGATGTCTTTCCCATAGAACTTCCAGGATGACAATGCCCCCATCCACAGGGCACAAGGGGTCACTGAATGATTTGATGAGTATGAAAATGATGGGAATCATATGCTATGGCGTTCACAGTCACCAGATTAACCCAATTGAACACCTAAGGGAGATTTTGCACCAACATGTTAGACAGCGCTCTCCACCACCATCATCAAAACACCAAATGAAGGAATATCTTTTGGAAGAATGGTGTTCTATCCACTTTATATAAGACATGCTGGTTTTTCTCTTAATTTGTTAACCGTCTGTACATATATACATATATATATATATATATATATATATATATAGTAAGCTCCATGATGTTTGGGACAAAGACATATTTTTTCTTGATTTGGCTCTACTCCACAATTTTAGATTTGTAATTTTTTAAAAAACATTCACATCGGGTTAAAGTGCACATTCTCAGCTTTTGTTTTTTCTGTATGTGTGTGTGCATGCATGCTTCTTTCTCCTGTAATATTTTTCTTTCACACATACAATGGCTGAATTCCATAATTCCTCCCTTAAAAGTGTCTAAAAGATTTATTTATTTTTTTAAACTGGGCATCACACGAACAACTCAGATAAGAAGACAATACCAGTCTGGCTCTGATTTCCCTAATCTATAACAAAATGCTGGTTCCATAGTTCTATCAGTATTTCTGCCCTAGAAATTAATTCCCAGAATTCATTAGTGTCAGAAAATTAAGCAGAGGTTGCAGCCATTAATGCACATGCAGAGCCTGGAACCCTAAATGCAAGCTACACTTTGTCACAAAAGCAGCTATTTGGTGACAAAATTACAGGCGCTGATGATGCATTTATTACCCAGAACAACAGCCAACTGCCACACAAAGGCCTGGCTCAGAGAGCTGCTGAGTCCTTGCACACAAGCCGGCTGATGCTGATAACATTGTCTTCCTTCACAGCCTTTGTGCCTAGGGAAATGGGTTCCATTTTGAGAGCTTCACATTCTGATAACCCACAAACCACTGTTTCAAGCATTAGCAACACATAATTAATGGTGGGATACTGGCAAAAAAGAATGATTTGCTCTTTGAACAAAAATGTTTAAAAAAATAATAGTTGGATTCATGCTGTGCTTTAATGTGCAAATGTTGTTTTGTGAACATCATTCTAAAATTTGTTTTTGGAGTGTTTAGAGAGAGAGAGAACATAGTAGAGGTATGTAGCAGTGGGAAATGGTAAAACATTTCTAAACAGTTTTATCATTCCAGGTAAAAGCAAGCTTCAGTAAAAGGAATGTGATAGTGTGCTCCAGAGAGCATTGAGAATGCATAGGTAGTTTGGGACAAGATCAGGGATTTAATTCACATGTCCAGCTGAATCAACTGTGTACTAGTGCAGGGGACAGACTCGCCAGCAGCATCACAAGACATCAGTATTGACCAGGCAGTGGTGTAGTCACAGTGTCAAAAGAATTGTATTGGAAATGCTGGAAATTTCTGAGGCAACAGCACCACCTATTTATTGTAGTGCAGGCTCTACAATGTATTTATTTATTTTTTACTTTACTCTCTTCCTTTCCAAAGAAGCACAACAAGTTCAGAATGTTTTATTGTTGGTCCCATTTTTGACCATTTTGGAATCCCCATTAGGTCTTTCCTGTGGCTGAATACTT
Source organism: Anguilla anguilla (assembly GCF_013347855.1). Lineage (NCBI taxonomy): Eukaryota > Metazoa > Chordata > Actinopteri > Anguilliformes > Anguillidae > Anguilla > Anguilla anguilla. The sequence goes on along the minus strand of NC_049203.1, from coordinate 31,167,137 downwards.
TGGTAGAGTGGAGACTGGCATGTATATTAAATAAATATGCAGCCATGTGCAAATTATTTTTGCTCTGCAGTCCACCAAATGAGCTCTGAAGTCATTGTGCAATTGGCATGATAAAACAACAAGTGCCTTATCAACTCCAGAGGAGTTACTATTGTGGAATAAAGGCAATACCCTGCAAATATAACCTTCCCTTCCCTGGGAGACACTATGACCACTGTATGTGGTCAACAACTCACAAAAATTCCTGAATGAGGTTTTTCACCCCTTCCAATGTGCTGTCAGTCCCATTATATTACTTTTAAACAGAAATCTAGCAACCCCTTCACACTAGCCCCCTAGTGGCCAGCAAGCCAGCATCCAAAATTGCTCTACTCAGACATTCATCGCTCCTGCAGCCAAACTGAGTGAAAATAACAAACTCTGTGTTTTAGCTTTATTAATACACTATACACTACAAAGATGTAAAATACAGAGTTTCCAAGTGCCACCATTATCCCATAGGTCGTCCATTTAACAAGCACCTCCTCCCTGCAGTTTGTGGAATTATTACCGTGTCATTTTATTATCAATATCTGCAACTAAATATGGAATAAATATTACATTACATTACAGGCATTTAGCGGGCACTCTTATCCTGAGAAACTTACACAACTTTTTACATAGCATTTACATCGCATCCATTTATACAGCTTAATATATACCAAACCAATGCAGGTTAAGTACCTTGCTCAAGGGTACAATGGCAGTGTCCTACTCGGGAATCAAATATGAAATCTTACCATTTGTTTAACACGTAAATATGTCCCTTCAAGATTCAGTGGTGATTTATTGTCTTGAACAATCCATTTGAGACATAAACATGCAAATAGAAAACACGGGTGGGAATTTGCAGAAATGCGCCAAACCTTTTGTGCATTATGCTGGTGTAGCTCCGTTCACTTCATTCTGATTTGATTGATTTGACTCTTATCATGTAGAGGGCAGTACAAACTTCCAAAAGGTGTATGGCATGTTTAATTAGAATTTTATTACAAAGATTGGGAGTCCTATGTATATGCCTAAGTGGTTGTTTCACCACAGCATTGTGCAGTCAACCACAACATTATGCAGTCATTTACAAGCATAAATGTTTTTTATCCTTTGGTTTTTGGAAGATTTTACACATTTTTCTAACTCATCAGAGAACAACTCCATTTTTTTCATTTTTGCCAAGATAACAGCACGTGTGGAATTTTATTTCTACCTAAATTATGAATGTAATCTCATCACATTTTTTTGTATTGTTAATGGTACAAATGTCTTGCATAATTTAAGCCATTTTCCAGTGTCTGTGATGCTTACATCTGGAGTCATATAGCCTTAAATAGAACACCCCTTAAATGGGGGAGCATTGGCCAGATTTGGCATCTGCTCAAAGGGGCTGATATGCATTGTCCTTGTCCTGTATATGGAACAACTGAATTACTCCCCGGACTCTATCTAGAATAATGCTGGAACATTCTGAATAATAAAATATAAAAGACAAGAATATCCCTATGGGTCAGAAGACATCACATAAATGCATGGCTGATGGGTCTTTGAGAAGTGTTTCCCTGACAGTCATAACCAAGCAATGACATCACACCTTAAATTTGAAATTTGAAAGACAGTTGGAAGCTACTGCTACCCTGATAAAATCTACTCCGTCTAATTTCCCTGGAGCAAACGCACATCCCATTTTCAGCTTGTGCATTTGAACATAAGAAGCCACAAGTACAATGGTGATTATTTATAAATACTGGCTCCTAAAAAATGAAATTATATTATCTGAGTAATTGTCTGCAGATAAAAATGACTGTACAACACAAAGTTTTTCATCCATCTCCCACCCCAAAAAAAGAAAAAAGCAATATACAAACATTAACCAGAAGTTGCGTCTTGTTATTAGTTCATTTATAAAACTAGCATTTAGCTGTTTCATGTATCACTAGTTTTAGCCAGCCGCCTTGTTTGCTTTTAGCTAGCAAAGTGATATGGTTATGGACCTGTATGTCTAACAACTATTCTATTAGTTCTAATTGCTAATGCACAAGGTCTTTACAGGCAGAGAATGTCAATTACAGAATATGATACAGATGCATCTATCGTGAATGATGTGCTATTTATAGTAACTTCCGTAATATGTTCTCTGCACTGAGACAATTTCCTGCGTACTGTAGCTTCCCCGTGTTAAAATTATATTAATTTTAGCCTGTTATCTGAAATCAGTCTTATCGGTGTTCATTGCCATTTCACTGCACTTACATATGCTAGTTGCCCTGTTTGTAATCTAATTTTTCTACTGTGGTACACTGCATTTCCTTGATACCATCGTATGTTTCTTCTCATTGTAGATACCATACTCATACGCATGTTATACCATACTGCTTCTGCATACTAAATGCTTTCCTCCACGTAACTGCACCAACTGTTCCTCTGCCTCTGTGTCTGCTCCTTACCCAAGTCCCATGGTGGATAAAGCAATTACATCAGCCCAAAGTAACCAGGCCACACCCAGCTATCATTCAGACTCTCCAATACTTAGAGATAGAAGAATAGTCTGTTCTGACAGGGAATCTGTGGTGCTGCATTATAGATTTTCTTCTTTGAGAGTTCACCCATGGTCACACAAATCTACTGTGGTTTTAGCTTCAATCATCACCGATGTTCCCCAACTCTTAGAAAGAAACTGAGAGCCAGATAATAATATGCAAGCAGACACACAAAAATAAGGCTCTAGAATATAGATACAGCAGGTTGTGAATTTAATTTAGCCACTCACTGTCTTTAATTTATAACCAGTCAGCCTGAGCCATGCATTGACAAATGCATAACTAACACAAATAAAAGAGTCAACTACTTCTAATGACAGCAGGTTCACAGCTGTACTTTCTGAGGTTTTCATTATAAATAATTCAGAACTAAAACTCACACAACTACCTATGCGCCAAAGAAAGTGATAGATAATGAAATAACCACAGCCTTTCAATCTGTTCTACCACTCATAAGAATGGTGCTGCTGCAAGGGAAACCAAATATCACAACCCCACAAATTACCACAGCAGAAACTGAATGTGTTCTCATTTACATCATCCTCCAGCTACACTCAGCTAAAACACAGCATGGCAGATATTGCAGACATATATCTGGTGAAAACATGCCAGTGTTGATGTTATTTGTTTTGTACTTCACAGGGGGCTGATTACTTATCTGGCCTTTGAGATAAAGCGGATAATTCACAGTCAAATAAGTTATGTTCTCAGACAGTTTTCCACAAATGAAAAGAACTAAAAATGGGAGATATTGAAAGCTGATGATATCTTTTTTTTTTTTAAACCCACCAGTCCTGCATACCTGTACTGTAAATACTTGTAGTCACCATTAGTCACAAAAAGCCACTTTCCAACAGCTGTCATTGATGGAATTAAAAACCAAACAAATGTTGGACCAAATGTAAATACATAGGGTCATAAACTTGAATTGCAGCAGTGCCCTACCACTGGATCCAAAGGACCCTGTGTTTCATTAACTGAGAATGTGTCACTGGCTTTGCTCATATGCTCCTGCCTACTGTGGCATTTCACACAGGTGAACCTCTGCCTCTCACACAAAAACCGTATTGGGAGGGATTCATGACATTTTTAGAAGCCACATTTAATAAGCACAATTAAAGGGTTAAACATTTAAATCTATTAGAGCCACGAAGGATCTTACCGATGAGAAATGGCAATGATGAAGTGAGCATTCAGTGGGAGAGAGAGAGTCTGCTGGGAGGTCATTATTGAAACATTGTTCACATGTCTTTCATGCACTGAAGAGTCAATGTATTCAGTCTCTGTGGACCACTTGGCTCATGACTATGCATCAACTTTCAAGCAAGCAATAATGTGCTTTTAAAAGTAAAACCTACACCGTATCTACTGGATGGAAAAAAATATTTAGAAATTTACAAATAATGTAGAGCTGCACTTGCCTTCATTGCAAAACAGCACTTTGAAGTCAAAACTACTGAAGGGGAGCAAAAAATGCACCAAGGCCCTGCTTAGACCTGGCATTAAAATGCGTCTTAGGTGACCCAATCACAAATGGACAGCTCTAACTACAGGTGTGAATGCACCCAAGACGCATTGAGGACGCATTGAGATCCGATCACTCAGACCACATTCGAAGGTGTTCTGGGTCGCATATGGCCACATTCTTTTAGCAGTGTGTACACAAATGCGTCCTGGGCCACATTGAAGGACCGCCTAGTCAAATGACGTCCTCTGCGTAAGCGGAAGTACGTACTCATTCGCGTGCCAACGGCGTCATATTAAAGTGCGAAACAACAAGAAGAAGCCACACTGAAAAACTAATAAATGAGACAAAGTTTTAAAAAATGATACCATGTCATTCTACAGTCAATATCTGGGACTAAATATTGAATAAATATACAACCTGACCATTGGTTTTACGCATAGAGATGTCCCTTTTGAGACTGAGCGGTCATATATTGTCTTGGACAATCCGTTTGTGAAATATACAGGCATTTGTGTTGCCTGGGTACCTTCCAAAATAGCTGTGTGTAATATCACACGTGTTGTTTACGGCGTTTTCGCCCTTTTTAGTACGATTTGGCTTGATTGACAATTCATTTTTTCAGTAGGTGAGAGTATAAGCTTTCTAACGATGTATAACATGTCTAATTCTGCTTTTGGAATAGCGTTTTATAGGTCAGCGTAACCGAATGTCATGGTTCTGTGTTTCTGTCTCTGGTTTTTCCTGTTGGGCCGCCAGATGGCGGCACTTCCGTTTTGTGTCCTGCTCGTTCCCCTGTTGGTTAATTGTATTATTGCTTTCAATTATTTAATTATTGTTTCTGCTTGTGTCTCGTTGTTCCGACCCTGTTCTGGTTTGATTGTTAATTGTGCCCTCCTGTGTCTTGTTGGTTTTGAGTCTATTCAAGTCCTTTGTCTCCCTGACTCGGGTGCTGGTTCCTTGTGTTTCTGAATGTGTTTCATGTGTGTTTCTGCCTGTCCGTGTTTTGACCTGCTTGTGTGTTTCTGACTGTGTTTCCACCTGTGTGTTTCTGCCTGTTCGTTCCTGCCTGGTTTCTGTCCTGCCCGTGTTCTGCTCTGTGTGTTTTGTACTTTGAGTTTTCTGTTTTGTGTTTTTTTTGGAAGTGCCCTGCATGGCCTTTTGGTTTCCTGGTTTTTTTGGTCCCTGTCGTGTAAGTAAAGTCTTTGTTAATTTTCCCTTTTTGAGTTTGTGTTTTTTTACTCTGCGTTTAGGTCCTCCCTACCCGTTATGTGACACCGAAAATGTTCTTATCATCGCATTCACTTACACATTCACTCTGTGGTAGCAATAAAAGATGCTACACCTAAATAAATGTTGTCAACGATTTTTCATAATTTCTTGGAAAATACTATTATTATTGAGGACTTCTGGGCATAGCTAAGCCATATGTTTGCTGATAGACCTATCTGACATCGTTTTCTGGAGCAAAACAGAAGCGGATAGAACTGTATAATTTTGGTTGGTTCTCAAATGACATAAGCTGGCTTTGTCCACGACGTTTGAAAATTTTGAAAAAGAGACATATTACGAGTGCGTCAAACATCTTGGACGATTTGGTTTGCCTGGAACACGCCAAGGAATATACCCAGTCTGTTTTTGTTTTGATTTTGCCCGCGCACCAAGGTTTTTGCAAAATCCTTCTTCTTCTTCTTTTAATTTCCAGCCGACTAGGCACAGGTAGTGCATTGCTGCCTCCCGCCGGTTAAAATGGAGATGCATTCTGATGCCAGGTGTGAACTGACATCCGTCTCACTGAATCTAGACACAATCTGGATACAAATTACAGGTCTGAACAGGGCCCAAATGACACTTATTCATGCTTTGAATGAGGAGATAGCTTTTTGATGATGAAGATGTTAAAAGATGTGTTAGCACATGGCCTAAAGCACAATGCACAAGTGTATTTAGGGCTTTAAGGCCATGTTAGTGTCTTAATGAATAGGTGTGTATTGGGTGTAACATGCAATAACCAATTGGAGTGTCATCTTCCATACCCTTTAAAGCCATCTGTGTTTGTCCCTTGGCAGATTGCTAATATAATGGTGTATTTTGCAAGACTTTGAAAAGACAGACTTACCTCTGAGTAAAAACACCTGATCATATCATTGTCTGAATTAATAAGTTAATGTGGTGCAAATTTGTTTTTGTTTAATTTTTCTTAAAGGATTATTTTTTAAATTTGAATTTCAGTTCTTGTTAGTTCTCTTGTTCAGTTATGGAGTAACAGGTGAAATCAGCAGGGTTTTATTTGCTGAAAGAATCTGGTCACTGCAATTAAAAAAATGTGAAGAATAAATAATTGGGTTTAAAATATTGTTTTAAAATGGTGAAATCTGAATTAATCTGTTTTGAATCATACTGAGATGTAAAGTGAATCCCTGGGACCGTATTTGAAAAATATTGCAGTGCACTGAGGTGATGTAAATTGTCCAAATAAACACAATTGAACAGTTTTGGACTTTATTCAGTTAAATAAACCATTACTTCTGCTTACCAGGCTATAGTCCCAGAAGCTCTTCTGCCACCTGACTCTTCCTTGGGCATCCTTCTGGGTTAGGTTAATTAAATGCACATGCAGTTCGCCATCATGCTTTCTAAAGTCCTGTAATGTGTCCTCATTTATGTCCGATATATCCATGACTTTTGGAGATGTTATACAAGGCACAACAAGCCACAAAGAATTTTCAGGCCATCTGAGGGCTGTATCGTAATGTTCCACCTTACCTATGCAAACACCTGAAGTGCATTTTCAGTATTCCAAACTCCTCTATATTAGGCTACAGTTCCTGTCTTCCATTGAATAACAATTCATAAAATTTTATTTCAGAGTATTTTAATACACTTTTGTTTTGCAATGTAGAAAATCCATACTTTTTATACAAAGCTCACCCATTTTATGGCACCATAATGTTAGGGGCTAGGGATGCACCGATTGATCGGCCACTGATTTTTACTGGCGAATGATACTGCAATTGGCCATTGGCCGATAGCTTGAAAACAATCGATGGTCAGCTCCGATTATGTCCAGTCAATCAAAAGGAAAAAATAGTCTATTGTTTATTTGTGATTCAAGAGGTGGTTTTCATTTGCTTGTCAGATACAAAATAATTGCACTTCATTTTCCATATTCAAATAATGCGAAATATCTATTCATTTGGAAATCAATAATCATTTCGCTTGGGAGCCTCTGCGCGGCGCTTTTCCGAAATATGAGTCAACCTCTGTGTTCTTGCAGCAGGTTTCTATCAATGAACTGTATAAGAACTTGTTATTGTTGTGTCGGACAAGCAAGGAGGAATCAAGAAATATGTTTCTTTTCTGAATCCAGCGGTTCCAACAGTCAATGTCCTTGTTAAAATGTTCAGTACTCTGAATACTGAACCAAGTGATACTGTATGCAAGAACCCCTCACTTAACCTACATGTAAAATATATTTTATTAGATTTAATTTAATAATTATGTTTAAAGTTAGAATTATCAATTAAATCGTCAAATTTGTTGATAGGTCAGTCTAAAGTACACTGGTGGAATCACCCAACAAGTCCAAACAAGCTTTATGCCAGGTTTTAAGATTAAATAATTGAATTCAATAGGAAGCAATCAATTATATTAACCCCTTAAGGCACAAGCCAAATCTTGCCAATCCTTGCCCATTTAGGGGGTACCCAATTTAAAGCTTTATAACTCCAGATGTGAACACCACAGAGACATGAAAAATGGCTTAACCCTCTGGGGTCGAGAGCTCCGCCGGCGGAGCTTGACAAGATGAAATTAACTTTCGTTTCTATTTGGATGATTAACTTCACGTGCTGTTATCATACAGACGCAACAAAAAAATTGACAGAAACCTTAGAATTGCTTCTTTCCATTGCGCCCATTGGCAAATAATATAAATTGTTTTAAATGTTCCAAATTTGATTAATTAGATCATGTATGCTTCGCTAAACTTTACTCATTACTATGTGAATTTCGCTCAGCAGGAAGTCCGCCCAAATCGCATTCACATGTTAACAACCTTATAATTACTCTCCATAGAAGGAGACTAAAGGAGGGGCGATGCGAGATCCATGTGAGAAATGCCTGCGAAAGCGGGATAGAATGTCACAGAGTGTCGCCTAATTCACTTCTTTTGAGGTGAACATTTCATTTAATTTTGGAAAATGGTCCGTCCGGAAGCCGACACTGATGAAGAGCGGTGTCATTTCGAACAGTGAACTGATCCAGCTGAGGATCAACTTCATGCGTAAGTATATTTCTTATGATCATATTGGTAAATATGTGTACTGTATTGCAACGTATCTGTGTGTTTGTAGGAATATCCAGCAATGTGCGCGTTTGTAAATTCCCACACTATGAACGATTCGAACTATTGCATCTCAAAATTATAGGCTAGGCTCTCTGCGTCTGGTTGTGTTAGAAGTATCAGGTAGACTGTATGTTTTTCGATCATATTCGTAATAAATAGCTCATGCCTGGTGTGTAGTGGCGTGGCTAGGATTCTAAAACTGATGTCCTTGCACAATCGATATTAGCATACTCTAAGTAAGTTCGGGAAATAGCAATAAAATAACCACTTGGCTAAACAGACCTAGCCTAGTTCAGATTGAGGCATTGTTATTGATGAGTTGCGTGTAGTTTAGTTGGAATATCAGTGTTTATTTAGTTAAGCTAATGTTTTTTCATTGATAGCTTGCATTATTTGTAAATGTGTGCTGTATTACATTCTCTGTGTGTTTGTAGGAATATTCACTAATATGCGCGCCTGTAAATTCCCACACTACGAATGATTCTAACCATTGCTTCTCAAAATTATAGGCTACCTCTCTGCGTCTGGTTGTGTTTGTTTGGTTCTTTGTTTGTATATGATGTCACATTTCATAAATTTTGTTTTCATTAGTTAGTGGTTTGTCCCTTTTTTGTAAAGCACATTTAATTTTCACCTGTTGAAGGAAATGTGCTATATAAATAAAGTTTGATTTGATTTCACATTTCCTAACAATTTTGTTTTTATTATATTTGCAGAGATGTTGATCAGGAAACACGGCCTAGTTCACCACTAGCTAAGAGGCCAGGCAGACATTGCAAGAGTACACCAGTCTCATCTCATCTTACATGCAGTTTACTTCAATAAATGTTCTAAAATCAAAAGTTGTCTTTGTTTCTGTCTTCTAAATGGCTCACTGAGTCTTTGTCTTAGTGGTGGGGAGGCATAGTGTGAATAGCCTACTTAGCTGGGAGGTATTCCTACCCAATGCATATTCATTACAGAAAGGCCATTTGCCCTCCCATTCTCACCTGGTGTTGAAAAATAGTAGTCACAACACTAACTTTTAGCAATTTATTTTATATTTCTCATTGGATTTGCTAAAATATTTTGTCATCTTTTGATACCCAAGACCTTGAAGAACACATTTCAGTGACCAAAAGTCTTATTCACAATTGTTTAGTGTGTTTCATTACAACATTCCTGTGCATGTTCAAAACTACTGTTTACAGTTTGTGTGTTTTTAGAGCAGTTTACAATCCACACATTATTAGGACCTACTTACTGCTGCCATATTGTTGTAGCTGAGTTTGTGCTGAAAACAAAGATATGAAACACTTTGGAATCACTGTATATAAAGTTGATGAAATTTACACAAATGTCAGAGCATCGCACAATCACCAGTGTGCCTCATTTTACCCTTAGACCCCAGAGAGTTAAATGAAGCAAGACATTTGTACAATTTACAATACTAACGCAGATTAGTTTATATTCATAATTTTGGATGAAATAAAGTGCCACAAATGCAATTGTTTTGACAAAAAAATCAAAAATAAATTTGCACTTTTTAAGTTCGCAATGAAATACTGAGAGATTGCATATATACAGGAGGTTAAACTATACATGTGCTCGATCAAAAACTTCTTGACCACAAGTTCATAAAATCTAAGGGTGGATATGTAGAACTACTATAGATGTATGAAGCAAAAATTAAGACCCAGCGTCTCCAAATCTATCCAAAATGTCTAAACTATGCATTGTTGTAAATCACAACATATTCATGTATTTCACTACAAATCAATTGTTTTGACTCAAGAAAATCACTGTTGCATAATTTTCAAATGGGAATTACAAGCTTTCAGTCAGTACAGTGGTCTAAAATAGCTAGGTGTCCAGAAACATATCCAAAATCTCTCCAAAATTGAATAAAATGCTTTTTGTCCATTATAAACCATATAAATGAGCCCCTTATGAAGGTTTAAGATGAAACATTGCTATCAGATTAAAAAATAATGCAAAAATATTGTCACACAATGCGGTACAGTACCTAAATGTGTAATAATTAACTCGTGTGTATTTCTATACTCTGTACTCTCGTATGTTTTCTTGTATGGGGATGAGACAACATGAAAACAATTTTCAACCGTCCACCACGTTTTGGCAATGTTCCAACTCTGACGTCATCACTGTTGCATGCTTGACAAAAACTATTACACTTCCATCTAACGCTTACATTACAATGTGAAATATTCACATTATATTACACCACTAACCTATTTAAAGATACTCAATTTCAAAAATAACGTATATAACCGAAATATTTTGAGCAGTAATACTTACATAGCAATGATGAAATCTCCTCTATGTTCAGTAGATGGAGACAGAGACAGTATCAATGATACTGTTCTATTTGCTTCTGTTTTGCTCCAAAAAACGATGTCAGCTAGGTCTAGCAGCAAACATATGGCTTAGCTATGTTCAGAAGTCCTCAATAATAATAGTATTTTTCAAGAAATTACGAAATATCCTTGACCACGTTTCGTTAGGTGCAGCGTATTTGTCTGCTAACAGAGTGAATGCGTAAGTGAATGCGATGCTAAGAATATTTTCTGTTACGCTGACCTATAAAACGCTATTCCAAAAGCAGAATTAGACATGTTATACATCGTTAGAAAGCTTATACTCTCGCCTACTGAATAAATGAATTGTCAATAAAGCCAGACTGTACTAAAAAGGGTGACGACGCCATAAACAACAGGTGAGGTATTACGGACAGCTATTTTGGAAGATACCCAGGCGTCACAGATGCGCGTATATTTCCCAAACGGAAACGGATGACCATGCAGTCTCAAAAGGGACATCTCTACACGTAAAACCAGCAGTAAGGTTTTATATTTATTCAATATTTAGTCCCAGATATTGACTCTAGAATGACATGGTATCATTTTAAAAAACTTTTTCTTGTTGATTTCGTTATTCAGTGAGCAGCGTTTGCACTGCTGTATAGGCATATCTTAGGGCTATTGTCAGGTTTATCTTGTTGCTATGACGGAATATGATTTTTTAGTGGTGAAAGAATATTTTTATGAATGCCAAGATAGACAATATTGTCCATTATGTCAAGGGTGGGGGGTGTTTTTTAGATGAGACTGCAGGGAGGGGGTGCGTGTTAAATGAACGACCAGAGGGACAATGGTGGGGCTGCGAAACTCAGTTTTCGGCATAGTTGTCGAGTATCGTCTACTAATGAAACTAAAACAACGCGTTTCTGTTTTTAACTCACACTTTGGTTGCAGTAGCACCACTAGGGGCTGTGCGCTAAGAGGTTAATGAATTGAAATCATATGCCAAACATTGAGAGTGGCAAACCATATGTAGGGCCTTGCTGCTGGCCGACAGTGAGGAATGGTTGGCAGAAACAAGCCGATCCAGACCTGAGGATGGTCATCGGCTGGGTAGAGGACGGACAGAGACCTACCTGGGAGGATGTCATGGAGGAGTCTGTCATGGTGAGAGGACTGTGGTCACAATGGCTATGATGGCGCACTTCAGCAGGCCTGGCTGGAGGCTGCGGCAGGCAAAGCACGCTGGCAGATTGTGGTCCCAGAGATTCTGAGGTACCAAGTCCTGCAGCTTCATCATAGTCTACCCGGCGTGGGACATTTTGGGGTTACGAAGACCTTGAAGCATGTGCGGCAGTCCTTGTACTGGGGGCAGTATATGCGTGATGTGGAGGATCACTGCCGTCCATGTGACCCCTGCAAAGCTAGGACGGGGCCGCAAGGTCGCTCATGTGCACCACTGCAACAGCACCGTGTCGGAGCCCCTATGGACAGAGTTGCCATGGACGTGTTGGGTCCTCTTCTATTGTCGGCATGAGGTAACCGATTTGTCCTGGTGGCTATCAATTACTTCACTAAGTGGCCGGAAGACTACGCCTACCTAACCAGGAGACTGAGATGGTGGCTGATGCACTCATTGGTGGAATATTCAGCCGATTCAGGGAGCCTTCCATCCTACACCAGGGCCGAAACTTTGAGGCTAAGGTTCTCAGTGAGATGTGCCAGAGACTGGGAATCCATAAAACCTGAACCACATCGCTCCACCTACAGAGTGATGGGCTCGTGGAAATGGTTATGAGGACCCTGGGAGCCCAACTGGCCCTCACAATAGTAAGAGGCCAGAAGGACTAGAATGTCCAAATGCGCTTGCTCCTCTTGGCATGTTGCAGTGCAGTGCAGGAGTCCATAGGCTGCACCCTGGCGCTCTTGTTTTGGGCCGTGCACCCATTTCTGTTCAGGGGATACAGGGAGAGTGATAGTTCTCTCGTACCCTCTTCCTCTTTCACCCCCGGTTGGGAAGTGCGAGTGCTGGGCTAATAAGCTAACAAAATTTAGTCTCTTTTTTTTTGGGTCTACCGAGTAACAATAAACGCCATTCTGGCTTTAACTGTGGTCACATTATCCAGTCTCAACATTAACCCTCTTGCGCAAGCACCGTAGTTGTCTGCATACCAGCATGTCTAGATTGCTCAACTCATACATTCATTGCTCCTGCAACCAAACTATGAGTTGAAAACACAAACTCTGTGATATAGTTTTATTAGTAGCCAACAGACGACAACTATGCCGAATATGGAGTTCCCAGCGCCACCATTGTCGCATCCATTTACCATGCACCCACTCCCTGCAGATCTGCAAGTACACCCCCCACCCATGTCACACTGGACAATAGTGTCTATCTGAGCATTCATAAAAATATTCTTTCACCACAAAAAATTTGTATTCCATCATAGCAACAGGATAAACCCAACAATAGCCCTAAGACATGTCAAGACATGCTCACTGAATAATGAAATAAACAAGACAAGTTTTTCTAAAATTATACCATGTCATTCTACTGTCGATATCAAAATACGGAATAAATATACAACCTTTCCATTAGTTTTAGAGAGATGTCCCTTTCAAGACTTAGTGGTCATATATTGTCTTGGACAATCCGTTTTTGAAATATACAAAACATAATCATTGAGTTCCGTCATATTTTGGAAAATATTATTATTATTGAGGACTTCTGAGCATAGCTAAACTTTATGATAGCTGATACTGTTTTATGGACTAAGTCAGAGGAGAAGAACTACAGCATTGATTCTTTGTCTGTCTCTACTGAACAGATAAGATTCTCATCATCAATATGTAAGTATTACTGCTCAAAATATTTTGGTTATATACATTTTTTTTTAATTGAGTGTCTTTAAATAAGTTAATGGTATTTTATAATGAGGATGTTGAGGAAATGCCAATATAGCCTTACACGGGGAACCACTTATGTCGGGATTATATTTCTGTATTCTCACTTTGGGCACCACTTACGTAGGCGAAGCGGTACAAACACACAATTAAAAATCAGTCTCATAAAATTACAGTTATCTGGACTATTCGACCATAAATTTGGAACTTCAATTAATAATCAAAATGACAAATATTAAGGATCCAATAATTAAATCAGAGATTTACGATAACCTGAAGGACATAGTTCTGGATAGACTATTTTGACTCAGATTCTCACGTTCCAGCAACATCAAAACAGACACTGGTTTAATACAATTAATAAAACAAACGTACAAACAGAACACAAACTGATCTAAATGGGGAAACTGCTAAATACAGGAAGGTATGGGTGCGTATGTGCATGTGCGGTTGAGTGTGCGCATGTGTCCCTTTGTCTGTGGATGAAAGGGGGAAGGGTAAACGGCTGTGTGGGGTACAGTGTAACCGGCATGGCTGAATAACTTAGCTCAGCTATGAAGGAGTATTGCTGCCGGTAGTGCCGGAGAGTGAAGCGTAACTTCAGCCCTTAAGCAACACATGTAACCAAGCTAGTTATTTGCCCACTACCGACTATACAGTGTGGTGTCGTTAGGGTTGTAAAGTTAGTCAGGGAGAAAGAGAGAGAAAGACCATGTATATGATTGTAATCTTAGGAAAACATCGCCAGCGCAAATTATTGTAAAAGGCAAAATGAAAACACACAATGTCACATTAAACTCGATGCATTCTAAGCTAAACTTCTATTGCCTGGAAAATTTGCTCAGTCTTACTGTCCATCCATTCATGCAGGTAGCGGCCTCCGGTGGTCGCTGTGGGGTCCTGGGGGGAACGGTCTTGGTGTTGTGAAATTGTGGAGGTTTCCAGATGTGAGGCGCGCAAGCCGAGTCCTTGTTCGGTAGCAACAGCGATGTGGTTCTCCCCTCCGGTCGGTCGTCAGCAAGGTTCTTCTTCCTGGAGCTCGTCGTGGTTAGTCGGCGCAGCGTCAGGTGTGCGCTGATTTCCATGTGGGATAGATCAGTCTTAGTCGTCACAGGCGAGCTAAATTGGCAGAGCCTGGTTGCTGCGTACAGTGACTTTATCTGTGCATTAGATAAATCGGTGACTGCAGCTATCAGTTCTACAGAGTTGTGAGAACTCGAGTTAGGCCCATAGGAGTTCCACAGTATGTGGGAACTCAAAGGACATTGGCAGGAAGAGACCGTGCAGTGAGAGGGCAAAGAGAGAGAGTGGGCGATTACTGTCCCTAACTTTTCTACCTGGGGGGGGGGGGGGGGGGGGGGGGGGGTGGGGGGCGGGGGTCTTTACACCGGTGGAGTGTGACAAGAATCTAGAATGTGGCGCGCACTGATGAGGCTCTTCAGATGCGTTGCATGTCATTAAAGAAAGTAATTTCCGTTTGGATGTCACAGACTGACCTAGTGTACCTACAAGGATATTTCACACTGTAATATAAGCGTTTCTTGGTATCTCAGTCAGTAGCTCACTCGTGTTTGTTTCATGCACCGGAACTGACCTAAAGCTGGACATCTCCAAAACGTGGTGGACGGTTGTATATTGTTTTACTGTCATCCTATCCCCATGCAACAAAACATTACATCCTTTAGAGTACAGGAAAACATACGAGTTGATGATTGCAAATTTAGGTACATGAACCACATTGTGTCACAATGTTTTTGCATTATTTTTTAATCAGATATCAATGTTTCATCTTAAAACATCATGAGGGGCACATGTATATGCTTTATGATGGACAAAAGCATTTTATTCATTTTTGGAGAGATTGAATATGTTTCTGGACCCCTAGATATTTTAGACCACCGTACTGTCTGAAAGCTTGTAATTCCCACTTGAAAATGATGCAAAGTGAATTTCTTGAGTCAAAACAGTTGATTTGTAGTGAACTGTATAATTATGTTCTGACTTACAGCATAATTTAGACATTTTGGATAGATTTGGAGACACTGGGTACACTGCTTACTTTTTGCTTCATAGACCATTAGTAGTTCTGCATACCACCGTTATATTTTTTGCACTTGTGGTCAAGGAGTTTTTTAACCAGGACATGTATAATTTAACCTGCTCAATATATGTCAGTATTTATGACATAATATATCTCTCAGTATTTCACAAACTAAAAAAGTTAATTTCTTATTTTTTTGATATTTGTATTTGTAGCACTTTACTTCTTCCTAAATTATGAATATAAAGTAATCTAAGTTAGTATTGTAAATGATACAAATGTCTTGCTGCATTTAAGCCATTCTCCAAGTCTCTGTGATGCTCACACCTGGAGTTATAAAGCTTTAAATTGGGTACCCGCTAAATGGGCAAGGATTGCGCAGATTTGGCATCTGCCGGTTAATGTTGAGCTAGTTTACTCGGAAGACACGCGTCGCCACAATATCTAGTCTATTAACCAGAGATAGCTGAATAATTATTTCAAATCAAAGTTTATTTGTCAAATGCACCCTTAACAATACAGCAGATAGGCAGTTGTTAGCTGGCAATGAAATGCTTAAAGTTAGCCTGTGAGCATTGTTGTCAGGCTACAATGAAGGGAAAAACATAGCACTGAAACAATAAGATACATAATAAACTAAAATAAGAAAACAGATAAGACATATACAAAAGGAAGTATAAATAGAGCTGTTGGAAGGTAGGCAAGATATTGCACAAGTTGACGTTAGACTATGTTGGTGCAATCTCCCACAACAGTGCAGAGTAAATGGGGCATATGTGAGCCCTTGACTCACGTTTGGTCACACTAGCTCTAGGCTAAAAACATAGCTAACATTAACAAGAACTTCTGGGGCATTTTTGGCAAATCTTGCTGTCGTATTGTTTTTCCAACCAACTATTCACTAATGTTAGCAAGCTAGGCTAAATGGCAGATAACCTTTCCCAGCACTATCAATGGAAGACCAAACAATGCCTTCATTTATTCTGTATTTCCCGTTAGACGTATTTCCTATTCATACATTATTTATGATTGTATCAAGCCAAACTACTTTATGAAGATACTGGATTATACTTTCAGAAACCATATGTTATTTATTGCGGTAATTCAAACAGATGCTGCCTGCTGACTCCATTTGCTTTGTTTGTCATACTTAGAAACAGTTGCTAAGGAGGGTGGGAATTGTGAAGATTTGGTTGCGGTCAATTACACCGTCAGACAATCTATGCCGTAAATAACATTCACAGCGGTGTTAGCTTGCTGTTAGAAAAATGATTATATTCATTGGAGAGGGGCATCCATTTTTTTAAAAATCCAGGGCTGTTTTAAACACCGGTTTAAATCACAGACTGTGACAGGGATTCCCATTCATTTTCTCCATACAGAAATTATGGTTTGATCTTGAAATCCATATATGGATCAGACTTCTGAGGCCCATTGTATTAGTCGCTCCACACACATCCATTTCCAGCCTAGGCTGTAAATAGGTAAAGTAATAATGCATCCAGAAAAATTATTTAATGAGTGGAAATACTGTATAGGAATGAAAGCAAGTTGCACAAATTAAGCTTCATCATGACAATGTTATATCACTCTAACTGCAAGGGCTTCTGATTAAGAACATTGCTTGCCACGCAGGTAGCAGAGCTAATGTGGCTAGTGAGCCCACTCACAGTTCCTGCCTAGCAGGGTTGGTGAAGTGCCTTCATGGCTGTTTCCCAGAACACAGATGGAAGCCAGTTTTAACTAGTGACTAGCAAATGAAAGTGCCATTATTTAGATGGAGTGAGTTCTATCTGGGATATCACCAGAACTATTCTAAGTGTATTTGGATGACACATTTGTACATGAGGCAAGGTTCTAGGCTGTATCAGGGATGCTGGTCTCTGGTGTCAGCTATTGTGCCAGGAGGTCTCTGTCTTAGGACACTGAGTGAGTCGAGAAGGGGGGAAAAACTGAACAAGACAATCGCAGGCTTTTTTTTTTGGCCTAGCATCATATTACCACCACTGTGTGGTTGGGTTTGCCTCCCCATTGCACCATCTTCTGCTGAAGGACACCCTTTTCACCCGGGGTGAGGACCAGCAGATGACCTGAATCTGCCCCTGGCTATTAAAAATATTCTGTTTTAATAGCTCCTGACCCTCCATAGTTCTTTCTTCCTGGACACAGCTACCACTGAGGGCCTCAGATGCATGTTGTCCCAGCCCACACCAGACGCAGAGTATGTTGTGGCCTACTATAGCAGAGGACTTAGCAGGCCAGAGAGGAATTACTACACGACCAGGAAGGAGCTGCTTGCTGTGGTGGAAGCCATGAAACATTTCTGGCATTATCTATGAGGTCTCCCATTCACCGTCAGAACAGACCATGCTGCTCTACAGTGGCTGCTGTCTTTCAAGAAGCCAGGGGGACAGGTAGCCTGCTGGCTGGAGCTACTGCAGACCTTCCAGTCCCAGATCCAGCATCGAGCTGGGGGAAACCATGGCAATGCCAACGGGGTGTCCCTGTGCACCAGAATGTCTGCACTGTGACCGTACCGATAAGCAAGAGCAGGGACATCAGCAAACAGAAAGTCCATGTTCTCACGCTGTTTAACACCCAGAATTAAGTGGATGGCGAGACTGGTGGGTGGAGAGTGGTTGCTGACCGCCATGGGAGGAAGTCTTGGGGAGGTTAGCTACAGTGCAGGGTTTTTGGAATGGGAGTTCTACAGAGTTGTGAGAGCTCAAATTAGGCCTGTGGGAGTTCCACAGTATGTAGGAACTCATATTACATTCAGAAGACGCTCTTATCCAGACCGACTTACACAACATTTTACATAGCATTTACAGCTGAGGGGAAAAGTTTACATATACTTAGGCTAAAGATATTCAAACATAGTTTTTTACAACTCCGCACATTTCATGTTACCATACATTTCCTGTGTTAAGTCAATGAGGGTATCTACTTTATTTCCATATGAGGTCATTGTTGTAGTCTGTATTTCCCGGTCACTTGTCTCCCCAGTACTGTCTCTGTGTCTGTTCCCTGAGCTGCTTCACTCCCCTGTACTTGTGTGATTTCACTATTCGGGTGGTTCCGGGTTTTCGTGGTTTCCCCCCTTCTTTCCAGTCTCGCTTTACTTTCTTCCTGCTGATTTCTAGTTTTACTAATTTCTACTAATCCCTACTAACTTATAGATTGTAAAGTACTAACCTCACTAATATACTAACATGTGAATATTACTAATGGACTAACACACTAGTTTTGGGTTTTTGATAGTTTAGATCACTATACTAATACATTAACCAGTCTCCCCTTTTCCATGCTGCGCTGTAGCCCCGCCCCTTTTCTTTCTAGCCTGCTCTACGCTGAGTTCTGCAATTGCCTGCACCTGTCTCTTGCTCTAACTGCACCTCTCTCTCTCTGCACGTGTTTACCTGCTTCACCCAGGCCGTCTGTTATCATTGTTGTCTATGTGATTCCAGTCCGCGTTTTATCAGTCCTCTGTCATTGAATTAGTTTTCCTAATGTTCTTCACCTGGATGTTGTTTGTTACTCCTCCCTCACTCACTTACCCCTCCTTGATTGTTATCTTCCCCAGTGTATAAATGTCAGTCTTTTCCACTTGTTTCGTGTCAGAACGTTGATCATATTCATTGTGCCGATTATTTGTAAGCCTTTGTTTATTGAGATTCTTGCGACACCCCTTTGCCCGACTTCGAGTTTGCCTGCCCCTTTTGGTTTTGTTTGATCTGGTTCGACCTTCGCTTTTCTTTGACTTCTCTTTTGCCTGCCCCTTTGTACCTTCGCTATTTCTGATCTCCTGGTTTTTGACTTTTTGCCTGTCTTTTTACTTTTCTTTTGGAAACTCGATTCTGTACCGCACTCTCTCTGATCACCTGGCTTCGAACTTCGCACTGATTAAAGACAACGTTTTTTGGATTTCCCTGGTCTGCGTGTGGGTCCTTACACAGAACATCACAGTACGTTCTGACCAGGATGGACCCAGCGGACCCTGCCCAGGTACAATTTGTACTTGGGCAGCAGGGAGCCATGTTGGGACGCCACCAGTCCCACTTGGAGTCGGTCTCTCACCAGCTGCAGACCCTAACCTCCTGCGTGGCGGAGCTGATATCTGCACTCCGGGCTTCCTCGCCTGGCTTCGCTCCCCAGCAACCTGCGGCTCCCGCTACGCCTGACATCCCACCTGTACGTGCTCGTGAGCCCGACCTTCCTCCTCCGGAGAAGTACGACGGAGAACCTGGTGGCTGCCGCCCATTCCTTACCCAGTGCCGGCTGATCTTCCAGCTACAGCCAGCTACCTTCCCCACTGAGCAGGCCCGAGTTGCCTACATCATCACGCAGCTCACCGGGCGAGCTAGGAAGTGGGGAACGGCTGCCTGGGAGGAGGGGCTTCCCTGCGTGCAGACCTCCACGCTGCTCGCAGAAGAGATGAAACGGGTCTTCGACCGCTCCAAGCACGGCCATGATGCGGCGCAAGAACTCCTGCGCATGCGCCAAGGGGGAATGACGGTGTCGGACTTCGCCATTGACTTTCGTACTCTGGCTACCGCCAGTGGTTGGGATGAGAAATCTCAGTACGACACCTTCCTCAATGGCCTGTCTGAGAGCGTGAAGGACGAGCTGCTGACCCGGGACCTGCCCGAGGACCTAAACGATCTCATTGCCCTGGCTATCCGCGTGGATTCACGCATCCGAGAGCGCCAACGGGCTCGCAGTCAAGGGGTCTACAACCGAGCAGTCACTGAGAGGTCCAGAACCACTGCTGCACCTTCTACCAATCTCAGACCTCCTCCAGTCATGATGTCGGACCCGGAGCCGATGCAAGTCAACCGTGCTCGCCTGACCAAGGAGGAGAGGGATAGAAGAATGCACACCAGGTCATGCCTCTACTGTGGGAAACCAGGCCACTATGTCGCAGCCTGCCCGCTAAAAAGACAACACCCGCTAGTGTGTCGAGAAGCACTAGTGGGTATGATTCCAACCGAATCCTCCTCCAAACACCGGACTTGCCTGCCTGTCAACATTGAGTGGGATGGACGAACCAAAGGGACCACCGCCCTCATCGACTCCGGGGCCGAGGAGAACTTCCTGGACGCTGGGGCCGCCGAGAGATGGGGGATCCCCTTGGAGAAGATGTCATGCCCCCTAGTGGCCAACTCGCTCAATGGTCAAAGGTTGGCGAATATTACTCACACCAGCGTTCCTCTCAAGGTTCGGCTCTCCGGCAACCATCAAGAGGAGCTTCGGCTCCACATCATTGAATCTCCCCACTCACCCATCATTCTCGGGCATCCCTGGCTTGAGAAGCACAACCCCACCTTGGAGTGGAACTCGCACAAGATTTTGGGCTGGAGCCCATTCTGTTTAGCATCTTGTCTGCGAGAGGCCCATTCTTCTGTTCCTGAGTCACCTCCCGAGAAGCCGACGGACCTGTCGGCGGTTCCTCCCGAGTACCTGGACCTAGAAGAGGTCTTCAGCAAGTCCCGAGCCACCTCTCTGCCTCCTCACCGCCCTTACGACTGCACCATTGACCTGAAGCCCGGCACCACTCCCACCAGAGGTCGATTGTTCTCTCTGTCTCGGCCGGAGACGGAAGCTATGAATAAATACCTCCAGGAGTCCTTGACTGCCGGCATCATCCGTCCTTCATCCTCACCAGCAGGGGCCGGATTCTTCTTTGTGGGGAAGAAGGATGGCTCACTCCGGCCTTGCGTCGACTACCGAGCCCTCAATGACATTACGATCAAGAACCGTTACCCACTCCCCCTCATGGCTTCCGCCTTTGAACTCCTGCAAGGAGCCACCATATTCACCAAGCTGGACCTGCGCAACGCCTATCACCTGGTGCGCATTCGAGAGGGCGATGAATGGAAGACAGCCTTCAACACTCCTACCGGACACTGGGAGTATTTGGTGATGCCCTTCGGGCTCACAAACGCACCAGCTATTTTCCAGACACTGGTGAATGATGTTCTGAGGGACTGGATAAATAAGTTTGTTTTTGTATACCTGGATGACATCCTGATCTTTTCCAGAACTAAGGAGGAACATATCATCCAGGTCCGCAAGGTGCTCCAGAGACTGTTGGAGAACCGCTTATTTGTCAAGGCGGAGAAATGTGAGTTTAGTTGCAACACCACTTCTTTCCTGGGATACATCATCTCCGCCGGCAGCATTCAGATGGACCCCCAGAAGATCCGGGCGGTTGTGGAATGGCCTCAGCCAGACTGTCGTCGGGAACTGCAACGTTTCCTGGGCTTCGCCAACTTTTACCGCCGTTTCATCCGTAATTACAGTTCTCTGGCAGCCCCACTCACCGCCCTCACATCCATTAAGACCCGATTCCAGTGGAACGCCCAGGCTGAAACAGCCTTCCGAGCCCTCAAAAACCACTTCACCTCTGCACCCATCCTTGTTCATCCTGACTCTGCGGCTCAGTTCATCGTAGAGGTTGATGCCTCCAACATTGGGGTGGGAGCCGTTCTCTCTCAGCGTTCCTCCAGGGACAATAAGATCCATCCCTGTGCCTACTTCTCTCACCGCCTGACACCCACAGAACAGAACTATGACATTGGGAACCGTGAGCTGTTGGCGGTGAGGATGGCTTTGGGAGAATGGCGCCATTGGCTTGAGGGCTCTCAAACACCTTTCCTGGTGTGGACTGATCATAAGAACCTGGAGTACCTTCACACAGCCAAACGCCTCAACTCTCGCCAGGCCCGATGGGCACTATTCTTCTCCAGATTTGACTTTACCCTTGCTTACCGCCCCGGGTCAAAGAATACCAAGCCTGACGCCCTCTCCCGCCGGTTTGAACCACCCACTAAAGATCCTTCACCTGACACCATCCTCCCGCGGAGCTGTTTCATCAATGCCATTCACTTGGACATCGAGGAGATGGTTCGTAAGGCCCAGGAGGATGAGGCTGGTCCAAGTAATTGCCCAGCGGATCGTCTCTACGTTCCTGCCCAAGTCCGCTCTCAAGTTCTCCTTTGGGGCCACGCTTCGCAACTCTCATGCCACCCGGGGGCCACCAGAACCAGGACATTTATTCAGAGACGTTTTTGGTGGCCCTCCATGAAACAAGAGATCTTGGACTTTGTGGCTGCCTGCTTGGTCTGTGCCCAGAACAAACCCTCTCACCACCCACCCTCAGGTCTGTTACAGCCCCTCCCCATCCCACACCGCCCCTGGTCTCACATAGCATTAGATTTCATCACAGGCTTACCCCCATCCAACACTTTCACCACTATCCTCACCATAGTTGATAGGTTCTCTAAAGCTGTTCACTTCGTTCCCCTCACCAAGCTTCCCTCTGCCAAAGAAACCGCCAACTTACTCATTCATCACGTTATTAGATTACACGGCATCCCCACTAATATAGTTTCCGATAGAGGCCCCCAGTTCACTGCACGTTTCTGGAAAGCTTTCTGCTCACTGTTGGGTTCCTCCATTAGCCTATCCTCAGGATTTCACCCCCAGACCAATGGCCAGACCGAGCGGGCCAATCAAGTGATCGAAACTGTCCTTAGATGCCTCTGCTCCAAGAACCCCACCTCATGGTCTTATCAACTACCCTGGGCAGAGTATGCCATTAACTCACACACCTCCGCTTCCAAACTTTCTCCGTTCGAGTGCTGCCTAGGGTACCAGCCGCCTCTATTCCCTAGTCAGGAGGAGGAGGTGGGGGTCCCCTCAGCTGAAGCCTTCATCCGGCGCTGCAGGAGAACATGGAAGACCGCTCGCCTCAACTTGCTTCGCGCCAGCGCCAGGATGAAGGTGACGGCCGATCGCCGCCGCTCTAAAGCCCCCTCCTACAGAGTTGGACAGCGTGTTTGGCTCACCACCAGAGACATTCCCCTACGTGTTGAGTCCCAGAAGTTAGCTCCTCGTTTTATTGGCCCCTTCCCTATTGTTAAAATCCTCAGCCCCACTGCTGTTATATTAAAGTTACCCTCCACCATGCGCAGAATTCACCCCACTTTTCATGTTTCCCGCTTAAAACCCGTTGTTACCCATCCCCTCTGCCCTGCCCCTGAGCCCCCCCCTCCCCCCCGACTCATTGATGGTGGTGATGCCTACACCGTGAACAAACTGCTGGATGTTCGTCGTCGGGGTCGCGGCCTTCAGTACCTGGTGGACTGGGAAGGCTACGGCCCCGAGGAAAGAAGCTGGATCCCCTCTCGCTTCATTTTGGATAAGCAGATGGTTAAGGACTTTCATGTCAAACACCCTGTACCACCGGTGAAAACGCCAAGAGGCGTTTCCTAGGGGGGGGGGTACTGTTGTAGTCTGTATTTCCCGGTCACTTGTCTCCCCAGTACTGTCTCTGTGTCTGTGTTCCCTGAGCTGCTTCACTCCCCTGTACTTGTGTGATTTCACTATTCGGGTGGTTCCGGGTTTTCGTGGTTTCCCCCCTTCTTTCCAGTCTCGCTTTACTTTCTTCCTGCTGATTTCTAGTTTTACTAATTTCTACTAATCCCTACTAATTTATAGATTGTAAAGTACTAACCTCACTAATATACTAACATGTGAATATTACTAATGGACTAACACACTAGTTTTGGGTTTTTGATAGTTTAGATCACTATACTAATACATTAACCAGTCTCCCCTTTTCCATGCTGCGCTGTAGCTCCGCCCCTTTTCTTTCTAGCCTGCTCTACGCTGAGTTCTGCAATTGCCTGCACCTGTCTCTTGCTCTAACTGCACCTCTCTCTCTCTGCACGTGTTTACCTGCTTCACCCAGGCCGTCTGTTATCATTGTTGTCTATGTGATTCCAGTCCGCGTTTTATCAGTCCTCTGTCATTGAATTAGTTTTCCTAATGTTCTTCACCTGGATGTTGTTTGTTACTCCTCCCTCACTCACTTACCCCTCCTTGATTGTTATCTTCCCCAGTGTATAAATGTCAGTCTTTTCCACTTGTTTCGTGTCAGAACGTTGATCATATTCATTGTGCCGATTATTTGTAAGCCTTTGTTTATTGAGATTCTTGCGACACCCCTTTGCCCGACTTCGAGTTTGCCTGCCCCTTTTGGTTTTGTTTGATCTGGTTCGACCTTCGCTTTTCTTTGACTTCTCTTTTGCCTGCCCCTTTGTACCTTCGCTATTTCTGATCTCCTGGTTTTTGACTTTTTGCCTGTCTTTTTACTTTTCTTTTGGAAACTCGATTCTGTACCGCACTCTCTCTGATCACCTGGCTTCGAACTTCGCACTGATTAAAGACAACGTTTTTTGGATTTCCCTGGTCTGCGTGTGGGTCCTTACACAGAACATCACAGTCATGTTAAAACAATCAATTAGAGACAGATTTATTTCAGCTTTAATTCACTATATCAGAAATCCAGTGGGTCAAAAGTTTACATACACCAAATTGACTGTCTCTTTAAACAGTCTGAAAGATTCCAGAAATTGATGTAATGACTTTTTAGAAGCTTTTGATTGGCTAATTGTCATAATTAGGAGTTAATGAGAGTTTATTGGCACCTGTGGCTGTATTTAAGGGCCTACCTTTAGAGCCACTGCATTTGTGCCCTTGATACCATGGGAAAATCCAAGCAACTCAGCAAAGACCTCAGAAAAAACATTGTGGACCTCCACAAGTCTGATTCCTCCTTAGAAACAATTTTCAAACAACTGAAGGTACCACGAGCATCTGCACAAACAATTGTATGAAAATATAAGAAATCAGATTCACCACACAGATTCTGCATCGTTCAGGAAGGAGGCACAAATGAACTCCCAGGGCTGAACGAACTTTGGTCTGAAAGGTTCAACTGAACCCCAAGACAACAACAAAGGAACAGGTAAAGGAGTTGTAGGCATCAGGTACCAAAGTATCTACATCCACCGTTAAGAGAATTCTGCATTGCCATGTCCTGAAAGGCTGTCACACAAGGAAGAAGCCCCTACTTCAAGACCGGCATAAAAAAGCCGGAATGAAGTTTGCAGGTGATCACCAGGATGAAGACCTAGCCTTTGGGAGGAGTGTTCTCTGGTCAGATGAAACAAAAATTGAACTGTTTGGCCAAAATTATCAGTGCTATGTATGGAGGAAAAAGGGTAAGGCTTTTAATCCAAAGAACACCATCCCAACTGTGAAGCATGGGTGTGGCAGCATCATGTTGTGGGGGTGTTTTGCCGGAAAAAGGACTGGTGCACTTTAGAAAATAGATGGCATCGTGAGGAAGGAGAATTATCGAGAAATACTTAAGTAACACCTCAAAACAGTGATCCTAAGCATACCTCCAAAGTTTTAACAAAATGGCTTAAAAACAACAAAGTGAAAGTATTGGAGTGGCCATCACAAAGCCCTGACCTGAATCCCATAGAAAATTTGTGGACTGAACTGAAAAAGCATGTCCGAGCAAGGTGGCCCACAAATCTGATTGAGTTACACCAGTTCTGTCAGGACCAATAGGCAAAAATTCCAGCAAAGTATTGTGAGAAGCTTGTGGAAGGCTACCTCAAGCATGTGATTCCAGTTAAGCAATTAACAGGCAATGCCACCAAACACTAACAAAGTGTATGTAAACTTTTGACCCACTGAAAATCTGATATAGTACATAAAAGCTGAAATAAATCTGTCTTAGCTATTATTTTGAAATGACCTCTTATGGAAATAAAGTAGATGCCCTAATTGACCCTAAGTGAGTTGTGAAAAATTGAGTTTGAATGTCTTTAGCCTAGGTGTATGTAAACCTTTGGCCTCAACTGTACATTGCATTTATTTATACCTTGCTCAAGGGTACAACGTGTCCTACCTGGGAATCAAACCGGTGACCTTTAGGTTAGCAAGACAGCTCTTTACCCATTATACTACACTGCCCCCCATACTCATACTCAAACTCAAAGGACAATAGCACCTTGTGTGAAAGGGTCAGGAAGAGAGAGCAAGAAATTACTGTCGCTCGCTTTTATTCATCTGGTGGGGGAAGGCGATTGTCACCCCGGTGTTGTGTGACAAAGATTAAGTACACCGTGCGCACATATGATATCATGCACTTCATGTTCTAAAAGAGACAGGATGGTACAGATTGACCAAGAGTACCTACACAGTCAAGTGTAGACTAGCTGAATGCTTCTATAAAAATAATGAGTGCATTATTTATTACGTTAACTTGCAGAAACATTAGAAACCATCTTAGAAATATCCTTGTCACAATGAGTCACTTGTTTTCTTCCATACAAATCCTGTTGCTAGCCAGCTACTAGATGCAAGTTTGTCAGACGTCTTGAAAACTTTCTCATAGTGGCCCTACTGATTCATGTCATTGCTCTGCATTTACCAGTTTACCGTGAACTTTCACATTTACGTGCCCAGTGCGTATCCTCTGGTGCCAAAAAGCCCCATAGTCTTACATGGCAGCTTCCATGAATTGGCTTCATGTGCCAATAGGCAGCTCTCATTCCTATGAGAGCTGCTTATTGGCACATGAAGCCAATTCATGGAACAGGTAAACAGAAGCTGTGCCCAGTTCTTGTAAAATTCAATGCCATATACGCTCTATGGTTTGTTTGCCTTATTGTCGGAACTGCTTTTTGTTTAGTGAATGCAGCTCGTTGACTTGTATTTTTTTTAACTCAAAAACTACATACCTTCTTGTGATGAGGTCTGGTGTCTTTCATAAGCATTCTTTACAGAACATTTTGACAGAAGTGGAGTTTCTGTTGTATTCAGTGGGTGAAATATATAAACAAAATGGATATCTATGGAGATTATGTTATGTAATAAGCCATGCCCACTTTTCCAACCATGACCAAACATTTGTTTTGAACTAGTTGAAGGATCAAGACCATGAGATCTTCCCAGCAGAAGCAAATTAGCTTTTTCCCACAATAACTGGTGGCAAATGTGAGCACTCAAAATCACATGTGCAAGTTAATACTTTGACCATGGGACTCACAAACAAACTATAACAGTGGCATGCGGTCAAATTACCGCTGCTCTTATTTTAACCGGAAATGAGAGGAAAATACATTTTAGTGACAAGCTGCAAATAGGGACATGCTTGTTACCCATAACATTTTTGTCTGTATTTTAGTGAAAT
The DNA here is from genome assembly GCF_013347855.1 of Anguilla anguilla. Taxonomy (NCBI): domain Eukaryota; kingdom Metazoa; phylum Chordata; class Actinopteri; order Anguilliformes; family Anguillidae; genus Anguilla; species Anguilla anguilla. Next base: position 31,139,448 of record NC_049203.1, on the reverse strand, counting down.
GTACATCTATAAATGGTTATTCAGCAAACTTTGTGGTCAGACTATGAAACTTAACAATAGTCAGCACAGTCTATAGGCTAACATTATCCATCTTCGCTTCACTTAGGATACAGGGGAGAGTCCGTACAAATGTAACACATCATAAATGTAATACCATCAATACATATTTGTACACTGCTGCTGCAGTCACCATTTGAGGATTGTACAGACTACGCATCCTATATCAAACGATTCATGGAAAAGAAACAGCCACCTGGTCATATGAATAGTCTGTATAGTAGGCTATTTGCTTTTGCTATTTGGTTTTATGTTTGTTTTTAATGCATAATATAGCTATGGACAAATTAATTAGATTTTACATTTATTTCATGTAAAATAGCCTAATCTTGTTTGCAATTAAATGGTCTGTTGTCAGTTATGTTCATTGTTTTTACAGCATTTTGCAATGCTGTAAAACAATGAACATAACTTAATTCACAGGTCACTACATTGTCTTGCAACAGTAGGCTACATGTAAGTTTTGATGTATACGCAATTTACGATAATGGTTGTAAAAATCCAGCATAATTAATTTTACTCGATTAACTTATGAATGTAGCCTAAATGAAACAGGTAATTAGGCTACTTCTGATATTCCATAGCTGTTTGAAGTAAAACTGCATCGTACTAGGCTATATATTTTCTGAGTAAATGGGCAAAATTCAAAAACTATTACATTTATACCCACTCTCCCCTTTGTCTGCAACAAGTAGCTACACAGTAAAATTGTTTTTAATTTAGAATTTATTCAAGATAAATTGCCCGTAATCGTGTCTCTCCTATCAGCGTCTAGTTCCTTGTTTACCAAATAGAAGAAATGAACAATTACTGAAATTGCTGAATTATTGATATAAACAATTATTGTTAAACATGCTGATGTGTGGAAAATTCTATGGCCCGGTAAAGATATGTGCGGAAAAGAGATGCCAGCAACAAGCAAGCAAGGGGAATGTGAAACCTGATACCACAATTTTTTAAATAAAAATTTGTAATTAGTTTTATATTCAACAATTTTTACTGGCAGATATTAAGGAAAACATGTGTCTTCATGTGTACAATTATTATAAAATGGTAATAAATCACTTGTCATGACTCTTTGTTTTCTTTTTAAAATCAGTAAAGAAATACAGGTAGTTTTAGCCATTTTTCTTCACAAAAACCCCCCGAGGCAGCAGGTTTTTATAACCGGCCAGGTGAGAATATCTCGCCATCTTCTCTGGCATGTGTCTGAGCTACTGAATGCCTGACGTTTTCATGCAAATTGCTCAATTTGTTACGCACATATAATCACTCAAAATTCATTCATTACAATCAGGTGATGGAGCTGATAAAGTTTTAGGGTTGGATGAATAATTATGGCCATTGTAGTAATAGAAATGATGGATTTAGAACTCCGCAGAGATAATGCCTCCGACACATTTTCAGTTTTTCACAGAAATTGAGATTTTAAATAAACTGAATAGACTACATGACATCCGCTGAAATGTAACCGATTCATGTGCGGTCCCTGCTCATTATTGCTGAAGAAATTACTTTAAAATACTGCACCTTGTATTTCTTTGAGCTATTTCTTTCCATTTTGTGTATTGTCATGTTTTGCTTTCTTTTTTTGTAGTGCCGGAAATACGTCTTCATACATTTTGAATAACCAAGAGTAAAGCGGTACTCATTATCGGCTGTCAAGCCATTCAGGACTTGCAAGCTGACCACAGAGCTCTGCGACAGATACATTGACTATCTGAACAAAGTTTTTGTGCTGAGTTGTGGAATTGCAAGGTGGACCAACTTAAATTTAGGCCTTTGTAATTTCATTGGAGTGAATTTCATTGAATTTATTTCATCCCGCTGTGGTAGCTGCCTACTACTTTACAGTATCTCTGATCTGTTGTTGTTGCTGTTTCTGTCAGGATTCTGCCTGGTTAGGGGTCCAAGCACAGAAGCTGGTGGAACCCTATTGTATCTGTTAGGATTATAATTATTATAACAAGCTCTAAAGGTCCTAGACAAAAGGTCAAACCGACATCACCACTGTGACATCTGAGCCAAGTATGACCTCCTAAATTGGGGAAATCTGGTCAAATTTGTAGACGCACGTTTAGTTTTTAAAATCCTTAATGGTCTCGCTCCTCCTGTGGTGACAGAGTTTGTGAAAAAACTACAAGCAGGTCCACTAGGGTATCCACAAGAGGGGATTGCATAAAAATACCATTAAGGAAAAGCGCTTTTAGCCAATCAGCCTTTTCTTTTAAAGCATCCCATATTTGGAACACCCTGCCTGCAGACTTGAGAGACCTGACAAACATTGGCAGATTAACCCAAAATTTAAAAATTTGGTTATTGGGTAATCAACAATGTCAACATGATGTCTAAATATGCTGGGACCACCTATGTCTACCATATTGTTTGCCCGCCATTTTGACTTTTTAGTTGCGGCGTGAAAGCTTTCTCCGCTAAAATGTCTGAGGCTCAGCAACCATAAGTTGTAGACCAACCAAATTTGTTAGGTGGGTTCCTATGGCCCCCCACTACTCAGGCACTACAAATCACCTATGTCGGCCAGATGGTGGCGCTATAACAAGGGGCTCTGTGCTCTACAACTTTGCTATTGAGACCACCTATGTCCGCCATATTGTTTGCCCGCCATTTGGACTTTTTTATTAGTTGTGGTGCGGCAGAGCTGTAGCTCCACATCTAAAGTGTTACGACATCTAGTAAACTCCTTTACGGAAAGCGGCTAGAAGACATCCATGGCGATGCGACTAAGTAATCTGACACCGTCGGTTCTAGTTTTTATCAGTGAGTGGAGGGTCTGAACTTCATTTAACACACACCCCCTCAGCGTCGTTCATTTAACACGCAGTCTCATCTACAACTACACCCCCCACCCATGACATAATGGGCAATATTATTTATCTGGGCATTCATAAAAATATTCTTTCACCACTCAAAAATCGTATTCTGTCATAGCAACAAGATAAACCCGACAATAGCCCTAAGATAAGAGACAAGATTTGGCTTGTGCGCCAAATTAAAAAATAACTTATATAACCGAAGTATTTTGAGCAGTAATACTTAGCAATGATGAAATCTTATCTGTTTTCAGTAGATAGAGACAGAGACAGGAAATCAATGATATAGTTCTATCCACTCCTGTCTTACACCAGAAAACAATGTCAGCTCGGTCTGTAAGCAAACATATGGCTTAGCTATGCTCAGAAGTCCTCAATAATAATAGTATTTTCCAAGAAATCACGAAAAATCGTTGACCACGTTTCGTTAGGTGCAGCATCTTTTACTGCTACCACAGAGTGAATGCGTAAGTGAATGCGATGATAAGAAAATGTTCAGTTAAGCTGACCTATAAAACGCTATTCCAAAAGCAAAATTAGACATGTTATACATCGTTAGAAAGCTTATACTCTCACCTACGGAATTAATGAATTGTCAATCAAGCCAGACTGTACTAAAAAGGGTGACAACGCCGTAAACAACATGTGTGGTATTACACACAGCTGTTTTGGAAGGTACCCAGGCATCACAAATGCGCATATATTTCCCAAATGGATTGTCCAAGACAATATTTGACCACTCAGTCTCAAAAGGGACTCTACGCATAAAACCAACAGTAAGGTTGTATATTTATTCAATATTAGTGCCAGATATTGACTGTAGAATGACCTGGTTCACCATTTTTAAAAACTTTTTCTCGTTTATTTCGTTATTCAGTGAGCAGCGTTTTCACTGCTATATTGGCATATCTTAAGGCTATTGTCGGGTTTATCTTAGACATCAGGAAACATACTCACTGGGCAATGAAGTGACTGAAGCTCCGACACCACTGCTCTGGGTGAAGTAATGTAGGGGATGGATTGCTGTGGGACACAGAAATAGAAATATGAAGTGACACATGACAAACTCCCTTAGTCATCCATCAACATGGGGAAGGTCAGAGAACCTAAATGAGTTCCTAAATGAGAACCTAAATTCACATACAAATGGAAGGTTTTTTAACCTATAAAAAGCCAATGGCCAGAAAACACCCATCTGCACTGAAAACTTGTGAGCTGGGTGAGCTGAAGAGGAGAGTCAACAAGCCAAGATCAAGGACTGATGGATCTGGAGATATTTTGCACAGATGAACGGTCTCAGAGCCATTGCTATGTGTTCTCCCATTGTATCAAAAATTATAGAAGACTCACGCTGTTATCTTGGCAAAGGGAGGGTGCACAATGTACTAAATTCAGGAAGTCAATAATTATGACAATTATCTTTTTAAGAATAATTTTCTTTGGACAATGATCAATCAATAAGATGCTATGATTTCCCCATATTCCTGAGTACAGAAAACATTTGATAAACCGTGAATAGAATTTTATCCAGCTATTCATAATAAATGCAGGAGTTCTTAATTCTGGATGTCACTTTACTTCTGTGAATAGCCTATTGCCTTCCCATCACTTTACAGATGCGCTGTAAAAAAAATACTCTTACTCTACTGTAAATACAATCACAGTATAACCCTGTAGTTGCTAATTGTAAAACACAATTATATGTAAAGATATAAATTATATGTAATGACCAAGGACCCAACAACACTCAAACTCAGGTCTCCAGGGTAAGAGGCAGCCCACTGTGCTAAATATGAATTAACCTGCAGTGCAGTTAGGCAGCCCCAATAGCAGATCACTCCACTAAGTGCCTTCTTTCTCACATGTCACTCACAGGCTGTTATCCCTGCCTATTGAAGCCCCACCTTCTCAATCCCACTCAGACACCAGTGTGGTGAGTGATGACCTGGCAAGGCATGAACTCAGGTCTCCTGGCTGAAAGGCAGCAGTGCAAACCACTATTCTAAAGATGAATTCACCTCAGGCAGTGCAGTTAGGCAGACCCACTAACAGATCATTACATCTACAGCTAACTACTGGATTTTTACTACCATTATAGGGCATCAAAACTTCCAAGTATCTTACATAAAATAAATGAAAAGTTTAATTAAATTGGGGGGGGGGGGGGCTTTAATACTTTTGCTAATCAAAGTCCAAATATTCTCTGATGAGGGATGCCACATGGGAATTCAGGAGTGCTGCTTCCTTCAGGACTTTCTGTCTGGGGTCCAACGGCAGATGTGGACCCTTGAGGTACACTGATTCTGCCCTATCAGCTTTTCAAAAACTTGTTTGTTTATCAGCATAGCTCAGTTTTTCACAGTCAAAACATTTACTGTGAATGGTTCCACAGTATAACCAATAGTACTGTATCCCAGTGGCGTTGCCTGACCTGGGCATTCGGGGCTGTAGCCCCAAATATTTTTTCTTTAGCCACGAATAATTCTCCACTTTGAGCGGTTTGTCACTATGTAACTGAACATCAGTAAAAGAAGACGGCAGTGTTGTAATTTTGTATATCAATGAACGGAGTGTTGTATATTTTCACAATGAACGGAGGCAAGACCAATCAGAGAGGGTTTACAGGAAAATACATTATTATACATTACATTATAGGCATTTAGCAGACGCTCTTATCCAGAGCAACGTACAACAAGTGCAACAAGTACATGGAAGTACTTGTGTCTTATTGGCTGACAGGTCTCTGTCGGGGTTACTATGCCAAACGCTAGCTCACACAGTCAGTCAGTGTGAGGAAAAAATGGACATACAAAGATTTTTTACCAGTAAAGGGGTTGATGAAGCTAAAGCACAACCATCCTCTCATGCTGAGCCAGGAAAACAAGGTGTGTAAATGTCATATGAGTTCCAAGTTACGTGAACACGATATGAATAGAGCATAAGCTATGTAAGGAATAAACCACGATGGGCTGTCCCGTTATTGGAAAATAATGTACGACGGAGGTGGTGATGCGGCTGAGGCGAAGCCGAGGGTCGCTTAACCAGCCCCGAAGTAGGCTACATTATCTTCCCAATAACGGGACAGCCCGGAGGGGTTTATTCCACTTATACAACGGGTTACCAACAATGACTATATATGGTTACTTCTATATTTATTTATTTTTATCAATTTAATCAGCTGAAAGTGAAATTCTTCCGTGGGCGTTTGGGAATATTATTTTACCGTTGTCAAGCAAAACTCTGGCTGGTAGTTCTATTTGCACCGTTGTTAAGCAAAAACCTCTGGTCGTTAATTCTATGAAAACAATGATTCTATCAAGAACAAATAGTTCCTTCTCCTTTTATTCCATACAATTAGCACAATTTTTGTCATTACATTATTTAATAAAACTGCATGAAACCATAAGTCAATCAAATTCATCTCCCTAGCACTGTCTTGCTTTTTAAATGGTGGTCGCGCAGTGTAGACATAACGTATTTCTAAAGCCATCTTTACACTGCCGAGCCGGGTTAAAATGCTGTAGCAGACCAGGGATAAAATTAGTGATGATCAATTTCCACAGACGTTCTTTATCCACCTTTTGCCCGGTATGAATGTGTTCAATGCAGAGTGGAATCCACGGGATTCACTGTGGCGCGTGCAATTATGTATCTCCTGCACAATGAACATTGTCTTTCTCGTGAATGATTGTAGTGTGATATTTTTGAAACAACTGCCTTGCAAAATGTTACCCCTGGTGTTTCTGGTTTTGCTAGCTAAACTGTTCGAGAATAAAGCTGAACTGGGTGTTAAATTAGCAATCAGAACAAGAATAATAAAACAAAAACAAAGGAGATTTCATCAAAAAAGAGGATCAAGGCTGAAGGAACATATGACGAAGCATGATAAAATAATAACGTCAATTTATTTTTTTTTTATTTTGTTTTCGTTTCTAATTGTCAACAGCTCCCTCACCTCGCCGTAATTAGTTCCCAGACTATGGGCTTCCCTCCCTTTAGCTAAAACTTGAAAGAATCCCTGATTATTGATCATTTTGATAATTATAAAAATGTGATTGTTTTTTCTGGCAAACTTACTAAGAAATATTAATCATTCATAGATTTAAAGACTGTTCTTTTCACTTACTTGCAAGCACTGTTTATTAGCTTCAGAGAACACAGTTCTATTTCTTTCTTTCTTTCTAATTGCAAATAAATTCAGTCATTTCATTTCATCTTAACTTTATGTCTGTTTCTTACATTGCAGCTTGGACAAGTTGGGTCATAACAATACTGAAGTTGTCACGGTACGGGGGCTAGGACCCAGGCGCAGAGTGGGGAAAAACACGAAACTCAAAAATGTCGATACAAACAAGACTTTACTAACAGAAAACAGAACGAACAAAGAGCCATGAGGGGCATATAACAAAAACTAAAAGAATACAAAAAACAGAACTTCACAAGCACAGAAAACAAGTGGCAGAAGCACAAGCAGGTCAAAAACACAGGCAGGTACATATGGTCAAATCAAACACAAGTAGGAAACAAACACAAGGAACCAGCACCCGAGTCAAGGGAACAAAGAACTTAAATCAGGGGTCCCCAAACTTTTTCCAGTGAGGGCCACATAACTTTTCCCTTCTCTGATGGGGGGCCAGGGTCAGTTTCTAACAGAAAAAGTGTGACAATCGCAGGGGTCCCTAAATGTAATCATTTATTGTTTTCCAGAAAACATGCTGACACTCCAGCGCACCACACATATCCAAATATTAATAACCCTTTCTGAGATCAAATAACCCTCTCTGGGTTCTTCACAGAATAAAATAACGCAGAAAATATATAGGCTAATAACACTATTTATGAAATCAATAAAAATCAAATAACCCTCTCTGGGTTCTTCACAGAAAGAAAGTTATGCTGTGCCGTGCACAATCCTAGGTAAAAGTTCAACTTCACTTGTCAGAGCAGAATCTCAAATGTCTCTCAAAGTTCTTGTGTTCTTTCCTTATAATCCAGTTTTGTAGGTTCCATAGGCTAGCCCAGTAGACACCACTGTAGGCTCTCTCTCATCAACTTCCCTCTGAAAACCACAAAGCAAGCAGGCTAAGAAACCGAACTAAGTGATACAGCACCTACACAGCACAATACATTTCAATACCAGTATGGTTGTGGAGATGGATTTTATCCCAATAGATTTTATTATGATTATATTTGTTCATACTCAGAATGACTAATTTAAGTCAGAAAAGTGAGCTTACCTATGTACTGTATGTTCATCAGTGTGAATTGTGGGCCTGCATCTGGCTGGTGAGAAGTTGAATGTCCGGTTCCATTCTAGTCACAGCCAGTCTCAAACACTGATGCAAATGTTCATCTGTCAATCTTGATCTCATTGGAGTTTTCAGGAGTTTCATGCGTGAAAAGGTTTGCTCGCAGATGTACGTGCTGCCAAAAAGTGTGGACATCTTCATTGCGTGTTTTTTTATGTTAGGGTAGGTGTCATTTGGGAGGGCGGCATAGAAGTCAATGAGACTGTTGGGCTTGAATGCGTCTTTCAGAACATCTGAAGTTCTGTAACTCGGCCAGCTCAAACTGATAAGAAGGCTGGGCTTCATCGATGTCGGCAACAAAAGGGTTCTGAAAAAGACGGATTTCTTTTGCATGAACATGTAGTTCACGGAATCGTACACCGAACTCCGCCTTCAGCATTTCCAGTGCTTCCACACACTTTTCACCTGGGAACGCGACAGCTGGCTTCTCTGCAGAAAAGCTTTGGGTAGCAGGGAGATGGGTGAAGTTGTGCTTTTTCACTTGTTCCAAAACCAGCGCTAGTTTCACCTCAAATGCTTTTATGTGGGAATACATGTCGCAAATGAGTTTCCCCTTCCCTTGTAGCTGCAAGTTAAGGCCGTTCAGCATTTCTGTCACGTCTGTTAAAAATGCGAGGTGCCATTTCCATGCTGGGTCGATCAGCTCTGGGACCGTTTTGCCTTTTGACTGAAGAAATGCGTTAATTTCAGGTAGCAGCTCGTAAAAACGCCTCAAAACTTTGCCGCGGCTCAACCATCGGATCTCTGTGTAGTACAGCACATCTCCGTACGCAGACTCCAGTTCAGACAGGAATTGTTGGAACTGCCTGTGTTTAAGTCCATTTGCTCTGATGAAGTTTATGCACGATACCACAACCTTCATGACAGAATCCCACTTCAACACTTTGCAGCACAGCGCTTGCTGGTGAATTAGGCAGTGTACTTGTAGCGGGGCGGTGAGACCCCGTTCTTCCATCTCCCGGTTCATGCGTCCTATTAAACCCCGAGACGCGCCCACCATACTAGGGGCCCCGTCAGTCGTGATGCTGGCAAGCTTTGCCCAGTCCAGATCCAACTGTTGCATGGTTTGACATACTTTGTCGAAAATATCCTCCCCAGTCGTAGTGCCTTTCAGGCTTTGTAGGGCTGCCAGCTCCTCGCACATCTCAAAGTTTGCGGTAACTCCACGAATAAAAATAAGAAGCTCCGCGGTGTCCTGCACGTCCATGCTCTCATCCAGTGCTAATGAAAAAAAGTCAAAATCTTTAGTCTTCTGCTGCAGCTGGGCATACACATTACCCCCAATTTCTTCAACGCGTCTGGTAATTATACTTGCCGACAGACTCACGGCATTAAAGACATCTTTCTTCTCGGGACAGACCTCCTCCACGACAACATTCAAACATTTCTTGACAAACTCTCCTTCAGTGAAAGGTTTACCGCAGCTTGCTATCAGCTGAGCAACACGGAAGCTGGCCCGAACTGATGCTTGGTTCAGCTGAGTTTGCCGTACAAATGTAGTCTGCTGAGCTAACAGTCCAGTTTTTAGCTTTGAGATTTTTTCTGCTCGCATTTGGCCTTGCAAGCTAGCATACTTGTCTTTGTGACGGGATTCATAATGTCGGCGCAGGTTGTATTCTTTGAATACCGCCACCGTCTCTTGACAGACGAGACAAACAGCCTTTTCTTTGAATTGAACAAAAAAATAATCGTGTGTCCACTGCGGGTTAAATACCCTGCATTCTGAATCAATTTTTCTCTTACCCAACCTTTTTGCCATTATTCCGTTCTGGGGGGGGGTCACGTTCACGTTCTATGACTGGGGTATGGGTGGCCATAAGGGTAAAAACGTGCTGGGGCAAAGTGAGGTCGTAGTAGCATTTTTTTTCCGTCTCTGGTATTGTTCAGGGGGCTGGGTCAAATGTGGAGGCGGGCCGTGTGCGGCCCGCGGGCCGTAGTTTGGGGACCCCTGACTTAAATAGACAGGGGGTAACAAGACACAGGTGGGAACAATGATAGAATAACGAGACAATAATACAATTAACAGGGGGGAGCAGGACACAAAACAGAAGTGCCGCCATCTGGCGGCCCAACAAGGGAAACACAGACAGGAAAACACAGAACCATGACAGAAGTAGGCTAAATTTAACCAGATAATATAATTTTTAAAAGACAGAATTCAGTCATTGTCTTCATTTTTCCACAGGTAACAATATTTTCTCATGTTTTACTACCTGTACCATTGAGGTGAGAATTGTGGTTCATATCAAGTAGGTCCATCAGCAATGATTTTGCAACCAAATTATGAAAGTTTACTCAGTCACTTTGAGTAGTTAGCCGTTTTCAAAAATGTTTTAACTGATCAAATTAGGTGAATCATTAGGCTCCTAATTAGGTTGTTCAACATACAGTGAGCACCATAATTCATTGGACAGTGTGACACATTTTTTGTTATTTTGGTTCTGTACTCTAGCACTTTGAGTTTGAAAGGATACAATGACAACGAGGTTGAAGTGACTGTCAGCTTTAATTTGAGGGTATTTTCATCCATATCGGATGAACCGTTTAGAAATGACAGCACCTTTTGTACATGGTATTAAACAAGTATTTGTTTAATTGGCTTCACAGAAGTGTATTCATTTGTGTCGTTAGTGAATGCAGAAGAGAGCTGTTGATGTCTAGTCTTGATTCTAGACTTTGCAATTGCCTTTGGAGATTGTTGTTGGGGGTGTGACAACATGACAAAGACAACAGTGTCGATGCAAATTAAGCTGGCCGTCATAAGGCTCAGAAATTAAAATCAATCAATTAGCAACATTGCAAAAACCGTTTGGTTCATCATTAACAAGAAAAAACAACTGGTGAGCTCAATTATGTCAAAAGACCCGGTAGACCGAGGAAGACCACCGTAATGGATGACTGGAGAATACTCTCTATGGTGAAGAAAACCCCCCAGACAACAGCCCAACAGATCAAAAACACTCTCCTGGATGCAGGTGTAGATGTGTCAAGGTGGAAAGTGTAATTACTTTTTATTTAAAAAACATTTTGCAATATACAGAATTAAATCAGGGGAAATAATTTGTTCTGAATCAAACAGATTTAAATGCACACTCAAGCGACCATGAAAATATATATATATTTTTACATTTTTAAAACATATTTTTTTTCATTAACCCATTTACTCTCTCCACCAGTACACAAATGTTGGAATAACAAATTTATGTACTTTTTTCTAACAACTTAGTATTTATTTATTATAGTACTTAGCATTTATTCTTTTTTGGTTGAAGATGTTCCCCTTGTGTCAAGGGGTGTTTTGGGCATTTTGTGCTTCAAAAAGAAATACATGTGAAAACGAACCGATCTGCCACTGAGAGTTTATGCTTGTATCTCGGTGCCCCGGTTTGACACAGGGAGGACAGCAGAGAGCTGAAGCACATAAATTCAAATGCATAAGTGCTGAGGGTAGGCTATTGTCCGCTGGAGAAGCAAGTGTGAAGGTGGCTGGAAAAAGTGACAAATGGTAACCACTCCACACTGTCTGGCAGCAAGCCAATGGGAGGCCAAAATTATGAGAGCAAGTAAGTCCTCTCTCAGCAGCATTAAAAAGTGCAATCTATAAAAAGGCAGGCACCTCAAAATAATAGTTTCTGTCTGCTGCGCCTGTAACTGCGGCAGAGTCAGGGCAAAGTAGTAAAGAGCATGGCTGTACACAATATCTTTGAATTTAGATAATGCACAATATAGTAGTAAGAGAATGTATGCCTCTCATTGAAATTCAAAAATGTGCACAAACGTGTTCTTTGAACAAATATATTTTTTATTATTGTTAAAGCCGCTGAATCATCCTGTTAAGGTACAGTTCTAGTGCATGGGTAGGCCCCACGGTCTGCTATTGAAGCACCTGCACAGGGCAATGCATTGCTCAGACATTCAGTTCAGTTGGCAGTAATGATCTCATTGTACACCAGGGACTAGAGCCCGACCGATGCCAGATTTTTGGGTCCGATGCCGATCTCGATTTTGGAGAGTCCTAGCCACTGATTACCGAAGTTTTGACTGATATTTTGTCAAAAAGTGCAACATTTTCTAATCAATTTTGAAAACTTATATTTTATTAAAGTTTCTATATTTGAGAACATTTAACTTATAAGCAAACAAATAAATAAAAATAAACACACAAAGAACTTTTTGATAGATAAAAAAATGTAAAAGATGATATTAAATGGTGTGAAATCAAAATAATTCCACATCTTGCTTTTACTCTTTTCTTTTCCAGCCATCTATAAAAAAATGAATTTTAAAAAATCAGTTTTCCAGTTTCAAACATGTATTTTTATGAATATTATTATAGTTGTTGTTGTTATTAATTTGTTATTATTATTTCTTATTATCTATTCTCAGTAAATTAATTATATTTTCTTATCTACTACATGACCTCAAAGAGTAAGACTTTGTCTTGCGAGCTTCCCTGTCCATAAGAATTCGGTGGTGAAGAAAACTACAATGCGCTCTGACGCGTGACTAGATGACACACACTCGCTCGCAATAACGCATTACCTATTGAAACAGCTTCATTATTTCTTATTATCTATTCTCAGTAAGTGAAATGAATTATATTTTCTTATTTTAGTCCTACTACATGATCTCAAAGAGTAAGAATTTATGTAGCGGAGCTAATGAGTGAATCAAGTGTAACGTTAGCCTAGGTGAAATCTCATAAAAAACACGTTTTCAACGTACAAAAATGCCAAGTTACTCAAAAGTATTGATATCAAAATGACGCCAAGTTACGGTACTACAAACAATATAGGCTATCTTGCCTCACCGAAATGACATAAGATGTATTTCAACGCAATGCTACCCAATATTTCCTCAATTCTTTCAAGTCACTTGGCCCTCTGTGTATAAGCATGCAGTACATGGACAGGCCAAACATATGTGTGGATGGCTGTCTCACAGTCAAGATTGATTGAATAGGTGTGTATATGTCCAATTTGTATTGATATGTAGCCTATGTATTTCGCTGCCCAGCCTTTCTGTTGCGTGAATGATAGTATATTTCTTGGTATAAGTGTGTGTTCGTAAATGTGAATGTAACATGCTGCGAGGGAAATGTCCCCATGGGGATAAAGAAGTTCTTTATGTATGTATGTACAATATGTATTTTACATGCAGTATTTATTGTACGTAGCAAATATGCAATAACTTGCACCTGTACTCAAATTCAGTTCAGAAGCAAGTACAAACATGTTTTCTGGAGAAATATTCTTCCTATAGTTACTCAGCAGCAGTTTTGTACATTCATTTCAATGTGTTCCATGAGGCAATTCGAAATATTTGACTCTTTGATCTGACACAAAGTTTGCATGATATTGTAAAATGGTAAGATTACAAAACACAGGGCCAAGTGACTTGAAAGAATTGAGGAAATATTGGGTAGCATTGCGTTGAAATACATCTTATGTCATTTCGGTGAGGCAAGATAGCCTATATTGTTTGTAGTACCGTAACTTGGCGTCATTTTGCTAAACTAGAACCGGAAAACATGGTAGTGGAGAATAGGAGCAGACGCATATGTCCCAGCAGGCTTTGCATATGAGAAAATAACAACAGTGTGAGAGAAATTAGGATGAAATTATGAAATTGCGTAGTTGAAACAATATGTTTTTAGCAGAATGGGTATGTAGGTGAAGGTTGACATGATCACGGACTATAGTGCGGAGTAAATGGAGTGACCATGAACGAGCTTATATTCGTTATCGAACGGTATATATAACAGTCGCTATAAAGCACCAGCTGTTAAAGTGGACGGTTAAGTAACGTGTGAAATCTATTGCACTGCTGTGTTTTTTTCATGTTCAGTAGTAGTAGTTATAATTATGAGTGAATCATGTTTTTAAATGTAATGTTTTAATGGGGAGTTGCAGAACGTACATACGTAGTAATTGTTTGTATGTGGCTAGATAGAGAACAGGGCAAGGTAACATGAATGTAGAAACGTGGCGTTTGCTGATAAGAAGGTTTTGTACAGTAGCCAAGTGAAGAAATGTAGTTAGTAGAAATGGCACAGCTGTGAACTGGTGTAACTTTTTAATAAAAGGAATACATTTGCCGTCATGAAATGCATATGGGTGGCCATGAGTGTGTTTTGGTAAAGCAAATATAAGCGTAAGAGAACGTTAGTGTAAAAGAGGAAATTATCTGCCTGAGGACGAGGCGGGATTCAATCAATCAATCGAGAAGTAGTAGACAATTATTTGTGAGGGTAAAAGCAGGTTAAAGAAACGTGTCCCTAGCTGGACTTGAACCTAAGACCCTGTGTTCCCGAGACTGTAACCTTACCCACTAGGCCACAAGCAGATTAGCTATTTAAACTGGAAATGTTTCAGAGTAAGAAGGTTATGGGTATTTTGCCTGTGTATGCGAGTTTTTGATTGGGTGCTGAACTGGTGTAACTTTTTAATATAAGGAATACATTTGCCGTCATGAAATGCATATGGGTGGCCGTGAGTGAGTTTTGCTAAAGAAAATATAAAAGCGTAAGAAAACGTTAGTGTAAAAGAGGGAATTATCTGCCTGAGGGCGAGGCGGTATTCAATCCTTCAACCGGAGGTTTACCAGTCTGTGACTTTGTTAGTGCAGCACCATGACATAGCTATGCAATGCGTGAAATATCATTAGCAAACCTGTCCGTGGTTTTAAAGAACGCAGGCCAGTAAGCACAGAAGAGCTCCCGTTGAATCCATATGGCTTTGCAATATTGTAGCTGGTTAATAACTGAATGTACAGACGGTACGTCATAATTCAGTGTATACGTTCGGTGAACGGCGGGTAGATATGGTGCAAAAGCAATAATTGAGAAGTAGTAGACAATTATTAGTGAGGGTAAAAGCAGGTTAAAGAAACGCGTTTCTAGCTGGGCTTGAACCTCAGACCCTGTGTTCCCAAGACTGTAACCTTACCCACTAGGCCACAGGCAGACTACCTGTTTGTACTGAAAATGTTTCAGTGTAAAAAGGTATGGGTATTTTGCGTGTGTATGTGAGTTTTTCATTGGGTTGTGTAGGTGATGATTTGGCGGGTGTCGGTAAAATGTCCAATGGGGAGACATGTTGTTAGTGGGATAGGCGGCAGGAAAAATAAGAATGAGAAGAAGAAGAAGAAGAAGGAGAAAACGCAAAATCCCCTTAGTTTGGGGCTTTATTGTGTGGACATGTGAAGTTGTTTATGAAATCTGTCTGTTGAAATGGGGTCAGAATGTACAGAATTTAATGTTTTTAAGGGCTGAGTGTCTGTGGCTGTTGTGGTTATTTCTGTGGGGAACCCTGAAAACTCTCGGTGCTGTATAGGTATGGGGCATGCCCCCGCCAAGGCGTAACTTGGCGGGATGGCATACCTGCCATCCCAATTAAATTGACTGGATGAAATACGTAATGTGAGGCTTGTCCATAAGAATTTGGTGGTGAAAAAAACTACAGTGCGCTTTTGTGCAGGTTACCCGCGCTAACTGTTGATTGATTCACTTCTCCAACAGCAATCCCTCTCTCATGTTATCACGACAAAGCTAGATAACATGGCTTAAAATGATCTACGTTAGAAGTGTTTTATCGGGTTTTTTACTGTCTGGTTAGCTTGTTATGATGACACGTGACTAGATGACACACTCGCTTGCAATAACGCGTTGGCTATTGATACAGCATCACATCATTATCTCAGATAAAAAACAAATGTGTGGGGGACCACGTGATGGCAGGCTAGAGGACAGACCGAGAAACGACAGCTCCATAACTATTGATTAATTAAAAGATATATGTATGTACTGATAGTTTAGAATAAAAGCGTAAACCGCTTACTAAGTGCAACAGGGACTGATTTTCATCCTCATACATGTCTAAAGCCAAGGGCAAATAGCAAAAAAACAGCTCAGTGCTACGATTACAACTGCTAGCCAAGAGCCCACGCTATCTGTCATGGCTACCCGACAAGATGACGCAGAACGGGAGTACAGCTCAGCTGAATTAATGGCGGCTATCAATGAGGGAAACAGGGCAATAACCAGTAAGACTGAAGAATTAAACTCAACACTAAAGACTTTGCAACAGAAAACAACTTTTATTGAGAAGAAGCAAGAGGATTTGGAGGGCGGTCTAAACAGGATTGACGGCGACGTGGATAATTTGTCCAGGCGTCTTGCCCAGGCGGAACAGACGGTGGAAAATTTAAAAGCAAAGGTTGACGATATGGAAAATCGCTCCAGGAGATGCAATGTTTGCTTGACGGGACTACCAGAAGGATCGGAAGGAAGCGGCCCCACCAAATTTGTGGAGAAGCTACTGCAAAACGTCCTGGGGGCAGATACCTTTCCAAATGGGATAGAGCTCCAGCAAGCGCATAAGACACTCGCTCCGAGGCCGAAGCCAGGCCAACCACCCAGGGCAATAATAATGCAATTTCTTCGGTACCAGGACAAGGAATGGACCTTGATATTGGCGCGACAGCAGGCACGTTGCAACATGAAAACAACATCATCCGACTCTACCCGGACTACTCATTTGAGCTTCAACAGAAAAGGCGAATATTTGATGAGACGAAGAAAATCCTGCGGGAGAAGGGAGAGGAATACCGGCTGGTTTATCCTGCTTTCCTGAAACATGCTGGTAATGAACGAAGATACACAGACCCAGATATAGCTCGTAAATTCGCTGAAAACCTGTCCATGGCAGACTAAACGCAAAGACGCTTGGAGACTCCCGGTTTACTGTTCACTCAGTTCTTTTTGAATGTTTTTATTCCATGTGTTTATCATTAGATAGCAGACACCAGTCATAACCTGTTTTCATTAGAACCTCTTCTCATTTATGCAGGTGACTTTCTTGGTTTAATTTACCCTATTATTTTTTATTACTATTATTAAACGTTAAGTTATCTGATCAAGAGTAGACTGGATCAGAAATTCCTGCCAAAACGAATCCGCCTAATTTGAGGTTGTGCACATAGATTTTACTATTAGACATGGAGAATCCCTGCTCTGAGACTGTTTGGGTTTGTTTAGCGGCTGGCCCCATGCCCCTATATTCGGTTTAGTATTTGGGTAATAATGGTTTTTGACATTAGACTTTTCACAGCTGCAATCTGCTCCCAGCTGTCCTGTGGGTTCTGGATATATATATTATCAGTACATAAAAACAGGAGGAATGCCGTTGCGTTACCATCTATCAATGCGTTTTTTTTTGTACTAAGGAGGAGTGCAAATACCCGCTTGTGTTCTTTTTGTTGTTTTCCAACTCCCATAGTTCAGGGAAGGGGGTTGGGGGGGAGGGAATGGGAGGGGGGGGTGGGGTGGGAGAAAGAGCTTTTTTATGCATTTGCACATTTACTTATTTTTTTTACTTTTTTCTTTACTATTATTATGGAAACCTCTTTTCGGTGCAGTACAGTCAAACCTAAAGTCAATGCTAGGAACGTTTCTCACCAATCTAAGGGTATTTTCAGAGGTCATCACACTTGTTAACATCTACGCCCCTAACCATAATGACTTAAACTTCTTCCAGTCTCTATTCTTAAAACTAAGTGAAGCAGAAGGGGAAATAATTATAGCGGGTGATTTTAATCTGACCCTAAACCCCAAGATCGATCGCTCTTCTGATAAAAACCCAGCAAAATGCAGATCAAGAAAAGTAATAAATTCTTATATAAAGGAATTGGGACTATGTGAAATGCAGAATTATACACACCCCAAAGACAAGGAATACTCATTCTTTTCACCTGTACATAACTCTTTTACCTGAATAGATTATTGTATTACTCATGAAAATGGTCCATAGAATTAGTAGCTGTGAATATTTACCCCGTAAATTGTCTGACCACGCCCCCTTTTCCATGACAGTGCTTTCCAAAGACAACTCTCAGAAATTCTACAGGTGGAGAATTAACCCTGCTCTATTACGTAATCCAGAATTTGATAAATTCATAACCTCCCATATTTAATTATTTTTAGAGACTAACTCTGAGACTGCCCCATCACCCTCCATCCTCTGGGAATCTCCTCTGG
The DNA here is from genome assembly GCF_013347855.1 of Anguilla anguilla. Taxonomy (NCBI): domain Eukaryota; kingdom Metazoa; phylum Chordata; class Actinopteri; order Anguilliformes; family Anguillidae; genus Anguilla; species Anguilla anguilla. The sequence continues at coordinate 31,121,215 of NC_049203.1, read as the reverse complement.
CTTATCTGAGGCAACAGATAATATCTTTCTCTAGTCACATGAAAAAAGAATCTTGGAAAATCTGGAATTACTAGAGACAGAGATAAGAAGCTTGGAAAAGGAACACTTTAAAACAAGATCAGAAGGTTTATACAAGACACTTTTAAGAAAACGTAACCAATATAATATATCACCTGCAAACCAGAGAAAGCACTACTTAGAACCAGACAGAGATACTATGAATTGGGGGATAAGGGGAACAAATTATTAGCTTGGCAGCTGAAAAAACAAATGTCTACTTCCATGATTCAAAAAGTTAAAAAAACAGACACTACTACCACGTGCAACCAAAAGAGATTAATGACTGTTTTCAAAAGATTTACAAGAATTTATACTCATCATAATGTGAGGAAAGTATTGTGAGAAGCTTGTGGAAGGCTACCCCAAGCATTTGATTCAAGCTAAACAATTAAAAGGCAATGCCACCAAACACTAACAAAGTGTATATAAACTTTTGACCCACTGAAAATCTGATATAGTACATAAAAGCTTAAATAAATCTGCCTCTTAGCCATTATTTTGAAATGACCTCTTATGGAAATAAAGCAGATACCCTAATTGACTTAACACAGGAAATGTATGGTAACATTTAATGTGTGGAGTTGTGAAAAATTGAGTTTGAAAGTCTTTAGCCTAGGTTTATGTAAACTTTTATCCTCAACTGTATCTTCAGACACCCAGAAACAGGGGCCTGGCTAATGGGCCTCATCCCTACAAACTGTATGCATTTCATAAACAATGCTAAAATGGGCCCTTCAACCAGTGTGAATTTGTTCCAAACGGGGCAAGGGAATGGCAGCTTCGGCAAGATGTAATAAAGACTACTTTTTTCACAAATTGCTGTAAATTCAGCTCATCTATCAGGGAAGAGAAGCAACAGTTTTTTCAGGTTTCCAAATTTTTTTTTGTTTTGTTTTGTTTCACATTTTATCTATCATGGATTCCTATATGGCCACTTTGTGCAACCAGAAACTTAGCACACATCAAGCTTAGTAGAATGTATCAACAATATTTGAAGCACTCACCCCAAACCATGGAATACACCACCAAAATAAATGCTTTTTCAGGGCTATATATGTGCGGAACTCCCAGTTGGAAAACGGAAGTGTCATTGTTCATTGTTTAATTAGCTGAATAATTACATTACATTACATTACAGGCATTTGGCAGACGCTCTTATCCAGAGCGACGTACAACAAAGTGTATAACCATAACCAGGAACAAGTATGACGAAACCCCTAGAGAGAAGTACCGGTCCAAGTACAGGGAACAACCGCATAGTTCAACTTGGACCCTGATGGTTAAACTGATTAACACTAACAACGAGAACGGCAACAACGCAATCTATGGAAAAATAAAAATAAATAAAAATACAAGTAGTCGTTAAGACAGGCGCATCAACTAAGTAACCTATGAAACAGCTGCCTAGTTACAACCCTAAGTTTAGTCATTTACAGGGGGGAAGGGAGGGATGGAGAGAGGTGCAGCCTGAAGAGGTGGGTCTTCAGTTGTCGTTTGAAATTGTTCACAGTCTCAGCTGTTCTGACCTCCACAGGGAGGTCATTCCACCATCGTGGGGCCAGAACAGACAGGAGACGTGTTCTGGAAGTGCAGGTGCGAAGAGGGGGAGGTGCTAGGCGTCCTGAGGTAGCAGAACGGAGGGATCTGGCTGGCATGTAGGGTTTGAATATCTTGTGAAGGTATGCTGGGGCTGATCCCTTGACTGCCTGGTATGCTAGGACCAATGTTTTGAATTTGATGCGAGCTATAACAGGCAGCCAGTGGAGGGTAGTGAGCAGGGGAGTTACGTGGGAGTGTCTGGGGAGGTTGAAGACCAGACGAGCCGCAGCATTCTGAATGAGCTGCAGGGGTCTGGTGGCAGATGCTGGTAGTCCAGCCAGAAGAGAGTTGCAGTAGTCCAGGCGGGATAGAACCATTGCTTGGACCAGGAGCTGGGTTGAGTAGGTGGTGAGAAAGGGGCGGATTCTGCGGATGTTGTATAGGAAAAATCTGCATGCCCGGGTTACTGCTGCAATGTTGTTGGAGAGGGACAGCCTGTTGTCCATCATTACACAGAGATTCTTGGCGCAGGGTGATGATGTCACTACGGTGTCCCCTAAGGAAATGGAAAAGTCGAGGAGAGGATAGAGCAGGAATAAAGATTAGCTCCGTCTTTCCTGGGTTGAGCTTCAGGTGGTGATTGTCCATCCAGCTCTGAATGTCCCTCAGGCAAGCGGAGATGCGGGCAGGGACCTGTGTGTCCGATGGGGAGAAGGAGAGAAAGAGTTGCGTGTCGTCGGCATAGGAATGATAGGACAAGCCATGGGCAGATATTACAGGGCCAAGGGATCTGGTGTACATGGAGAAGAGAAGGGGACCAAGGACTGAGCCCTGGGGAACTCCGGTGGTGAGGGGACGGGGTGGTGATACCTTACCCGCCCAGACAACCTGGAAGGAGCGGTCAGAGAGGTAGGACTCAATCCAGTCAAGGACTGTGCCGCGGATCCCTGTTGCTGCCAGGGAGGACAGGAGGGTAGAGTGGTCCACCGTGTCAAATGCAGCGGAGAGGTCTAGGAGAATCAGGACAGAGGAGAGGGAGGCTGCTCATGCGGCATGGAGTGACTCACTGACCGAGAGGAGTGCAGTCTCAGTCGAGTGGCCAGGCCTGAAGCCAGACTGGTGGGGATCAAGCAGGTTGTTCTCAGAGAAGAAAGCAGAGAGCTGGTTAGATGCAGCACGTTCCAGTGTTTTGGATAGGAAAGGGAGGAGAGATACCGGGCGGTAGTTCTGAATGACTGAAGGATCTAGTGTGGGTTTCTTCAGTAGCGGGGTGATGTGGGCCTTCTTGAAGGATGAGGGGAAGCATCCAGAAGACAGGGATGAGTTCACGAGGGAGGCGACAAAAGGGAGGATGTCTGGTGTGATTGCTTGAAGGAGAGATGAGGGGATAGGGTCGAGGGCGCAGGTGGTAGGGCGGTGGGTGAGCAGAAGCTGGGAGACTTCAGTGTCTGAGAGGAGAGAAAATGTGGAGAAACAGGGGGCGGAGGACGCGGAGGGGGCGGAGGACGCAGAGGGGGCGGAGGACGCAGAGGGGGCGGAGGACGCAGAGGGGCGGAGGACGCAGAGGGGGCGGAGGACGCAGAGGGGGCGGAGGACGCAGAGGGGGCAAAGGAGCTGCGGATGTCTGCAATCTTTTCGTCAAAGAATGCTGCAAAGTCATCTGCAGTGAAGGAAGACTGGGGTGGAGGAGGTGGCACGCTGAGGAGAGAAGAGAAAATAGAGAAAAGTTGACAAGGGTTAGAAATGGAGTTATGAATTTTGGTTTGGTAGAATTTTGCCTTAGCGGCAGTGACAGAAGAAGAGAACTCTGTCAGGAGAGACTGATAGGCTGAGAGGTCAGATGGGTCCCTGGATTTGGCCCACTTCCTCTCAGCAGCACGGAGGGTGGCCCTGGAGGTGCGTAGGATGTCAGACATCCATGGACTGGGAGGGGATGAACGTGCTGGCCTAGGGACGAAGGGGCATAGGGAGTCGAGTGCTGAGGAGAGAGATGACGTCAGGGTGGAGGATGCAGAGTTAGTGGGGAGCTTGGAAAATGATTGAAGAGGGGGGAGGGAAGCAGTCACTCTGGGAGCAAGAGAAGAGGGTGATAGGGAGCGGAGGTTACGGCGGACAGTGACAGTGGGGATGGGAGGGGGAGAGGGAGGGTGTGGAGAGAGGGGGAGGGAGAAGGAGATGAAATGATGGTCAGACGTATGCAGGGGGGTAACCGTAAGATTGGAGCTGGAGCAGGTCCTCAGGAAGATCAGGTCTAGGAGGTTGCCTGCCTTGTGGGTTGGAGGAGAGTGTTGTAGGGAGAGGTCAAAGGAGTGAAGTAGTGGTAGGAAGGCAGCAGACTGGGAGGCTTCTAGGTGGATGTTAAAATCTCCAAGGAGGATCAGCGGGGTGCCGTCCTCAGGGAAGGAGCTGAGCAGGGTGTCTAGCTCATCCAGGAAGCTTCCCAGGGGCCCCCGGGGGGCGATAAATAACAATAATATAAAGGTTAGCAGGGTAGGTGATAGAGACAGGATGGAATTCAAAAGTGGATATGGACAGGTCAGGGAGGGGGAGAACAGAAAATTTCCAGGTGGGGGAGATCAGTAGACCAGTACCACCACCACGGCCAGATCGCCAGGGGGTGTGGGAGAAGGAGTAGGAGGATGAGAGGGCAGCAGGAGTGGCAGAGTTGTCTGGTGTGATCCAGGTCTCTGTGAGGGCAAGGAACTGCAGGGATTGGAGGGAGGCATAGGCGGAAATGAAGTCTGCCTTGCGCGTAGCAGACTGGCAGTTCCATAGTCCCCCTGTGACCGTGAAGTTCTCACAGGGGGTCAGCGGGGGGTAGCAGAGGTTAGAGGGGTTCCGTTGTCGAGGGGGGCCACGTCGCTGGAAGCGCCTTCTGAGGGGGAGAGCACAGACTGGAATGGGGAACTGGCTCATAAACTAGGAGGGAGAGACGCAAGCGTCGCTCCGAGTGTACCTAATTAGCAGCTGAAAAGCTGAGTCGAATAACGCACTGATTACAGAGGTTAACAGTTTGTGATAGTGCAATAATCGCAATCTATCAATTCTAAGAATCAAAGTGAAGCCCAACAACGTAAAAACAAAGACACCTAACGCAACCTAAAACCAAAGACACCTAACGCAACCTGAAAACAAAGACCAGTTTCCACACAGGGAAAAGTTTAAAATCTAACGCGGTATGTAATTAGTAAATGAACGCAGATACTTATCCACTCTAGCAGGACAGATTTCGGCAGTTCTACGCACCTGGACGAATTATTATTAAGACCAATAATCAAGCCGACAATAATTAAGAAATGACAATGACATAAGTTGAACTGTTTAACAAGAATGGCAATAAGTTTAATAATTATCTAAAGAAATCCCAAAGCTTTCTCTGAGTTGCAGGCTGATTTAGCCAAAATAATTTAAGCATTAGAAGGCATAAATTTGAACAGGACAACCTCTTAAGTATTGTCAACCAGCATTGAGCACAACACATAATTCAGGCTACAAAAATCTGTGCCGTTCATTTACCATTTAAACTGCAGAATCTTTGCATGACATATTAAAGGTGCAGTGTGTAGAATTTAGTGGCATCTAGCGGAATGGACTTGGCAGAAATGTAATATAATATTCATAAGTATGTTTTAATTAGTGTATAATCCCATGAAAATAAGAATTGTTGTGTTTTTGTTACCTTAGAATGAGCCCTTTTATATCTACATAGGGAGCGGGTCATCCTCCACGGAGGCCGCCATGTTGCACCGCCATGTTTCTACAGTAGCCCATAACGGACAAACGGGTCTAGAGAGGGCCTTTTGTGTTTTTTTCCCACATTTTTAATTTTGGTGGGTGGTGCGAATGCACCGGTTGGAAGACGATCAAGAAGAAGAGACTTATCATCGCATTCACTTACGCATTCACTCTGCGGTAGCAGTAAAAGACGCTGCATCTAACAAAACATTGTCAACGATTTTTCATAATTTCTTGAAAAATACTATTATTATTGAGGACTTCTGGGCATGGCTAAGCCATATGTTTGCTGATAGACCTAGCTGACATTGTTTTCTGGTGTAAGACAGAAGCGGATAGAAATATAGGCTATCATTGATTTACTGTCTCTGTCCCCATCTACTGAACATAGATAAGATTTCATCATTGCTATGTAAGTATTACTGCTCAAAATGTTATTTTTGAAATTGAGTGTCTTTAAATAGGTTAGTGGTATTTTATAATGAGGATATTTCACACTGTAATGTAAGTGTTAGTTAACAGTTTTTGTGACGCATCATGTCTTTCTATGATTTACCATGCAAAGCAGCTAATGTTAGCAATAAAATGCAACCACAATGCAGAACAATTAACAATCATAATCGCTATCTTACTTGTAAGCTATGACCTATAGTTTTACAGACTAAATAACTAAATACAATTCATAAATCTATCAAGGAACCTCATCACCTGACACTTGCCTACTTGATGTTGTTGTAGACGATGACATAATTTTTGGAACTTACAGCCCACCGTAGCTTCTCCTACATCATTGGAAAGGGAAGGGTGAGGGGAGGTGAGGGGGGGGGGCGGGGGATTCAGTTGGTTGCAATATGCAACCTCACCACTAGATGCCACTAAATCCTACACACTGTACCTTTAACACATTGTACGTCATCATAAATGCAGATATAGAAAAATGCCACACAAGTTTATTCTGCAAAGAACAATAATGCTCTCTCAAAATAAATTTAATCATTTACCTATTGGCAAATTCAACAAATTTGAACAGTGTGATTATTAATCAGGCAAAGTAAAAGAAAACAGATTGACAGTAATCATCCTTATAAAGGTAAGATTACAGTGGGCCCAGTTCTACATCCTACTGAGGCTAGGACACATTAACGAATGCGCCTATAGGGCACAACCAGAACAGTGCAGTGTCTTGGATAAAGGGACTGAAAACTTTAATTTGAAATGTCTAAACAAGTAGGTCGTTTTTTTTAGTGATTGCAAAAATATAAAAAATATTGATAAATCGAATTATTCTCTGAATGTAGGCCCCTGCCATAGTCTGCCATGTGCATTTGTTTTGGCTGTGGCGTCCACCAAACATAAGCATAGCAGGACAAGCCCAGATAGATTATCTCCCATCCTAGAAACTTTTTTTTATTTTATTACCTGTTTGTCATTATTTTGTGCCTGATCAGCAACAGGTAAAATTGCTGCCAAAAACAGTTTAATCAGGAAAAATGAAAAATTAATTTAGCGTTTCCCATGCCTTTAAAATACACTAGTTGTGCCTCTACATTCCACCGTCATTAAACCCTATTCTACCTTTGTGAATGTGTCGAAATTGAGTTTCTTATTTCATGAATTATCTATCGACCTATGCTTGCTGTCAGCTAACCTTCCATTAAACAGCTACGGCACGGCTGCATGAGCTTCTGAGTCCCGCGAAACATGAGCACCCTGCTGTCTGGACCTCCCATATATCTGTTGTAACCACCCAAGCTTGGTGGTACAGATTCTTCAGGCTCTGCTTAGGCACAATACCCACTTTTGAATAAATATAATTATCTTGCATCCTCAACATAATCCATCCAACCTTACTGTTATAAAAGTACAGATATGCCTTAGAGCTTTCCAGGTTGTTCACAGCTTCTCTGTCCCTCACTATTGAATAATATAATTAAAGACTCCTGCTGGCTAGTCTTCAAAGGGTACTGGGCATGGGGCAGCTTTGAACACTGAGCTGCGGACAATTAATTGGTCGTCTGAAACCAAAATTCTGAATAAAACTCCACCCAGAGTACCTTTAAAAATAATAAAGGAAAAATAACAAAGCAAATTAACAAAGTTGTGTCCTGATGGAAGGATTGGTAGTCCAGCTGGGAGCTAACTATAGCACAATACAGTGAGCAGAGGACAAAACGAGAGTCGAGAACAAGCGAATGGTCAAACAGGGAATCCAATCATCAAACAAAATGAAGAGGCTAGGCGATAATCAGCATCAAACACGAGAGCAAATGGTCAGACACACAAAATCATGGAGAAAGCAAACTTGGACTAAGGCAAGAATTGGAGTTGAAGGGAACTAGTAAGCGGTCATACACAAGATCAGCAAACAAACCAGAAGGGCTAGACGGCAACTGGAATCAAACAAAAATACACAAAATCAAATGAAGCAATCACTATACACAAAGCACCAAGCACTAGTTTGAAGAGCTCCACACTGGTAAGTGGCAAATGGTGTAATCATTGCCAATTACCAGTAACCAGAGACGGAAACGGAAACGGCTAATCAGATGACAAACTGGAAAGACGAAACACAGGTACCCACAACAAATGTAAACAAACTTACAACAGGGGTAGTAACACTCCCATATGTAATCCCACGTAAGGTATCATGGGACTCAGGAATATCATGGATAATATCTAAATCTGATTAAAAATATGTTTTCAATGTACAAAAATGGCAAGTTACTAAACACGTACAAAACACTGTCTATAAGCCGTTTAAACTAGCAAAATCTTAAGCCTAAAAATGGCCATTTGGGCATGTCATGGTGTTTTTGACTGTAAAATAGAAATATATTGTCTACTGATGCAGCACAAATTCAGTTTTCTGGGGATGGCAGTTGAATTATACTATTCAATAGAATAGATAAAAACAATGTGCAAACAGAAAGAAAAACACAAAAACCTAACTGAAAATTTAATATTTTACTTCCAAAAAATGAAAAAATCACACAGATTAAAACAGCTTGAATTGAAAAAATGAAACAAACCCTGCTTGAACATTTGGCAGTTATTTCAATCGTCCTCCATTCTTATTTATTGTTCTGTATCCACTTTTTCCAGCACTGTCCATGGGATTTTTTTTCCTCTAGTTTTTACATCTTGTGCTGGTGATAGTCAAAGTGGCAGTCTCTGTCCAACTGGGCACAAACAACATTTGCAGTACTTCATCGGGCGTAAGACTTCTTCGCCATGTTTTATCTTCTCATAGTGGGTGATTTACATCACTCTATTTGCTTATCTCTTATCCAACCCCTCTTCTGATTCGCTCTGCTTTGAAATCACCTCTGATTGGCTGAATTGGCTGCCAATCATTAGTGTGACATGAGCAATGACACTGGACAAAATGGTGGCTGACATTAGATTTGTATACAGAAGATAGATTGCAAGTATAAGCTAAGCCAATGCCACTATTCACATCTAGTGAATTTTGCACATTCGTTTATCCATAGAAAACAATGCCACATGGAGAAACCATAGATATTGTTAGAAAGCACTGGGCATGCACAAGCGTGTCGCCGCTGACATGTTAGGCGTGAAAAGGTTAAAAGTACTGATATAAAAATTAGGCCAAGTTACAATAAACAATATTGGCTATCTTAGCTCAATCAAAAAAAAAAAAAAAAAAGCCATATTCCAAAACAATGCTGATACCTAGTGTTTCCTAAATTATTTAAAGTAACTTGGCCTTGTGTTTTTTTGTTTTGCAATCCGAAGAGAACTGTACAGTCTGAAAGTGGTCATTCAAAGTGTGTGTCACATCAAAGTGTGAAATCTTTTATCGTGGAAATAATCATCTGTGTCAGACCTATTTGTTATGACTACACTATATGTTTGAACAACTGTCTGCTTCGAGTGGGTGTATAACAAGCACATCATGAATAAAATGCATGAAAAAAAAGTTTTGCTTTGGAAATTGTGTATAAAATATAAAATTAAGATATTTTATTCTTTTACATTGCAGAAGAAATTATACAATTGTACTTATTTGATGAAGAAGCCTTTAGTACATTAATGTGGCAAATGTGTATCTGGATAGGTTTGTAAGGTTCAATAATTATTTCATAGGCCTAAATATTTCTCATTTTTATATGTATTCCCCCCCTCCCCCCTCCTTCTGTTGTGCGAATGATTGAATGTTTCTGGTATAAATCTGTAAATGTGAATATTATATCCTTCTAGGACAATGCGTCATTGGGATAATGGAAGTATTCTATGAATGTATTTATGGATGTATGTACAATATCTACAGTATTTTAGCCCCTTTGCGCACATGCCAAATCTTCCCAATCATTGTCCATTAAAGGGATACCTTATTTAAAGATTTAAAACTCCAGTTGTGAGCATCGCAGAAACATGGAAAAAATGGCTTAAATGAAACAGTACAATTTATTTGATTTGTTTAAATTCACAATTTTGGAAGAAATAAAGTGCTACAAATGCAATTGTCTAGGCAAAAAAACAAAAAATGAATTTGCTCTTTTTTAGTTTGCAATGAAATTCTGAGAGATCCCATATATAAAACAGGTTAAACTATGCATGTCCTGGATAAAAAAACTCCTTCACCACAAGTGCATAAAATTTAAGGGTGGATATACTCCTGAATTGTGAATGATTGTATGTTTCTTGGTATGAATGTGTGTTTATAAATGTGAATGTTGCATGCTTCTAGGGAAATGCTGCCATGGCGATAATGAAGTATTCTATGTATGTATGTATGTATGCATACATATACAGTATTATTTTACAATAAGTATATATTTCAAGTAGCAAATATACAAGGCCTTGTACATTTGGTAAAATGAACAAAATGAACAAGAGAACAAAGTAGAAACATATCCTTTCTGGAGGAATATCCTTTCTTTAGGTATTGACCAGCAGTTCCAAACATTCATTTAAATGTCTTGCATGAGGCAATTTGTGTTTTAAGACACTTTGATGTGACACAAACTTTGAATGATGGCATTGTCTTCAGATGGTAAGTTTCAAGAACACAGAAATAATTTACTTGAAAGAATTTAGGAAACATTAGGTAGCATTGCATTGGAATACAGCTTGTTTAATTTATCTGAGCTAAGATAGGCATTATTGTTGTAATGTAACACAATTTCGATATCAATACTTTTAATGGCAGACCTAGATTTAAATGTGTGAGTAACCTGGGATTTTAGTACATTGAAAATGTATTTTTCATCAGATAATATTTACACAGCAATTGTTCAATCTCAGTTTGGCTAACAAAGCTAATGGCAAACAGAATGACCTGTGCATACACAAGTTGGGACAGTCTGAGCCCCCAATTTATCACGTAATTTAGTGATGAGTATGTAGGTACACTCGGCCAGTCTGTGCCCTCCAAATGAAAATTACCTTCTTTAAGAACATGCAACGCATCTGACGTGCATCTGATGACATCATCAGTGCACGCCGCATTCAAGATCCTTATCACACTCCACGAGTCCCCCCTCCCCCCACCAGGTATAAAAGTTAGAGACAGTAATCACTCGCTCTCTTTTTCGCTCTTTTTTCTTTTTTGTCTGTTTCTCGCCTCCTTTTTCGCCTCCTCTCTCTTCCTGCGTCCTCTCCCATTGTCTCTTGAGTGCCCACATACTGTGGAACTCCTATGGGCCTAACTCGAGTTCTCACAACTCTGTAGAACTCCAATTCAAATGGCTTGCAGAATCCCTTGAAGATAGTCACCGATTTATCTAAACGCAAAGATAAAGTCACTGTACACAGCAACGAGGCTCTGCCGATTTCGCTCGCCTGCGGTGCCTAAAGCCTGATCCATCCCACGTGGAAATCAGCGCACGCCCGACGCTGCGCCAACTAACCACGACGAGCTCCAGGAAGAAGAGCCTTGCTGACGACCGACCGGGGGGACAACCACATCGCCGTTGCTACGAAACAAGGATTCGGTTTGCGCCGTGCGCCCCACATCTGAAACCTCCACAATTTCACAACACCAAGACTGTTCTCTCCAGGACCCCACAGCGACCACCGGAGGCCGCTACCTGTGTGAATGGATGGACAGTAAGACTGAGCAAACTGAGTTTAGCTTAGTCTGCATTGAGTTTAATGTGACATTGTGTGTTTCCATTTTGTTGATTATAGTCATTTGCGCTGGGGATGTAATCTTAGGAAAAAATCCTAAGCATGGTCTTTCTCTCTCTTACTCCCCGACTAACTTTATAACCCTAACGACATCACACTCGTTGTATAGTTGGTAGTGGATAACTAGCTTGGTTGCATGTATTGCTTAACAGCTGAAGTTACGCTTCACTCTACGGCACTACCGGAAGAAATACTCCTTCCTAGCTGAGCTCAGTTATTCAGCCACGTCGGTTACACTGTACCCCACACATACGCGACCACCCGCCGTTTACCCTGTCGTCCACAGACAAAGGGACACGTGCGCACACGCAACCGCACACACGCACACGCACCCCTACCTTCCCGTACTTAGAAGTTTCCCCATTTAGATTAGTTTGTGTATGTTCTGTTTGTACGTTTGTTCAATAAATCATTGTATTAAACCCGTGTCTGTTTTGATGTTGCTGGAACGTGAGAATCAAAATAGTCTATCCAAGAACTACATCCTTACGGTTATCTCTTAAATCTTTGATTTAATTATTTGATCCTTAATATTTGTCATTTTGATTATTAATTGAAGTTCCAAATTTATGGTCGAATAGTCTAGATAACTGTAATTTTATGAGACTGATTTTTAATTGTGCGGTTATACCGCTTCGCCTACATAAGTGGTGCCCAGTGTTAGAATACAGAAATATAATCCCGACATAAGTGGTGCCCTGTGCAAGGCTATATTGTCATTTCCCAGACAAGTAGCTCAGTGGACCTGGGTCTAAAAATGTGAAACCTTTAAGGATTACCGTTTGCTAAACTTTTTCAGTATGATCAAGGTAAGTTTAGCACTGCTGCTTTGCTACATAAATAAAAAAACAAGTGCTGAGACACATGGAGGTGGCCAAATTCAAACTATAACAGACTAGCACCTTCAGAAATCCAACACAAATCTCCTGGAAAAGACTTTATCCACTCATTCATTTGACAGGCGTCCAACGAGCCATCTCCTTAAATTTCAGTTCCAGAGTTCCGACTTTCTTGACAGAAAGTAGCCTATAGCCAGCCCATTCAGTCTCTCCTGTCCGATACTGCTAGTCAGATAGTTCTTGATGAATTTTTCATTCATTTAAACAGTGCTCTGCTGTCATAACTGCAGTAGCATAAACCCCTCATTGAAGAATGATGCACAATAAGCATTTTCGCAAGTTAGGAGACGGAGGTGTGTGTTGACAATCTCAGTTTTAAAACATGGCCTGAATGACCCATAGTCAAACAGATGTTTTGACATGGGTGAGCCGTGGCTTTGGCTATTGCATTTTTAAAAAGTCGTCCAAATCTGGGAACTTGTCAACCCTTCTCTCCTGTTCCGTATTCTCTTTTCTGTTCTGAGATCCACTAAGGCATTTTGATATGCTTAGTTGTAGCTAGGACTCCTCTGATTCCTATAAATCAGGTGTGTTCAATTGCTTCCTTGCTGCAGGCACGAGAGTGCTTTCAGAATCTATACTTGTTTCTAGGCTCTTGACTGCCTTTGGAGTCTGTTATTGCCGTTTGTCAACACGAGTTGTACCAATGAAAGTCAAGGAAGCGATTACGAGGCTGAGAAATAAGAAAGGAAATTTATGGTTAATAAAATCAACTGTTTGGAACATCATTAAAGAGAAAGAAAGCACTGATGAGCTCAGTAATTGCAAAGGGCCTGGTAGGCCAGGAAAGACCATAGCAGTTGACCACTGAAGAATTCTCACCATAATGAAGAACAAACCCCAAAAACCTGTCAGACAGAACAATGTCCCTCAGTCATGGATGGATCAATGACTATTGTCTGCAGAAGACTTCTAACAGCACTACAGAGGCTCCACTACAATAAGCAAACCAACAGTAAGTTGCAAAAACAGGTGTGGAGGGGTGGTGTGGTTAGTGCACCATCTGCAGGCGGAGAGGGAGTGGCTTACCCGATCTGTAACCACAGCTGTCTGTTATTACGTTTTATTGGTAATTGTTTATATGCTCTGCCTGCAGTGAGACCGGGATGAGTCTTCTCATCCGGTCCCAGCACCAAGGAGAAGACCACCAGGGGGACCCTCGTCAGTAGCAGGGAAACCTGCCTCTTCTCTATATCCTATATCCCCACAACCCCTTCTCTGTTTCCCCACAGCCCCCGGTCTCAGTGGTTGTAGCACCAGACACCCACAGGCCACTTCAGCAGGGACTGTACCCTGATGGAAGTGGGGCAAGTGGTGCAGGTTGCAGGCTCACCAGCCCCCTCCCCTGGTCAGGAGGGGATGTACCGGATACCGGTAGGGATTCAAGGGGGTACACATCAAGCTTTGCTGGATTTAGGGTGTAAACAAACCATGACTCACCAAAGCTTGGTTCGGCCCGAGGCATTGGTGGAAGCCTCGTGGGTGTCAATAAGGTGTGTGCATGGGGATATTCACGATTACCCAGTGGTGCCAGTGGAAATTTGACACGGGGGCAAAAAAGCATAGAGTAAAGGCTGCAGTTAGCTCCCGCCTGTCGCATCCCCTTTTATATCATACTGATTGACTGGGGTTTACTAATGTAATGAAAGGTTACATGGGGAAGCGATCACGACCGATAGGAATCTGTGAGCCATGTGATGTGCTCAGTGGTGACGCAAGGTCATCCGATGCAGCTGAGGGAGAGGCAGGGTTGGAAGAAACTCTTGAAAGAGCTTCTGGTATACATCTCCAGGGGGACTTTCCGCTCAAGCAGTCTCAGGATGATAGTTTACGCTTTGCCTTTGACTAAGTGATAGCTATTGATAGTCACTGTGTGCACCCTGGCACCGCTCTAGTGCACCCTTATTTTTCTATTATTAAAGATTGAGTCATGACACTCAAACCGGAGAGGAAAACACCCAGTTGTTGGTACCAAAGAGTCGTCAGGAAATTTTTTTCCGGTTGGCTCACCATAATATGATGGCTGGTCACCTGGGTGTTGATATAACACTAAGTAGGCTAATGGCCCGATTCTATTGGGGTGAAGTGCAGAGGTGGTGTGCATCTTGTCCCATGTGTCAGTTAGTTAATCCCGCGGGCACTCCAAAAGCATGCCCATTATCTTTAATGGAGGTCCCGTTTGAATGGGTGGGAATGGACCTCATCAGAACATTAGACCAAAGTACACATGGGCATCATTTCGTGTTAATTTTAGTAGACTATGCAACGAGATACTCGGAAGCAGTGCTGCTGTGTAGAATGTGGACTAAGAATGTTGCACAAGCATTGTTTCAAATAATCTCCCGGGTTGGGATCGCGAAAGAGATCAAAGCACTTTATTCATGTCATGCACGTTACGCGCAGAGCTGGCCCTGACCAATTTGGTGCCCTAGGCAAGATTTTAGCTGGTTCCTCTTGCACCGCAGTCAATTCCACATATACATATAAGACTAATCAATAATGAAAATGCAAAGGCTTACAAACTATTAATTACAAAAGGGGATGGAAAAGGAAAAGCATTTTAACCTCTTAGCGCAGAGCCCCTAGTGGTCGGTACGCCGGCGTGCCGAGATGACTAAACTCAGACATTCAGTGCTACTGCAACCATAGTATGAGTTAAAAACAGAAACGCGTTGTTTTAGTTTCATTAGTAGATGATACACGACAACTATGCCGAATACAGAGTTTCACAGTGCTACCATTGTCGCTCTGGTCGTTCTTTTAACACACACCCCCTCCCTGCAGTCTCACCTGCAACTACCACCCCCCACCAATGACATAATGGACAATATTGTCTATCTTGGAATTCATAAAAATATTCTTTCATCACTCAAAAATCGTATTCCGTCATAGCAACAAGACAATAGCCCTAAGATATGTCAATACAGCAGTGAAAACGCTGCTCACTGAATAACGAAATAAATGAGAAAAGGTTTTTTTAAATGATACCATGTCATTCTACAGTCAATATCTGGGACTAAATATTTAATAAATATACAACCTTACTGTTGGTTTTACGCATAGAGATGTCCCTTTTGAGACTGAGTGGTCATAAATAGTCTTGGACAATCCGTTTGTGAAACATACGTGCATTTGTGATGCCTGGGTACCTTCCAAAATAGCTGTGCGTAAATCCACACGTGTTGTTTACGGCATTGTTTCCCTTTTTAGTACAGTCTGGCTTGATTAACTATTCATTTATTCAGTAGGTCAGAGTATAAGCTTTCTAACGATGTATAACATGTCTAATTTTGCTTTTCGTTTTATAGGTTAGCGTAATCGAAAGTTTTGTTATCATTGCATTCACTCTGTGGTAGCAGTAAAAGACAAATAAAATACTATTATTATTGAGGACTTCTGGGCATAGCTAAACCAAATGTTTGCTGATAGACCTAGCTGACATCGTTTTCTGGCGTAAGACAGAAGCGGATAGAACTATATCATTGATTTACTGTCTCTGTCTCTATCTACTGAAAACCTAAGATTTCATCATTGCTTTAAAAACACTGGAGCACTTTGGATATCTTTCAGGATAAAAGGTTAATTTGTCAAAATCAGCACTGATGCTGATTAATATAAACAAAAGTAAGGTGTCCCTCCCTCCCCACATTAATGTTACAAAAGAGGTCCTTTACTTGGGTATTAAAGTTAATACTTCCCTATAATCTATAGCTAAAACAAATTACTCTTTAATTTTGAAAAAAATAGAAGAAGATATTAAAATATGGAGACACCTGCCAGCATCAGTCCCAGCCCTTATATCGGGCATCAAAATGAACATCTTACCCCGCATTAATTTTATCAGCTCAATGATCCCACTTGCACCTTCAGCAGGATATTGGCAAAAACTGGACTCCTTACTACGATGCTATGTTTGGAATGGTAAACGACCCAATATAAAGTGGTCAGCTCTTCAGTTCAAAAAGTCTGATGGGGGATGGTCATGTCCAAATTTTAAACTGTATCACTGGGCATTTGTATTAAGAAGTATCAGCTATTGGATGGCGGAAGATAAAGTCTCATCTTGGAAAAATATGGAACAAGAATGAATAGCACCAATAAGATTAAAAGATTTTCTCCTTACAGGTATGTCTACCAAAATGTGGTTTATATTACGGTCCAATTTTAACTCATATGCTACAAGTGTTCCTTGTTCCTAAAATTTAAAAGCGTATGGTGCAAGTCATCTCCGATATGGAACAATAATCACAATTATTTGGGGGGAAACCATTCACTAACAAAGCTTTGGAGGATAAAGGTATTACAACTCTTCAAATTATTAATGGGGCAAACAATATCTTTAACTTTCAAGAACATGTCTCTCAATATAACATTGATAAACACTCTCTTTTCTTCTACTTCAGAGTAAGGTCAGCCTGTAAAGCCTACGGGGTTACCTGGGGGCCAGATTTAAAAGACCATCCTATTTTAAGTTGGATACAGAATGCTCCAAAAGAGATAGTGTCTTTTATCTATGATAATTTAAACTCCCAGAAATACATGCCTACATCAGGAATGAAAGCTTGGGATAGGGATATATCTGAATTGGGACAAGAGCTAGACTGGGATGCAATTTGGGATCATGTTATTAGTGCTTCGAAAAACCCAAATCATCAGTATATGCATTTGAAATTTTGTCATAGAGCATATCTAACACCAAGAATTAGACATTGAATGGGATTGGTACCTGACCCATATTGCTCATTTTGCTCCCAGGGAACCGTTGGCTCTTTTATAAATGTTGTAATTTTTTTATAGATGTCTGGAAAATAAAGGAGTAAAAGCAACGTGTGGAGTTATTTTGAATTCACACCACTTGAAGATGGTGTTAATATATATATTTAATTTAATATCATCATTGATTTGAAAATGTTGCACTTTTTGACAAAATATCAGTCAAAACATCGGTAATCGGTGGGCTCGGACTCTCCAAAATCGGGATCGGCATCGGACCCAAAAATCTGGCATTGGTCGGGCTCTAGTTTATCCCACTCATACAACTGGTTACCAACAATGACTATATGTGGTTACTTTAGTATTTATTGATTTTTATCCACGGCCGTTTGGACATATTATTTTACTGTTGTCAAGCAAAACTCTCATTGGTAGTTCGACTTGGACCGTTGTTATGCAACAAACAGGATATAACAGGGCAATATACATATTGTAACTGTTTTATATCCTCTCAAACACACTCATTAGCTATGTTTTTATGCGAACATTTCATGTCTTGACATCCGAGGCGACAGAATGCATTCACATTCGCAACTGGTGACAACATTCATAGGAGAAAACATGTACACGACAAAATGACAAGAATAAATAGAATGAAAACTCGGACTTGCGTGAAAATTTAAATTAATATTGCAGTGGTACAGCCACCGTTTGCTTTCAACCTTTAAAGTTACTGCTAGCGGAGCAGCTAATACTTGAAGTGTGCCCTCCAGATGCGAACCATGCACCTATCCATGTCTAGACTTCCTGATCTTTTTGTGGAATTGAAGAATCGCAGAGTAAAATTATGGCAGTTTGAAAAAGCAAAAGGGACGATTACTAGAATTAACTTGCTATTTTACCCTGACAAAAAGTGCGGAAGGTGATTTTTTTCCTGTTTGCTTTTACTGTATCCCCAATGTAAATTACGCAGAAATACTGCATACCTCACTTACTGTGCCAAGCGTTCTGAGTTATAACGGGCTAACAAAGAAAATCTGGATGAAAATATTCAGCAACCAAATGAAACCATTTGAATGTTTTGGTACGTAATATGCTGTCCCAGCACGAATGCTTAATATTTTATAAAACAGACTTAATGCTAAAGCAAGAAAAGAAGAGAACACGTTATAATCCTCAATCTGAATTTCTCATCTGTAGACATTACATTACAGGCATTTGGTAGACGCTCTTATCCAGAGCGACGTACAACAAAGTGTATAACCATAACCAGGAACAAGTGTGTCGAAAACCCTAGAGAGAAGTACCGTTCCAAGTGCAGGGAACAACCGCATAGTTCAACTTGGACCCTGTAGATTAAACTGATTAACACTAACACAAACGAGAACAGCAACAACACAGTCTATGCAAAGATACAAGCAGTGGCAGGCTATAACCAAAAGTAGGCTACTGCGCTGCATAACATAAAAGTTTGAATTTAAGTTATTATTTTGAAAATCATAAATCGAATTTGCGGCTGCAGATTTTTTTAAATGGCGGTTGAAATAAAATGGTGAGAGTACTCGACCAATCAGTAATGTTCGTGCTTGCGCCCCACCCCAAAAGTTCCGGTATTTTTGGAAAGTACTACCCCCCGAGCAGGGATTTTTTTGGGGGTAAAATAAAGTCCCCGGAACTTAATTTACACCCGGGTCCCTGCGGTGGAAACGTACTGAGTTCCTCAAAAGGTTTCTAGTTCCTGGGGAAAGTTCCTACGGTGGAAACGTAACAACAATTCAAAATTGAAAGAATAATGTTGCTGTTTTAACTGCTTTAGAATGCTGGATTTTGGAACTTTTAAAAGGCCGAGGTGTCCCTTTACTGAGAAATAATGCCCACCCTTGAACCAATCAGGATCGAGTATTCAGCCAAGCCGTTCTTTTGCCCATTTAGGGGGTACTTTATAAAATTTTAAACTTTATAACTCCAGATGTGAACACCACAGATCTTGACAAATGGCTTAAATAACACAAGACATTTGTACCATTTATAATACTAGCTTAGATTACTTTATATTCATAATTTTGGAAGAAATAAAGTGCCACAAATGCAATTGTTTTGACAAAAAATCTAAAATAAATTTGCACTTTTTAAGTTTGCAATGAAATGCTGAGAGATTGCATATATACAGGAGGTTAAACTATACATGTGCTAGATCAAAAACTTCTTGACCACAAGTTCATAAAATCTAAGGGTGGATATGTAGAACTGCTATAGATGTATGAAGCACAAACTAAGCAGTGTATCCAGCATCTCCAAATCTATACAAAATGTCTAAATTATGGCTTAGCTATGTTCAGAAGTCCTCAATAATAGTATTTTCCAAGAAATTACGAAATATCGTTGACCACGTTTCGTTAGGTCCAGCGTATTTTTCTGCTAACAGAGTGAATGCGTAAGTGAATGCGATGCTAAGAATATTTTCTGTTACGCTGACCTATAAAACGCTATTCCAAAAGCAGAATTAGACATGTTATACATCGTTAGAAAGCTTATACTCTCGCCTACTGAATAAATAAATTGTCAATCAAGCCCCACTGTACTAAAAAGGGCAACAACGCCGTAAACAACAGGTGTGGTATTACGCACAGCTATTTTGGAAGATACCCAGGCGTCACAAATGCGCGTATATTTCCCAAACGGTTTTTAGGGGTTATTGTGTCACCTTCGGGGCACAAACCTTTCTGCCTCTTACTAACCAGTTTTAGTTGGCCTCAGAATGTCTTCTGTTTGTTTTTGAAAAGACATTTTCTTTTTCTCAGCTTCGGTTCGAAGTCGTTTATTCTTCATTTCTCATTTCCCTGTTCCTTTATTTTTTTATATACTCCTTCTTCCTCAGTTACCCGTTTAGGGGTTTATTATTCATTATTTGGGATACGTCCCTCAGGAGTATAGCACCCCCTTCTTATTTCGTCTCTCACGAGACTTAGTGGTTACTGGAGTGCCCTTTGGTAACTTATAGATCCCCTGTTTGGTCGCGTCTGGTCTTCACACTTCCCCTCCCTCACAGTAGGGGGTGTTTTGTAGATGAGACTGCAGGGAGGGGGTGCGTGTTAAATGAACGACCAGAGCGACAATGGTGGGGCTGCGAAAGTCTGTTTTCGCCATAGTTGTCGTGTATCGTCTACTAATGAAACTAAAACAACGCGTTTCTGTTTTTATCTCACACTTTGGTTGCAGTAGCACCAAATGTTTGAGTTTAGTAATCTCTAGGGGCTGTGCGCTAAGAGGTTAAACCAGAGACTAAAAAATATGGACAAAGCTACTGTGACGTCAACCATTGACTCTCCGTGGGTCTCTAAAACACGTTTTGAAGCTCAATGGCGGGCGCGGCCATTTTCTCGATTTGGAGCCAAAACCATAGAGTTAAGCGGTCTTGTGATTTTTAAAATTTGATTGACAGTCCGGTGCGGAAAAGCCCATCAACCTGAACGAGGCTAGCTGACTGTCTGCCGTTATGTTTTAAAATATATTATCAGATGTTTACGGAGTTTAATTTCCATCCGTGACTGTACTGTGTCATGTAATCACGTTATATGTATGACATTAAAAATACAATTAGGCTATGTTCAGTTATCTTCAATTTATGTTTCTCAGCAAAACGAATATGCTTAGCTAGCATATCAGCTTGCCAGTGAGCTAGGTAGGCTATCCGTGGTTAGCTCATGCATTAGCAATATGAACCACAGGGGAAGAACATTGACTACACTGATGGTCAATCAATCAGAGATGTGTAGGCTACTGGTGATTTGACTAGGCTAATTTTCGTATAACTGTCTTTAAAAGTATTTTAATAACTGATCTGCAGGCGTGTAAATATGACAACGCACTTTGTACAGCAAGTTTTCCACCTGGTGCATGAATACAAAAATAATGTAGTCTACATTGAATTTCTAATTATTATTAGGCTATTATTTTTTTCTTGTAAATCATCAAAACCAATGGAGAAAAGCCAATATACGCAAGGAGCCCCCAGAACCGATTCTGAGAACCACTGTCTTAAATGCCTAGCTTGTCGGTCTCTTAAATGCTAAAAACATGTTCCTTTCTAAATGCCAAGATGGTTAATTTCGTTAAATTCTGTATGTGTGATTTCATCGTGTGTTGTATATTCAGCAAATGAACCTTGAGACTCTTAATTCGCTTCGTGAAACTGAAAAAGTGTTTATCCCAAAATCGGGATTATAGTAGCTTTGTCACATGCGTGGAGCATGGCCCAGGTAGACATTTACGGAATGTACACAACTGACAAGCCGTCAAACACGTCTGACAGATTGAATGTTTGCCGGTTAAGGTTAGCTAGCTAGTCAAATGGCTTGGTAGCCGAAGTTGCGAACTGTTTTAGCATAGGCTACTACTGGACTACCAAATATAGCAAGCTGATTACGCTTTCTGCCAACTAATTATTTGGTTAAGTAGGCTAAAGGAAATAGTAAAAATGACTCGGCTACCGAAAAACTTAAGAGGAGGATTATTTTATGGTCGTCTAGTGCAGCTGTAAATAGCACACGCCATAATGAAATCACTACGAAATGGGATGCCTGCATTTTCAGACTTAGCACAGGCGGACCGGAGCCGCAATGTCAAGGCCAAGAGGCGCCACCGCCCACCCCAGTGACCATAGACTGTAGCCCCTACTGTAGCTCAGTCCTCTGCAGTAATCCGGAAGTGACGCAAGCTGTACCTCATTGGTCCAGAACAAATATTGGCACTGTGCCCAAATGACGCAATAAATCATGAAATCGACCCATGGACAGTCATAAGACGAATAAAATACACCTATTATGACATTACATTACATTACATTACAGGCATTTAGCAGACGCTCTTATCCAGAGCGACTTACACAACTTTTTACATAGCACTTTACATTGTATCCATTTATACAGCTGGATATATACTGAAGCAATGCAGGTTAAGTACCTTGCTCAAGGGTACAACGGCAGTGTCCTTACCCTGGAATCGAACCTGCGACCTTTCGGTTACAAGCGCAGTTCCTTACCCACTGTGCCACACTCCGTCCTACATTTGTTCTTGTGAGAAAAAATTATTGACTTTGTATTTTGATCGCATTTGTACCGTAGACTTACATGGAAACCGGATATGAAAACACCTATACTGGAGCCATCCGTAGTGGCGCTAGTGAGCAACCAGGAACTACAACACCAGGAAATGAGCTTCAAAAACGAAGTCTGGTTTTGGCCGCTTGGGTTAAACAGGCTCTTTGTGGTGAACTGCTCCTTTATACACCTAACTTTGCTTAGGTCTGCAGATGGACGCATCAAACAGCAGGCTGGGGGACATTTTGTCCCAGGAGGTGGAGGGGGTCGACCGCCCGGTGCTGTACATTAGCCGGAGGCTGTCACAGCAGGAGGCGAAGTACAGCACAGTGGGGAAGGAGTGTCTGGCTTTCAAGTGGGTGGTCAGCGCTCTCCGCTATTATCTCCTGGGATGCCCGCTCACCCTCTGTTCAGACCACGCGCCCCTTCAGTGGCTCCACCGCATGAAAGATGCTAACGCGCAGATCACTCGTTGGTATCTGACATTACAGATAATAAGTTAAAGGTGATCCATATGCCGGGGGCTCAGATGGTGGTCTCTGACTTCCTCTCCCGCTTGGGGGAGGGGGGGGGGGGTTAACTGGTGGCCGGACGGCTCCCCGGGCCAAAGTCGGGCGGTGGGGGTATGTGGAGGGGTGGTGTGATTAGGGTGCCATCTGCAGGAGGAGAGGGAGCGGTTTAGCTGGTCTGTAATCACGGCTGTCTGCAATTATGTTTGATTGGTAATTGTTTTTATGCCCTGCCTGCAGTGAGACTGGGGTGCTGGAATGAGATACGCATGGGGCAGCGACGTAATCTTCTTTCTTATCTTGTGTGTTTTGTTTTGTTTGAGTACGGACATACTTGTATCCAGCGCGCAATAAAACCTGTGTACATCCCAGATTGTGTGGTTTGTGGAGAGAAGGACTGCAAAACCTGTTACAACAGGATAGCCAGGTTAAGTATCTAAAAGCGCCTGCATAGTTCTTCAAGTTCGTCAGGATAGTTGAGACCAAGATTCACTTGTATCAGAGTGATGGCAAGAAAAAACTGCGGAGGCCAAAAAGTAACTGCCCAAGATCAAAGCACTCCCCTCATATGTGAAACATGGTGGGGGTGTTATGGTATAGGCATGTATGGCTGCCACAGGTACTGGGTCACTTGTCTTTCATGATGATGTAACTGGTGATAACAGCAGCAAAATGAATTGTGAAGTGTACAAAAGCTAAAGTTCCAGTAAGTGCTTCCAAGCTCTTACTTCTAGCAGTTCACTCAGCTAGAAAGGACCTCAACGGTGCAAATGTTAGTAGGGCTGAAAGCACCACAAATTTCCCTTTGAAAAACTCAAAAGTAACATCTCTTTTCAAATATGACACAGTTACTCACAAACATCTTCAGATCATGTTGTGCATGGTTTTATTGAAAACTACTTTATACTGAAGTACACAAACAGTGTGTATCTGCGCAAAGTCTCAACAAAAGCATGCCAGTATTCTGGAGCAGTGTCAACATTCTGTGGCATATGGCAACACCTTTTCTAAACCATTTTTCCAAAATAATAATTTCTAAATAGAAAAAATATGGAAAGAGCATCAAATATAACTGTACAGACATACAGACATCAGAAATTCTTAATTATCTTCATCATGGTGTGGGTCTTTTGATTAATTGCTATAGTTGTGGCCATAGGTGAAGGAAAGTGAAAGACGATATCAGGTGCATCAGAAATGAAGAAGGGGCATTGCTTTCTGAGAATAAAGACATTGCTGATGCAAATAGTTATTTTGTTGAGAGTTTTACTAGAGAAGAGGTTACTAATAGACTGGAAGGCATATTCAGTACTCAGAAAGTCTTGTCAGATATTGAAATAGAGGATAAAGAAGTACTGCAGGAATTACTTAAATTAAAGTATTATATATTGTGTGTGTATATATATATATATATATATATATATATATATAATCTGAATATATATAATTTAACCAACCAAACAGGCAAGGGAAACTATATAGACTGAAA
The DNA here is from genome assembly GCF_013347855.1 of Anguilla anguilla. NCBI lineage: Eukaryota > Metazoa > Chordata > Actinopteri > Anguilliformes > Anguillidae > Anguilla > Anguilla anguilla. The sequence continues at coordinate 31,097,019 of NC_049203.1, read as the reverse complement.
TACTTTGTTGTACAAATTAAAATTATTAATTTTTCTTCTTAAGTTTCTTCACATCTGTCCTCATTTTCTCTCAGGAGTGTGGGAATGTGGTTGCAGTCTGAATTTGTGCTATAATTGAAAATTGGTGGCATCAGCATTGGCCTGACAAATATAAATTATTGATATTGTGCATCCCTACAAAGAACAATACAAATTGGTAGAGAACCAAAACTACCACAGTGGCCTCAGACCAACCCCAGGTCAAAAATAGGAACCTGGAAATGAATTCTGTAAAAATTCAATTTCCATTTTTACTTTTTGGAAAAACAAACGTTTTTGCATTTGTCCTACAATGTTTTCCCAATTCTTTTTGCCCAAATTTGACGTGTGATCTACAGCATATCTCTGTATTTAATTGCGAAGGAAAATTTGATATCTCTAAAGATGTCCACAGGAATGTAATCTCAATTCACACAAAAATGGCTGACCACACCCAGAATATGTGTATGGCCACAAATTTATGACGATTGTGGGATTCTTCAGGGGATGATGGACAGTCATTTTGTGGACTAACTTTTGCAGGTTAACAGTGTTATACTAAATTGCATAGGCTCCATAAGGCCAAATTGTATGACATTTCACAGGAACCTTCACACAGCTTCCCTCCTTCCTGATAAGTACATAACCCTCTGTCCGAGACTCTTAAAGATAATCAAATATGTATATGCAAAAATTGTGTAAATTATCTTTTACCACACCTCCTTTAGATCTAACCATTGAAATTGAGGAAATATACAAATTAAAAAGGGACCCATATAAAATGTGTATCTCATTTTGTGAACCTACTACCCAAGGTGGCACTACCACACCACAGATTTGCAATATTAAAATAATTATTGCTGAAGTAGCAATATTTACAATAAACATCAAATTTGGTATGAAGGATATTTGGATAAGGTTTGCAGTCCATGACAAAGTATAAGTTGCTATTATAAATTTTGCCTGAACAATGGTGACTTTTCTGATAAAACTTAGTTACACAGACAGAATTCTATTTTTGTTGCTTTCACTTTCTGTGCTAGTTAACTTTTGTAAAAATGAAGACCTATCATTCCTAAGGACGATATGACAAAAAACTTCTCCCATCAGGACAGTACTGTTCAGCCCTCTGGGGTCGGGAGCTCCGCCGGCGGAGCTCGACAAGATGAAATGAACTTTCGTTTCTATTTGGATGATTAACTTCACGAGCTGTTATCATACAGACGCAACAAAAACATTGGCAGAAACCTTAGAATTGCGGCTTTCCAATGCGCCCATTGGCAAATAATATGAATTGTTTTAAAAGTTGTAAATTTGATGAATTAGACCATGTATGCTTCGTTAGTCCTTACTCATTACTATGTGAATTTCGCTCAGCAGGAAGTCCGCCCAAATCGCATTCACATGTTAACGACGTTATAATTACTCTCCATAGAAGGGGACTAGGGGAGGGGCGATGCGAGATCCATGTGAGAAATGCCAAGCCTGCAAAAGCGGGATAGAATGTCAAAGCATATAGCTTTTGAGGTAAACATTTCGTTTATTTTTGGAAAATGGCACGGATAACTGGACTTGACGTGCTTCATGCCTTGTTGGAGAGCGATGATGAAGACGCGAACAACTCATCCGGTCCGCCCGGACACTGATGAAGAGCGGTGTCATTTCAAACAGCAAACTGATCCAGCTGAGGATCAACTTCATGTGTAAGTATATTTCTTATGATCATATTGGTAAATATGTGTACTGTATTGCAACGTATCTCTGTGTTTGTAGGAATATCCAGCAATATGCACGTTTGTAAATTCCCACTCTACGAACTATTCAAACTATTGCGTCTCAAACTTATAGGCTATAGGCTCTCTGCGTCTGGTTGTGTTAGAAGTAGCAGGTAGACTATATTTTTTCGATCATATTGGTAATAAATAGCCCGTGCCTGGCGTGTAGTGGCGTGGCTAGGATTCTAAAACTTAGTATCCTCGCACAATCGATATTAGCATACTGTATGTAAGTTCGGGAAATAGCAATAAAATAACCACTTTGCTGAACAGACCTAGCCTACTTCAGGCATTGTTATTTATGAGTTGCGTGTAGTTGAGTTGGAATATCAATGTTTATTTAGTTTAGCTAATGTTGTTTCGTTGATAGCTTACATTATTTGTAAATGTGTGCTGTATTACATTCTCTGTGTGTTTGTAGGAGTATTCACAAATTCCCACACTACGAACGATTCTAACCATTGCATCTCAAAATTATAGGCTACCTCTCTGCGTCTGGTTGTGTTTGCTTGGTTCTTTATTTGTATATGATGTAACTATGTCACATTTCCTAAGTTTTGTTTTCATTAGTTAGTGGTTTGTCCCTTTTTTGTAAAGCACATTTAATTTTCACCTGTTGAAAAAAATGTGCTGTATAAATAAAGTTTGATTTGATGTCACATTTCCTAACAATTTAGTTTTTATTATATTTACAGAGATGCTGATCAGGAAACACAGCCTAGTTCACCACTAGCTAAGAGGCCACGCAGGCGTCGCAAGAGTACACCAGTCTCATCTCATCTTCCACGCATATAGTTTACTTCAATAAATGTTCCAAAATCAAAAGATGTCTTTGTTTCTAAATGGCTCATTGTGTCTTTGTCTTAAGCCGCGTTTCCACCAAAAGTACCCAGAACTTTTAGTCCCAGGAACTACTTTTCAAGGAACTAAAAGGTTCCTTCAGCCCATGGTTGTCTGCGTTTCCACCGCGGTCTAAAGTCCCGCGAAGATTAGGCAAATTAGCCCACTGACGTATGAAAAAGCGACGTTGTCGTCGGTCCATCTGTCCTATGATTTCTTCTGTAACCCCATACTACCACCGAAGTAGCCTACATTATTTTCTAATAATTGGGATAGCCCGGAGGGGTTTATTCCACTTATATACAACGGGTTACCAACAATGATTATATATGGTTACTTTTGTATTTTATTTTTTTTTTTTATCGATTTAATCACCTGGAATTGAAATATTCTTCTGCAGCCGTTTGGGCATATTTTACCGTTGTCAAGCAAAACTGTCGTTGGTAGTTGAACTTGGACCGTTGTTATGCAACAAATAGGATATAACAGGCCAATAGTCAGATTGTAACTGTTTTATATATCCTCTCAAACACATTCATTATGTTTTTAATGCGAACATTCGCTTTCATGTCTTGACATCCAAAGCGACAGAATGCATTCACATTTAGGCTATATGTATAACTGGCAACAACAGCAGAAAACATGCACACGTTGTAAACAATTTGCTGTTTGATTACTTTCTCATCATCAATTCCATATAGGCTAATTGCAAAATGACAAGAATAGAACGAAAACTCGGACTTGTGTGAAAATTTAAATTAGTAGTGGTAGCCTACAGCCACCGTTTGCTTTCCTTCGAAGTTACTGCTAGCCGAGCAGCGAAGTGTGCCCTCCAGATGCGAACCATGCACCATAAATTAGTCCATAGTCTTCCTGGTCTTTTTGTGGAATTGAAGAATGGCAGAGTAAAATTACGGCAGTCTGAATAAGCTAAAGGGACGATTACTAGAATTAACCTGTTATTTTACCCTGACAAAAAGTGCGGAAGGTGATTTCCAGTTTGCTTTTACTGTATCACCAATGTGAATTACGCAGAACTACCGCATACCTCACATAACTGTATCAAACTTTTTGAGTCCATTACAACGGGCTAACAAAAAAAATCCGGAAGAAAATATTCAGCAACCGAATTAATCCATTTGAATGTTTTGGTACGTAATAGGCTATGCTGTCCCAGCACGAATGCTTTTTATTTTAAAAAATTATAAAACGAATACTAAAGCAAGAAAAGAACAGAAGAGCACACGTTATAATTCCAAGACGTTGGCAGGCTATAACCAAAACTAGGCTACTGCGCCGCATAACATACAAGTTTGATTTGAAGTTATTATGAAAATAAACTGGTTTGCGGCTGCATATTTTTAAACATGGCGGCTGAAAATAAACACAAAAAAATGCTGCGAGTACTCGACCAATCAGAAATGTTCAGCGCTGCAAGCTCCACCCAAAAGGTTCCTGTACTTTCGGAAAGTACTACCCCCCGAGCAGGAACTTTTTGGGGGGTAAAATAAAGCCCCCGGAACTAAATTTAGACCCTAGGTCCTGCGGTGGAAACGCACTGAATTCCTCCATAGGTTCCTAGGTTCCTACCTAGGGTAAAGTTCCTGTGGTGGAAACGCGGCTTTAGTGGTGGGGAGGCATGCAGCCAGGTGTGAATAGCCTACTTAGCTGGCAGGTCCTCCTACCCAATGCATATTCATTACAGACAGGCCATTTGCGCTCCCATTCTCACCTGGTGTTGAAAAATAGTAGTCACAACACTAACTTTTAGCAATTTATTTTATATTTCTCATTGAATTTGCTCAAATATTTTGTCATCTTTTGATACCCAAGACCCTGATGAACACATTTCAGTGATCAAAAAACTTAGATACTATTGTTTAGTGTGTTTTATTACAACATTCCTGTGCATGTTCAAAACTACTGTTTACAGTTTGTGTGATTTTAGAGCAATTTACAATCCACATATGATTATGACCTACTTACTGCTGCCATATTATTGTAGCTGAGTTTGTGCTGAAAACAAAGATATGAAACACTTTGGAATCACTGCATATAAAGTTGGTGAAATTTACACAAATGTCTGAGCATGGCACAATCACCAGTGTGCCTCATTTTACCCTCAGACCCCAGAGGGTTAGGCAGCGGTTCATATTATGGTCGAAATTATGAATGTGTTAAACCTCTATTGAAGAAGTTATCCATAGAATCACTGTCACAATGTCACTTCCCTCTTTTAAACCAACCTGGGGAAGGGAATTATTCTCAGTAATCGCTATCGCAGTAAGTTGGACTAAATGCAGTGCATGCACAAAGACTGTAATCAAGGGCATGCAGGATTTTGCACTAGTGTCTGTCACTGTGCATGCATTAAGTGGTGAGTATTGCTTACCAACTATGTTTGAACCCAGCAAACTTATCAGTTATAATATATAGTCTATATTTAAAATTTAGGGGTAGCATGATTTACTTACATTTCCCATTACATGAGCACTTGAATGAGAACAGGACAGGCAGAAAGGCAAGGATATGCCTCCAGAGGGGCAAATGACCTGGTGCTGCACCACCAACTGTGGTATGAAGGCAAAAAAATGGTTGCAAAACTATGTTTATATTTTTGCAGACATTCAAAAAGATATAAATAGTACTCAATGCTCTGCGGTTCACCCTTGGTGTTTGGCCCCGTTATTGCTGCTTGCAGCTATATCTTAACTTTGAATTCACAACTATTAAATAGCAGTGTTTTAGGCACTCTTCAAATTTGCCATTATTTTTAGAATAATGATTTTACGGGGCTGCTGGCTGTTTTATTTGTTTGTTATTGTTCAAGTGTATGAATGGGCCCCACAGTCTATCATGAAATCCAGACTAGGCCATTGGCATCTGGGGCAATGGATAAATGGGGCTAGCATTGGTCTAGGAAGGGCACAGCAGTGATGCCAGCTGGTCGATCTGACACTTGTGGTTTGCCTCATGGGCTGCACATGTCTTCCTAATCTTTTTGAGAACCTAAATTGCTGATTGTAGAAGAAGAGAGAAGAACGGTGACATCACACACTTGTGTGGAGAACCCATGCTTGTATGTACTCTCCCAAATCAACAACATTGTTGGATATGAGAGATGTAATGTGAGTATGATTGGGCAGTACAAATTTGGAAGAAAAAAGGAAGAAAAAGTAAGAAGAAAAGGAAGAAAATCAGTAGTCTAGAATTGTCTTTGGACACACAAATGTAGCACATTGTCCTGTCTAATAAAATACTAATATAATCATAGAATGGTATACATTCTGCTCCAGTCTGATTTGGAGTAAGTCATAAAAAACAAAAACAAAAAAAAAATTTTTTTTAATGAAAATGATTCATTAAAAGCAGCTGAGATAGATTCTTGAGACTCATGGAAACTGTGACCCAGATTTTCCCCTTAATGTTATCCAGCTCACCCTGTGGCCTCACTCTTACATTCTCACTTTACTGTTTAATTCAACACAAAATAGAACAGAATTATGCATCAGCACCAAGGTGTATCAGTTATCTATTTAAGAGTAATCTGTTTAAGGGTAAGGGTAATGATGTGAGAAACTTTAATTCTTAATATCATCCATGGTCAGTGCATATTACTTTAAAAGCATTATGACTCTCTATATCAAAATACTCCAATATTGTTCACTACAAATAGATTTTGATGGTTTTGAGATGTTATGTGGAAAGGCTGACAGGAAAATTAATTGCTGGGAAAAAGGTAATTGGAATAAACTTGATATGGTCATTTGTGCATTTGTGAGACACAAAGGAACTATCATGCTCATAAGTCATGCTACAAAAACAGGTTGAAGGAGACAGAACAGCAGAGCCTCTGTTCTGTGGTGGTGATTGCCCTTCTTGCTGAGTCACTGTGAAACTGACTACATCTGTGTGAGTTTGCATGGTCAGTTCAACAAACAGCTGTCTGTAGTCCTGTGTGCACTGCACCATCTTTTCACACCCTGTACAATTGCCTGTGGTGAGGCTGTGGGCGGCCCCGTCTTCAGACCCCAAGGCCAGTCCATCTGCAACTTGAATACTGGCTGCACAAATACGGCTACTAAATTCGCACTTAATACAACACAGAACAACATCGGGCCTCACAACCATACTTTCAACTGTATCCCCAAAAAGGTCCAGTTGTAGTCACAAGAAAAAACTATCCAGCAGATATGGACATTCTCAATTTATCCAAGGCCATGTTTAACCTTTAAGTGATGATGCGGAGGTCTTTATATTGTTGTTACCATTACCTTAATTATTTAAATTATTACATTCAAATTTCACCATCTACTGTATTTCAGTTGCCATCACACCCTGGATAATTGCAATTCATTGTAGGCTACATGTTGTCATTATTTTTTGGAGATAGGATGAGTAATGGAATTGTATGAAATTACAAAAATGTCAGGATGGTAATAGACAGAGCATTGCAGCAGAGCTGGTGGTAACAATATTATTACATGATATTAACATGACACTTACAGGGCATTTTTTCTTAATTTAGTGTGATGTGCACTTTAGCAGTACAAGTTACCTTTTTCAGCACTTATGATGATATTTATAACTAATTAGGGCCAACATCACAGTCCTGCTTCCACCTGCATTCATATTTCTCTCAGAAAGAACTTGCAATTAGAGGAGTTTCTGAGTGGTTCACTCAGTTAAGGCATGGATGTGGAGTATTGATGAGCTCACTCAGTTAAGGCATGGATGTGGAGCATGGATGAGCTCACTCAGTTAAGGCATGGATGTGGAGCATGGATGAGCTCACTCAGTTAAGGCATGGATGTGGAGCATGGATGAGCCCCACGGTCGCAGATTGAATCAGGAATGTGCCAGTACTGACTCGATTGCTTGCATGGGGTAGAATCTATTTTTAGAAGGTGTCTTGACTGGGCGGCACCACTAGTTGTACAGAAAATGCATGCACATTACGCACAACAATATCCAAGTTTTTCCATCAAATTAAAGTAATTGTGTCCATTAACACAAGCAGTCACAATGGCAGATGTGATACAAAGAATACTATTCTCAACTCACAGATGCAAACCCACAATATTCAACGGCTTGGCTGAATACTCAATTCTGATTGTCTGCATTATTTTTCCAAATGTCCAGCTATGAAGTAGCGGCTGTAAAACTTCAATCATTAAAACTGAATTTTAACATTAGGTAACCTGGGAGGTACTAGAAAATGTGTTTGTTCCTAAGTGGTATAGGGTATGGGATATTTGCTGAAATACCTAAGTAGCATTTCCATTGCAATATAACTGCATATTCTGAAATGCATGTTTTGATAAAAAAAAAATCATAATTTGGCACACAGTGCTAGTAAATTCAAAGGGCATTCATACTGCATAATAATGAACTCCTATGTAATTATCCTGCTTATACAACAAAAGGCATAATTGTAATCAAAACACGTATTGCAAAATGTGTATTTGCTTTATTGTATCGGTATTTGAAGAAATATGAAGAAATATTTCCTATTTTAATGTGTTTCTCTTTTTACGTATGTTAAATTAAATAGAGCCAAAACAGTTGTACATAGCCTTTGTGAGAAAATCAAAAAGATGGAGTAAGCACTTATCCGACGAGTAATCGATTTATCCATTGCTCGTACCCATCCCTCCTACCAGACATGTTCCACAGCTCATGGGGGCCTGTTTCAAAAATTCCATCATGAGGTTTTGTCCTCAGCTTTCACCATTGTCTCACCAGCCACTTAACTAAATGAGCGGACTTTATGGGTTCTTGAGGCATATTTGTTCCTCATGAAAAATGAGTACACCTGGTTTCATGAATTTTCATCAAACGGGTTGGAAATGCCAGCATTTTGAAATTTGTCCTACTTCGTAGGACCCCTAATAATAATAATAATACTAACAAAAACAATAGGGTTCCTACTTTGTTGTTGTACAATGTCAGCACAGTTGCAGATATCTCAAAAAACAAGGAAATTACAGGCATTTGAAATTTTGCGGGAAGCTAATGCTAATATAACGCTTTAAAACTCATCTTCTCATGAATGTTTTACCTGATTCCGTCACCATCGCACATGTGTACTCTTGGGTATTCTCTCCATCAAGGGTGATAAGGACAAGTTGTTTTGTTAAAAATGGCGTGATTTGTGGCGTGACAAAGTTGGCACTTTATTCTAATGCACATTCATGTTTCGAAGTAATGTTTCTCATGAACCGGATGTTGGATCGTCTCACGCACGGGTATGTAGATTGTCCAAAATCCTGAAATCTATGCCACTAGGACTCTTATCTCCTTCTCCTAGTATTTTCCCGGATTGGACGTAGGAACCCTTTTGTTTTCATTTGTATTATTAGGGGTCCAAGCAGCGAAGCTGGTGTAACCCTATTGTATCTGTTAGGATTATTAGGGGTCCAAACAGCGAACCCTATTGTACCTGTTAGGATTATTATTATTATTATTATTATTATTATTTTTCTCTGCTAAAATGTCAGAGGCTCGGCAACCATAAGTTGTAGACCAACCAAATTTGGTAGGTGGGTTCCTATGGCCCCCCACTACTCAGTCACTACAAATCACCTCTGTCGGCCAGATGGTGGCGCTATAACAAAGGGTCATACTTTAAAGGCCATAACTCCCACATCACACGTCAGATCAACACAAAACTTCATCGACCGATGCATCTGAATGTGCTCTACAACTTTGCTATTGGGACCACCTATGTCTGCCATATTGTTTGACCACCATTTGGACTTTTATATTAGTTGGGGTGCGGAAGAGCTGTAGCTCCAAATCTAAAGTGTTACGACATCTAGTAAGCTTCTTTACGGCAAGCGGCTAGAAGACATCCATGGCGACGCAAGTAATCAGACACCGTAGGGTCTCGTTTTTATCAGTGAGGGGAGGGTCTGAATGTCGGGGAAGCAATGGAAGACCAGCCAGATTGCATGCTAGGCTACCAAAAGTGTGTTAGTAAAAGCTTTTTGACAGGATGAATAATTACTTTTCTTTGGTATGGGTCCTTTTGAAGACAATATCTGGTGAGTTTGTTTAGTCTTTGAATCTGTCATTATGCTGAGAAATAGCTAAACCATTTTATTAATAGTATTTGAGTTTTGTGTAAATGCGCCAAAACACGCTGGTATAATAAAACAATGACGGTAATACATATGTAGTCCGCTTTGTTCCGTTGCGACCATAATATAAACTATCTTGTGTCTACAGCTGCAGTTTCTCACTGCAATTACTAATATTGAATATAAACAACAGACGCAATTTGTGCTGTACTCTGCCAGTGTCTGAATAAATAATACAGTACTCTGCGCGCAGGTAGCATGGATGGCGAGTTGGTATTTCGTTTTTTGCTCCTAAAAGTTTGTTAGTAATAGCTTTTTGAGAGGATGAATCATTACTTTTCTTTGGCATGGATCCATTTTAAGACAATATTGGGTGAGTTTGTTTAGTCTTCGAATCCGTCATTGTGCTGAGAGAAATCGTATTCCGTAGCAACAAGATAAACCCGACATTAGCCCTAAAATATGCCAGTACAGCAGTGAAAACGCTGCTCATTGAATAAAGAAGTAAAAGAGACAAATTTTTAAAAAAATAATACCATGTCATTCTACAGTCAATGTCTGGGACTAAACATTGAATAAATATACAATCTTACCATTGGTTTTATGCGTAGAGATGTCCCTTTTGAGACCGAGTGGTCATATATTGTCTTGGACAATCCGTTTGTGAAATATACACGCATTTGTGATGCCTATGGGTAGGCTACCTGCAAAAATAGCTGTGTAATTCCACACCTGTTGTTTACGGCGTTGTCGCCCTTTTTAGTACAATTTGGCTTGCTTGACAATTCATTTATTCAGTAGGTGAGAATATAAGCTTTCTAACGATGTATAACATGTCTGATTTTGCTTTTGGATTAGCGTTTTATAGGTCAGCGTAACCGAAACTTTTCTCATCTGCCAATGTCTAAATAAATAAAACGGTAGGCTACTCTTCACGCAGCACGCAGGTTGCGAGTTGATATTTCGTCTTTTGTTTCGTTTTTTCTCAATGTCGTATTTATTACTTGAAATGTGTATTTATGTGTTATTATTATATCTGTCTCTGAGGTGCTCTGAAATGTGCATTCTCTGCTAAGATGAGCAATGGATTGAAATATGTGTGTGACGCCTATTTTAGTTGCGGTGCGGAAGCGCTGCAGCTCTACATACACGCCGGACCATCTAAATGCTGTTTTATACTTTTGCGTTGTCTGCATAGTTTCCGTTGTGTGCGGCACTCGCGGAGGGCCAGATCATTTATACATGTGCGGCATATTGAGCTTGTAAGTCAAATTGCCTCCAGGGGGCGTCTGGTTTGTGACGTCACAGCCCAATGTTAAAATCCTATTGACTTTTTAAAAATCATTGATTGTAAAATATCTATAGCGATTAAAAATGAAAGATTTATCACGTTTTTTTGGGACCGCCATTCTCTAACGTAGCATGTGCTTGGTTATATTTATTTCAATCTCTGGAGGGAATAAACTGATTTATGTTGATTTACAATGTGCTGGTGGTCCTGAACTACACTAAATCAATCAGTCGCACGGATTAACTTCACAACCACGTGTGCTTGTAAGTCTGCCCGCCAATTGCAGTGCCTTGGCTGTCCCTAACTGCTGGTCTGGGATCAAATTTCTCTTCCCAGGTCCTAACTTTAACCATTAGTAGGAGAAGAAAATAACTGACTCTGGACCAGCAGATAGGGCCAACTGCACCCAACACCGGTGGCTAGCTAGCTATACCCACGACAAATGTGGTGTCACTGGTTAGCTTAATGCATTTTTTCAATGGTCAGGACAATAATGTTAAGAAGGGAGCAAATCATTCCAAATCCAACCATGTAGAGCAGGTCATATACAGCCGGGGTAGATTAGAGGGTCTGTCAGCGCCAGCATGAAAGATATCGTTTATAAAGTTTCGGTTAGCTAAAGTTAACATTAGAAAGGGCTGGATCAGCAGGTAGCTAGCTAGCTGTCAAAGTCAGGTTTATTTGTCATTACAACCATATGCTCTACAGTACACGATGTAACGGAACTTCGTTTCGCAAGGCTTCGGTGTAATATAGACTTTCAGTCTGCTCACAGCACTTACAAAGGAATACACACATTGTGAAAATCAGAATCACAGTGCACTTAGACAAAGACAGGTGCAGTAGGCAAGAGATAGACAATTTCTAATAAATAGTTTTATTAAAACATAGTAAGTAGTAAATATATTGTAGGTAATTTATCGAAAACCATGCTGGCTAGCTATATTGTTGTTGTGTTGTGATAAAAATATATATGACGTTATATTCCATTTGAAATTACCTCTTAAGTTAGTTATGTTAGGTTGTACTCTTTTATCCAGTCTATGGTTGTAAATGGTAAAATAAATGGACTGCATTTATATAGCGCTTTTATCCAAAGCGCTTTACAATTGATGCCTCTCATTCGCCAGAGCAGTTAGGGGTTAGGGGTAAGGTGTCTTGCTCAAGGACACTTCGACACGCCCAGGGTGGGGTTTGAACCGGCAACCCTCCGACTGCCAGACAATCGGTCTTACCTCCTGAGCTATGTCGCCCCCTATGTCGTCGGTTGTACTTTGTAGATCCCTGAAAGGAAATCCTGTTGTCATCACGACCATACAATTATGATGTGAAATAAACAATATAACTTAATAGTAACAAATCTGTTATTTCCAGTAATTTTAAATTGAAATGCGATATCAAAGTGACACTAGAAGTAGAAGGGCGCAAGCGTGTTCCAGCTGAACCGTGATGATATAAGCGTGCGTCGTGAGCACAGTACCGGTATGTGTAGTTCCTAAGCATGCTAAACGTACACAACATTGTACCTTGTACTTCTCATGGGTCAATCGTGCTGCTGATATTATATGTCATGAGTCATATATGTCATGAGTACCGCATACCAATAGTAACTGGTTCCCGACTTGTAACTAAAACTATCGCTTATTGAAAATTGCCCCATTCATTTTCCCATTGACAAATCTGCGGGAAAACGAGGGGAGTGGCTTGGTGACGTTTTCACTTACAAGCTCTATTGCACAGGTTGCGCAGGCCACGTGATTAGATTTTGTTACTGACCGTTATAGTTCAAAAGATAACACCTTCATTCATATTTCCAAACCTACTAAATACTGCACCAATGACCACAAATATGTTCAGTTGGATGTAACTTGTTGCAACGAAGACATTCACCTGACAAAAGTGCTTTTAGTCCTACGTAGTAGGAACCCTATTGTTTTTGTTAGTATTATTAAGGGTCCGACGAAGTAGGAACCCTATTGTTTTTGTTATTATTATTATTATTATTAGGGGTCCTACGAAGTAGGAACCCTATTGTTTTTGTTAGTATTATTATTATTATTATTATTATTATTATTAGTGGTCCTACAAAGTAGGAACCCTATTGTTTTTGTTAGTATTATTATTAGGGGTCCTACGAAGTAGGAACCCTATTGTTTCTGTTAGTATTATTATTATTATTATTATTATTATTACACAAATTTCAAAATGCGGGCATTTCCACCCCGTTTGATGAAAATTCATGAAAGGAGGTGTACGTGTCATTCCTCATAAGGAACAAATATGCCTCAAGAACCCCTAAAGTCTGCCATGATGGATTTTTCTGCAGATTGAAAATTTGGCAAAACCTATAAAAAGTTTCTTCTAATAAACCGTAAGTCTGATTGGTCCGAAATTGCCCATCCATGTGTAGGGTGCATGTCTCCCTATAGGGTGTTAACAGCTAAGAGATCCATTCCAAGATGGCGGAGAAACTCATATTTAAAAAAAACTAAATTTGGCCACAAATTTCAAAGGCTTATGACGTTTTACAACAATAATCAGGCGCAGATATCTCAAACAACAAGGAAATTACAGGCATTTGAAATTTTGGCGTGAAGCTAATGCTAATGCTAATATAATGCTAATTTCAAGTGCTTATAACTTTTTATAGCAATAATCTAGGGACTTGAAATGGACTGGGCATGAAGAGGGCACTACCATATTGTACCATTTCGAAGCAGTTGCAGATATCTCAAACAACAAGGAAATTACAGGCATTTGAAATTTTGGCGGGAAGCCAATGCTAACATAACGCTTTAAAACTCATCTTCTCATGAACGCCTTACCTGATTTCGTCACCATCGCACGTGTACTCTTGGGTATTCTCTCCATCAAGGGTGATAAGAACAAGTCGTTTTGTTAAAAATTGCGTGATTTGTGGCGTGACAAAGTTAGCACTTTATGCTAATGCACATTCATATTTCAAAGTAATGTTTCTCATGAACCGGAAGTTGGATCGTCTTACGCACAGGTATGTAGATTGTCCAAAATCATCTCTAGTAAATTCGTGACAGAACATTTGCTGGGTTACAAGATGACTGCAATACAGGGTAGATGGCGCTGTCATATAATCAAGTCTGTAACCGTGAAACTGTTGAGTGGCGAGTGGTACAATTTAAAACCTTGGACTGCGTGGCCATCTCCTATATCTTGAAGTTTATGCCACTTGGACTATTTTCTCCTTCACCTAGTATTTACCCTGCTTGGACATGTTCGTAGGGCCCCGCATTGCTGCTTGCATCTATATTTTATTTATTTTCTGGGAACCACATAGGCTAGCCAGCTACTCGAAATGGATATAATCAAAAGTTAACCGGTAGTTTGAAACCAGGATCTACGGTTGTGAAGAGCGTTGTCATGGAAAGGTCAAAGTTCAGGGAAAGTACCCGGATGTGCCAGTGATGTAGCCAGATATGGCAAGTGTTTGGCTGTTTTTAGGGCAACCTAAAAACATTTTAATCTTACCATTAACATTTTTCAATGATTCTTGAAAATGTTTGAGGCCCCTCTGCTTGCCAGGTCCCATTTCATTTGAAACTGTTTAAACTGCTTACAACGCCGTTGCCAACTGCATCGCCCAGGGCATGGGATGGTTCAGTCGGTAAGAGGTCTGCATTTCATTTCAACCGCCACTGACGGGAGCGCCCATGGACTGCATGCTAAAGCCGTACATGAAAGATCTTCTTCCGATTCTACTCTATGCAAGCTTGCCTGTAGTCTGTGGTATGAAAAAAGCGGACTGCTAACACGTCTTTCAGAGGATAACTGCGGTTGTCTACACTCTCCCAAATCGGCTCGGCTGCGATTCCAAATTAGGGTGTGAATTCGGCATGTTCTGCCCCACGTTGAGCACAAAATGTCTTTTTAAAAATGTTAATGGTAACCATATTGTTAAAAGTCTGCTGTGGTTGATGATGTTTCATTTACCCTGCACATACCTCCCACAATGTGAAATTGTGAGGTTAAAGGAAAACTCTTACTGACATAAGAGAGGTTCCCTTATTTTGTAATCTTGTTTGAAAAAAGGACTACTGAAGGGGGCAACAGTAGGAAGATGCACAGTAGGTTACATTCCCCAGGAGCACGGAGCACAAAGTGCCAGGGTTCAGATGCTAAAGTTACAAACTGGCAACCAAAATTCAGATCACCTCCCCCTCATAATTTGGGGCTGCTACTGTGGGTTGATGGGGACATATATTCCAGACAGATGACATGTTAACAGAATCATTTCACGGTTGAGCACACTTGTGCTGTGATTTATCCTGTGGCTGCACAGCCAGAGGTCCCTATTCAAAAGATTTATGTGACCAGCCAAATCCAGTCTGATAAAGAAAAAAAACACTGCTTCTGAGAGAAACAAAAACATTAGACAGTCACATACATGCCCACCTTTTTTCTCACTCTCCATAAAATTATTTAATTTATATACCAACTCACTCAACGTAAAACATATATGGAACGTTGAAAAAATAATGAAAGATAAAAGTAAATTTGCAAATTGCAACCATGACCTCACATTTATCTAAGTCTGCTTAATGTTTGCAAGGCCTCACGCACCAGATGAATGCAAAACATTTTCTGCCACATATACTGGAAGTATTCACTGAATTTAACATTTATAAAAAACCATCCTTGGATAAATGTCCCTGCAATGGAGAAACAAGGGCACATAAAAATATATGCAAATGTGAAACATTGAGCATTATTATCGAAAGTACCACCATTGCATTAAATTGTATTTAGTCAATGTTATTGTCCTTGGCAGCACTGTGTGTTGATTTGCACGCTGAAATTTACGGGCAGCCGTAAGGCCCAAAACAGCCTTTCTCTGCTCCTATAATTGCTGTGACTTGTTTTACAGCTGGACGAATGAATTGTGATAAACCACTGCAGTGGCCTGGCTAATTTCTGTGACATGCCAGCATGTTTTTCATCAAGGGTTGGCGAGATGGAGATAACACTGACAGGCTGCTGGTGACAGGCTCATCTCAATATGAATAGAGCTAATCAGAGATGCAAATTGCAGCCTGAAGGGCAAAGTCTGGAAAAAAGTATATAATAATCGCATGATTGTGATGATAACATAAGGTCAAATGCTTGTATCATCAAAGCTTTTAAATAACCATCAGAAATCTGAATTGACAT
This sequence comes from Anguilla anguilla, assembly GCF_013347855.1. NCBI lineage: Eukaryota > Metazoa > Chordata > Actinopteri > Anguilliformes > Anguillidae > Anguilla > Anguilla anguilla. Next base: position 31,080,829 of record NC_049203.1, on the reverse strand, counting down.
GATAGTTTTGTGACTGAAAAAACAAAAACACTTTCTGACAAGTTACCAAAAATTAACCTAAAAATTAATCTGTTTATTTCCAATGAATTCTTCATTCAGATATTAACCCTCAACGATTCGTTGAGCACATTACATAAGACTACTAACAATAATCATAACAATAATCCACCTTGCTACCTGCATTTTAAAAAGGAAAATAAACACATAAGCTCTTAGTTTTAGAATTTTACCCTCATTTTAAAAATACAAGAACTGGAAGTCTACAGTACTTCTTTGCAGGGCCGCACATTGTTGCATTTTCATTGTAGTGCGTACCCTTCCATAATATCAAGTGTGCAAATCCCAAAAGATCCTTATTACACACATGGTGAAATTGGTATCATTTATATCCCATGCTAGGTTAACTGCTGTGCTGAAATTCATCCTCCGGTATTTCTCAGAGCAGGCCTTTGTCCTCACAGGAAAAAATAGAAAAGCCATTTTTGGATATGAGAACACTCCTTTACCTGACAGTGGCGTGTTGAGGGGGCCCTCTAGTGCCTTACCGTGGGATCTTGAAAAGGGCTTTGACAGGGTGCATTTCTGAGAGTGGAGGATCTCCATCAGCCAGTTCGATGGCAGTAATACCCAGAGACCAGACATCACAGCGGGCATCGTATGTGTAGTCGTACTGTTGCTCACAGGCGATGACCTGACAGAGAAGAATAGCAGCAACACATAAGGCTGTATATACACACCTGTCTCCTACTATACATGCTGATTTTCCTCTAATTTGCATCCATTCTGAGCCCGTTACCCCTTGCTATCAATATGTATGTGGCTATGCAATGCTTCATCTGTGATCATTTGGCTGAAGTCCTATTCTGTCACTGGTGGATGAGATTCATGATGTCTGAACTGACTGGAAAATTTTGCCTGATTAATTCATTTGAGTGATTAATTACTTCGAGTGCATTGCATTTGAATTTCATACCATGATCAATGTAGTGAAGAGGCCGTTTTTAAAATCTAAAATCTTTCTGCATTTCAACCTGTATTTAGTAAACATTAAGGTTCATGACAAATACTGAATTGTAAACAGAATGACAGCCAGCTTATTAAAACATTCATGATTGCATAATTATGTTTTTCTAATACCCCCCTTAACTCTGCAAAGCAACATCATCATAATGATTTTAATGCTGGACACAATGTATCAATATTTTTCTTATTGCTTTCACCATACTGATGTGAAACACAATCTTGAAACAGCAAGGTTATTGTTGTTTCAAGCTTGTATTGGATAGCAGTGTGTTAGCAGTCCTTAATTGTCTTGCCAAAGAATTCCCATTAGCATTTAAATGGAGATTGTTTTGAGTGTCCTTTCAAATCTTTTTTTATCCAGTGTCAAATACGGCTTTAGTTTATAACGATAATCAGAATTTACAGCTGATTTTATTATAATTGCCCCTTGGGGCGTACCCCAAACTGGCCCAATGATCACGCCTCATTTCTGCCAAATAGTGAGCTGGGGGCAGCAGACTCCCAGCTATTAACCTTGATGTGACCTCCAGAGTTGCTGTGTGGAGGTGAATGCCAAGTGGATACAGGGCTGCACAGAGCTCTGAGACATGTTGCCACAACTTACCATGTACACACTATACGCCACAATAAACTACCTTATCTGAACCACATTTATTCTTATCAGCTAAACATACAGGGCATGTAATTTCTGGCCAAACAATCTGCATTTCACATGATGAAAAACAAAGTTTTGATAAGCAATATCCCAAAGGCTGTTAGCCTTCTGCGTGATACCAGTGAGCTTGAAGCACTGAACTGCAATGATATGATGTACGGTACGGGAAGAATACTGTACATGAGATATAATTGTGAGCATATATATCTCAAGTGTCACATTCTGAGACACTTAAGTGCCTTACCTCAGGAGCCATCCAAAAGGGAGTTCCAACCGATGTGTTTCTTCGTAAACGGGCACTTGTAAGCTGAGCAGAAACTCCTGGGTAGAATATATCAAAGCAACAATGAACAATGCATTATATATATGGTAAGCTGACAATCACTAAAACATTTAGGTTACTTCACCAAAAATACAGACCATGCACACAAAATGCAGCAATGCTCTGCATAATTGTCACATGTCAGTATATTACATTTAAGGAGGGACTCTTAATGTTCCTGTAAAATGGTAAAACATTTATGCATGTAAATACCATTAAATAAATGTGCTTGTCTGTAGTTTTGTCTCATATTCATCTTTTGATTTCAAAACAGTGAATAAGAGGTGAAAGTGCAAACTTCCATATTGGGTGAACCTTTTAGGAATTACAGCCCTTTTTATACATAGTTGCCCCATTGTAGGGAACCAAAAGTAATCAGACAATTGACGGCTCAGCTGTTTCCTGGCCAGCTGTACGTCATTGTGTCTAGTTTTTCCACTAACAACAAAAAAAAAAAACTAACAAAAGGTCTAGAGTTTCTAAAGATTTTAGGTATATGGCCAAAACAACTATTTCTGTTGTTTTGGCTCTGTACTGCAGGACATGGATTTGAAATTAAACAATGAATATAAGGTTAAAGTACAGGTTGTTAGCTTTAATTTGAGTGCATGTACCTCCATATACGCAGTGGTTGTGTTAGCTCATGGAATGCTGTGTCTTTGGAAAGCGGGACATTTTAAAATCTGAGTTGTACACTATTGCACTTGCATTCCAATATAAATAAGTATTTTGCCATAATATGCCAACTCACAATAATAACACAATAAATGTATGTTGTTCATAATTATATTATGACACTTCTAGCAGAAGCGGGATGAAATTGTTGTATTAGTCAAATTATGAAGCTATAAATTAAGTTTTGATATTTGGTATTGGTATTCAAAACTATTTTTTGCCTCACATGCTAATATACAGTGGCTGAGATATAGTATGGGTGGTGCAGCACCACTGGGGAGCCCATCCATCTGTAGTCCCATCACAGTGAGTGGGCCCTGCATCAAAAGATCTGTTTTATTCATGGGCCCTTACAATTCATTTTGAGGAGAACAAAATTGTCAAGGCAGTAACAGGTGGATTTGATGATTTTTAGCTAGCTAGTATGGTTAAACCTCATACAGGTTTTAACTGTAAAAGGTATAACCATTCTTGGTACCAAGCTAGCCGGCAGGCAAACTCTGAGCCCAGTGATGAGTCGGGCAATCTTTAAATTAATAGTATACGCATTGCAGCTACCTATAGCCTAGACTACAACAATGTAAGCTGATGTTCCTAACCATGCATCTTTTCTGTGTTTTTTTTTCATCTGAGGTGTTGTGTTGTGTAGGCCTAAGCAAGCTATAGGCCCAGCTAGTTGGTTCAGTGAAAATATATTTAGATTTCCACCAGCCTACTGCTGAGCATTGCCAGGGTTGAGCATGGTTCTGAAGTCTACCTTGACTTAAAAAAATATCTTTGTCTAATGGTGGAGTGCTTGTATGTATGTTCACATGTCAGAGGGTGAGAGTGGGTCCATAAAAAAATCTTGCTCAGGGGCCTCATCATAACTAGCTTCCGCCACTGCTAATATGCCTCACAATAATAACAACCTATATTGAATCCATATATGAATGAATTTGAACTGAAAAACAATGCAAGTGCAAGCATTTATAAAATAAAAAAGTCAAACTAACTCTTTTAATGTTATGGCCCCATTACTGTATATATATATTGTATATATGAGCATTGATATATATATATATATATATTAGGGCTATCAATAGATTAAAATCTTTAATCTAATTAATTACAATTAATCGCACATATCAATATTTGCTTGGAAAAGCCCCAAATGAAGATATTTCAACTCAAAAATATTACATTATTGTTGTCATGGTTCTGTGGTTTGTTTGCGTTTCCCCCTTTGGGCCGCCAGTTTTCAGTTCTGTTCTTTTCCCCCTGTTTAATTGTATTATTGTTTTCAATTATTCTATTATTGTTTTTGGGTTGTCTCGTTTTCCCTTCCCTCTCTGTGGCCTGATTGTTCATTGTGCCCTCCTGTGTCTCGTCAGTGTCTTGTCTATTTAAGTTCCCTTCTTCCTTGACTCAGGTGCTGGATCCTTTTTTGTGTGTGCGTTTAGGATTGTGTTTCGGTTTGTGCTCCTTCGTGTTCTTGTGACTCTGTGTTTTGCCCTCAGTGTTCTTTACCCTGCCCGTGCTCTGTTTCTACATCGTTTTTGGATTTTTGGATTTCTGGTTTTTGCGTTTTACTAACTTCGCTTTGACTTTTTGAATCATGCCCTGTGCGGCTGTGTTTTTGTTCTCTTTTGGTTTTTGTACTCATTAAAAGTAACATCCTCGGTTTGTTTACCCCTTTGGATTTTTTTTTTTTGAAGTGTTTTTTCGACTGCGTTTGGGTCCATTCCCTCGCCCTCCCTGACAATTGTGAGTAAAGCATTGAATAGAAATATCAAAAGAGGGCATTAGAAATCAATAAATTGTTTTATTTTCCAATTTCCCAAATACATGTATTTTTATCATTGAACAGAAGCGTATCACTTAGCCTAAAATGTGGCCATAACAGTCTTTTTTAACTATTTATATGCACAACGCACTGACCGGATGGAATTGTGCGACGCACGGTGTCAGAGGGGTGTGTTCGTAAATTCACTCAGGTGGTGTCAGTGGCACCCTGAGTGCTCTCTTGTCGTTTAGAAATTAGCGCTGCTCTCAGAGGCTCAGAGCCACACCAGCCGCTTCAGCTGAAGGGCCGGTTTGTCAGTGTCTGAACCCCATAATGGCTGACAGTGTGTCAAAATGCGATGGTTGAGTTATTTGGCAATATAGGTAGTGTTATTCAACATGCAGCAACTTACTGTAACATCGGTACATCAATTAATTTACAAAAAACCTTTAATATTATATGCGTTAATTTTCGTTATTTTTTTTAACGCGTTATTTTTATAATTAATTCATTGAAATGAATGCGTTAATTTGACAGCCCTAATATATATATATATATATATATATATATATATATATATATATATAGTACCAGTCAAAAGTTTGGACACACCTGCTTAAACAAGTTTTTTCATGATTTAAAAATGCTTTAAACTGTATAAACTTGTCTATAAACACTTAATATTTCATTATATGATATATGTACTTATATAAGCAGATAATCTTAAGTGGATTGCATTCAAAAGTTTGATTTTTAAATGAAAATGGAAATCTCGTAAGCTCATTGTGGGGGGGGGGGGCGTACATTGTTTTGTTATTTAAATATCTTGGTATGTATTGATGTTCAGGATCACATGTATCTTAACAGGTGCTCCAGGACCTGTAGAATTTTTCATATTTAAAAAAAAAATAAAGACCACCCGCCATATTTCAAAATGCATGGGGTATATTCCTACATCATTTTCACCACATGCAGTACCATATATTTCCAATGGAGGGTAGAAGGATGAAACTGATGTAGAATACCATGCATTTTTAAATATGGGCAGTGGTCTTTATTTCTTTTTTTAAATATGAAAAATTCTACAGGTCCTGGAGCACCTGTTAAGATAGACGTCATCATGGACACCAGTACGTACCAAGATATTTAAATAACAAAACAATGCACACCCCCCCCCCCAATGAGCTTACAAGATTTCCATTTTCATTTAAAAATTAAACTTTTGAATGTGATTCACTTATGATTATCTGCTCATAAGTACATATATCATATAATGAAATATTAAGTGTTTATAGAGCCGCCTCGAGCCCCGGAGAGGCCTCCAGAGTCGCCCCGAGCCCCGGAGGGCCCGCCTGCTCTGACCCTCGTTCCGCGGGGGTCGCCTGCTCTGACCCTCGTTCCGCAGGGGCCACTGCCGCCTGCTAAACCCAAATTTCGGGCTTTGCTTGCGCCTCGAGCCCCAGGGGGGCCTCCGGAGCCGTCCAGAGCCCCGGAGAGGCCTCCAGAGCCGTCCAGAGCCCCGGAGAGGACACCTGCTCCGTCTGTTGTCCCGCAGGGGCCGCCGCGGCCTGCTCTGGCCGCTGTTACGCAGGCAAAGCCACCTGCCTTGCCCCCTGGCGTTCGTGCTCCCCCTAGTGTCCACACCTTGCCCCCTAGTGTTCGTGCGTCCCCTAGTGTTTTCGCGCCCCCTAGTGTGTCCAAGCCATCACTGCCCCTACCCAATGCCCCGAGACCTCGCCCTATCCATGTTCCCCACCGTGTATCTGCCTGTGCACCTGCCCCCTTGTCTAGTTGTCTGCCCGCCTGCCTGTCTGCCTGTTTCCCCGCATGTGTGTCAGCCAGTACGTTGGCCTGTTTGTCTGCCCCCCAGGCCGCCGGCCTGTCGGCTAATCTGTCGGTGTGTCAGTCTGCGTGTTTTTTGTCATGTCTGCCAGTTTGTCAGTCCGTGTGTCAGAGTTCACCCCTCTCCTTCCCTCTCTGTCTGTCCCTTAGTGTGTCTATAGGTCTTGCCGTGTGTCTCCCCGCCTGCTTGTCCCTTTGTCTGTCCTTGTAGGTCTCCCGGTGTTCCTGTCTGAGTCCTGTCCCCGTCCGAGTCCAGTCCCGAGTCCTGTCCCCGTCCGAGTCCAGTCCCGAGTCCTGTCCCTGTCCGAGTCCAGTCCCGAGTCCTGTCCCCGTCCGAGGCCTGTCCCGAGTCCTGTCCCCGTCCGAGTCCTGTCCCGAGTCCTGTCCCCCCGTCCGAGTCCTGTCCTGAGTCCTGTTCCCCCGTCCGAGTCCTGTCCCGAGTCCTGTCCCCCCCGTCCGAGTCCTGTCTCGAGTCCTGTTCCCCCGTCCGAGTCCTGTCCCGAGTCCTGTTCCCCCGTCCGAGTCCTGTCCCGAGTCCTGTTCCCCCGTCCGAGTCCTGTCCCGAGTCCTGTTCCCCCGTCCGAGTCCTGTCCCGAGTCCTGTTCCCCCGTCCGAGTCCAGTCCCGAGTCCTGTTCCCCCGTTCCGAGTCCAGTCCCGAGTCCTGTTCCCCCGTCCGAGTCCAGTCCCGAGTCCTGTTCCCCCGTCCGAGTCCAGTCCCGAGTCCTGTTCCGTTCTTGAGTCCCGTTCCAGTCCTGTGTCCAGTCCTGTTTCTGCCCTGAGTCCTGTCTCCAGCTCCCACCCACCCAGCTGTTCACTCCCTCCCCGGGTCGGCCTCCTGGGACGTCAGGAGCCGTCCCTTGGGGGGGGGTACTGTCATGGTTCTGTGTTTTCCTGTCTGTGTTTCCCTTGTTGGGCTGCCAGATGGCGGCACTTCTGTTTTGTGTCCTGCTCCCCCGTTAATTGTATTATTGTTGTCTCGTTATTCTATCATTGTTCCCACCTGTGTCTTGTTATCCCCTCCTTTTCTGGGTTGATTGTTTTTTGAGTTCACCTGTGTCTTGTTACCCCCTGACTATTTAAGTTCTTTGTTCCCTTGACTCGGGTGCTGGTTCCTTGTGTTTGTTCCCGACTTGTGTTTCAGACCGTATGTACCTGCCTGTGTTTTTGACCTGTTTGTGTTTGTTTCCGACACCGTATGTACCTGCCTGTGTTTTGTTTGACCTGCCCTTGTGCTCTGCCTGCCCGTGTTCTGCCCTGCCCGTGTTTGTGAGTTCCTCTTGTTTTCTGTTTTATTTAGATATTTTTTGAGTTTGTGTTTTTGCCCATCGTGGCCCTTTCTGTTCCCTGTTTGTTTGCCTTTTTTGTTAGTAAAATCTTTGTTAATTTTCCCTTTTTGAGTTTGTGTTTTTTTCTATCTGCGTTTGGGTCCCCCCTACCCGTACCGTGACACTACCTCTCTGCGTCTGGTTGTGTTTGTTTGGTTCTTTGTTTGTATATGATGTAACCATGTCACATTTCCTAAGTTTTGTTTTCATTAGTTAGTGGTTTGCCCCTTTTTTGTAAAGCACATTTAATTTTCACCTCTTGAAGGAAATGTGCTATATAAATAAAGTTTGATTTGATGTCACATTTCCTAACAATTTTGTTTTTTATCATATTTACAGAGATACTGATCAGGAAACACGGCCTAGTTCACCACTAGCTAGGCCACGCAAGCGTTGCAAGAGTACACCAGTCTCATCTCATCTTCCATGCGTATAGTTTGCTTCAATAAATGTTCTGAAAATCAAAAGATGTCTTTGTTTCTGTCTTCTAAATGGCTCACTGAGTCTTTGTCTTAGTGGTGGGGAGGCATGCGGCCAGGTGTGAATAGCCTACTTAGCTGGCAGGTCCTCCTACCCAATGCATATTCATTACAGGAAGGCCATTTGCCCTCCCATTCTCACCTAGTGTTGAAAAATAGTAGTCACAACACTAACTTTTAGCAATTTATTTTATATTTCTCATTGGATTTGCTAAAATATTTTGTCATCTTTTGATACCCAAGACCTTGATGAACACATTTCAGTGACCAAAAATCTTAGTTACAATTGTTTAGTGTGTTTTATTACAACATTCCTGTGCATGTTCAAAACTACTGTTTACAGTTTGTGTGTTTTTAGAGCAATTTGCAATCCACATATGATTATGACCTACTTACTGCTGCCATATTATTGTAGCTGAGGTTGTGCTGAAAACAGAGATATGAAACACTTTGGAATCACTGCATATAAAGTTGATGAAATTTACACAAATGTCAGAGCATGGCACAATCACCAGTGTGCCTCATTTTACCCTCAGATCCCAGAGGGTTAAAGAATTGTGTCATCAGCATATAGGTGAATGAGTTACCAACACCCCGAGGGATGTTGCTGATGGAGAACAGTGTGGGAGCAAGTATGGAGTCTTGGGGGACACCCCTGGTGACTGGGAGAAGGTGAGAGAGAAGGTTTTCAAACCTCACGAGAGAGATAGTGAGAAAACCAAGCCAGTGAGTGATTAGTGACCCCAACGCTGCTCAGTCTATTCATAAGAATGGTATGATCAACAGCATCGAAAGCTTTGGCAAGGTCAATGAATATTGCAGCACAGTGTTGTTTGACATCTAATGCAGATGTAATATAATTAATAACCTATAAGTAGCTGTAACACAACCGTACCCAGAACGAAAACCAGACTGCACCCCAGGTAGTATACCATACTCATCCAGATAAAGTTAGCTGTTTGTTATCAAGTTTTTCAAATACCTTGGAAACACAAGGCAAGATAGAAATGGACCTGTAACTGTTTGGGTCAGCCTGATCACCGAGGAAGCACAGTCGCTTCTTTCCAACCAGTTGGTATTTCGGCCGTATGGAGGGAGAGGTTAAGGAGCTCTGTTATGGGAGCTGCAATGATGGGGACCGCAATTTTGATAAAGAACGCAGCAAACTCATCAGACCCAGCTGTTTTTTTTGGGGTCCAGTGAGATCAATTCCCTCAAAACCTCCCCTTCTGAGACGGGCCGAAGGGAAAAACTGTGAAGGGGAGCATGGAGGCTGGGAGGGCAAATAGGACTAGGGGCTGCAGGTGGCCAAGGGGTTGGGCTGAAGGGCGAGGGACTCTTTGATATACAGGTGGTGATTAAAGACTTGAAAACAAAACCAGACTTTATAAAGTGTCGATTGAAGATATCAGCCGTAGAGTTCTTATCTGTAACTACAAGGTCATCCACTTTAAGTGACAAGGGCAGAGACGAGGGTTTGCTCTCGAGTTTTCTCACCGTTTTCCAAAATGTATTGGAGTCGGCGCCGCATAATGTAAATTGCTACTTAAAGTACTTAAAGTACTTAAATTGCTACTTAAAGCTTTGGCCTGTCCCACAGCTTTTGTGGCCTTATTCCGGATCTGACGAAACAAAAGGCTGTCAGTGGCAGACCTGGATAGACGTGCTATGCGCCAGGCGGAATTTTTTTGTTGATGCAGCACTAAAAAGTTCCCTGAATAAAAACCATGCATCATTCACGATGGGGATCAGGCTGACTCTATATCAGCTTACATTGGCCAGGTCATGTAAAAAGGCTTGAATACTGAAATGTTTTAGAATACGCTTATCACTGAGGTCATTGCAAAACACACCAGATTGGTACATGTGTGGAGAATTTGTAAAAACCACATCTATCAATGTAGCCTTATCAGAGATATTGGGGTCATACCTGGTAGGGTGGGCTATGATTTGGTGGAGATTTAGGGAGTCAAATTGTTGCACAACTTTCTCAGAAGGCTTAAGCATGTCCCAATTGAGGTCACCTAGTAGGACGAGCTCAGACCTGGTGAAAGGCGCCAGGGCACTGCTTAAGGCTGCTAAGGTACATGCTTGTGCTGATGGAGGGCAATAACAGCCAGCCACTGACAGAGAAAAGCTGTTGGATAACTTGATGTTAAGGATAAGTAAATCAAACTGTTTAGGAATGGACTTAACCAAGGCTATAGTGCACTGAAGGTGTTCTTTGGTAAAGATTTCCACCCCCCCACTCTTAGATGACCTATCCTGTCGAAACAGATTGTAACCAGGTAAGTTTACCTCAGAGTAGGGAATAGACTTATGCAACCAGGTCTCAGTAATCACTAGAACTTCAGGATTTGAGCTCTCCACCCATATTTGAAGCTGATCCATCTTAGATAATATACTTCTTGCGTTGACATGCAAAACCCCCAGGTTTTTAGGGGCACAAAAATCACCGGAATATAGATCATTTGAAGCTAAGCCAGCATTGGGGAAAGCAACATCAAAAGGAGGGCCAGGGTGGACATGAAAATGACCAGAAATCATAAGCAGTAATACAATCAAAACACGGCAGAGAACAGAGGAAGCACAACAATGTTGTCGTTTATTAGAGATAGTTGTATGCACATTGGATGGAAACAAAATCATTTTGTGAAGCAATCTCATAATAAAACATGACAACAGTGGCGGAATGATAGAGTTCATGTTTGGCGTTAACCCAAAAGTCCTTACGAAATTAAAGAAACTGTGTCTCTGTCATGTAAACGAACACTGTCTGTTTCGCAGCTGAGTAAACGAGCAAGGTCATAAAGTTCATTTTAAGACGCAATAGGTGAAGAAAACAACGTGAAAAACGCTAAAAAAAGCAAAGCAGTTTGAGGGGAGCCATAGTTAGACCAGTTTAAAACAGAAAACAATTAGAAGTGTGTACTCAATAGAGTGCAGATCTCCGCCAGGCGTGTTAACTTTGCTGATGCAACAATAGAGGCTACACAATCAATGCAACCAGACAAATACAATATTACAAGTTTTTATCATGTGCCACTGAAAATCCCAAAAATACAGATTCAGTGAAGTAACACTAAAGGTGGTGACATGTTAGCTCATTTCATTCATAATAGCCACGATGTGTTAGACGGAGCTAATGTTGACGTTAGTCTGGCACTTTCGTTGGACAGGAACAATCTGGACAGGAACAATTCCAAAAGACCAGCGATGTAAAATATCAATTTCAACGTGAAAATGGCAACAAAATAATTGCCACAGATTCAAACAGTAACGTACCCCGTTATTTGGCGCATTATTTTTTTGGGATTTTAACGTTGAAATTGACATTTTACATCGCTGGTATTTCATTCCAAACGGAAGCATTTGTTGATCACTTGCGGCCCCTACCGGCCAGTTAGGAGGAGTGAGGAGTAAGCACTCAACCTATTTCAATGGACAATGATAGAAATTAATTCAAATAAAATACTTGTTGTTGACCGATTTGCAAAATATTAGAGAATTCAGGTCCTTGGCCTGCTTTCAGCATGCACAAGTATTACACTGATTGGCCCAGTAGTATGTGAGATTAGCTGCACAAACACACACGTACCCACAGTGGTGCCAGCAGGATTCAATTTCATAGTACGCACAAGAACCGCCCACTCACTTGTAGGCTACCTTTAACGTCTAGGTTCCCACGCACGCACATATGCAGTCTACTCAGCGAGCGAGTGAGTGAGCAAGAGAGAGAGAGATTGATTCATGTTTTTGCACTAACGTTACCAATACAACACCACCATAAAACTCTGATTAGCCTACCGCAAGCATTTCAAAGGCCAGCCAACAGGCCTGAAAAACAGCCAGCTAAATAATAGGCTACAATATAGCCCAGAGAAACGTGCATTAAAAGTCGGCATTAAGCGCAAAAGCAACGGATGCCCTCATTTAGCAGAAAATGAAATAGTACTCCTGCCTATTTGAAGTTCATTCTGCGTCTCCCCGTTGCATCAAACTCTGGCAAAATGTCCTCCGTATCAATTCTAGTATCATGATGGATGTTCATCAGTGCAAGTCCACTCAGTCGTTTGTCAGTCATCGTATTCCTGAGAAACGTCTTCAAGCGACATAAACAGCTGAAGGAGCGCTCAGCACTGGCAGTGGATACAGGCATCGTTAGGAGAATCTTCATGACAATGTTTATGTTTGGGTAGAAGCCTGCAGTTAATCTCAAAACCTGTCAGATGTCACTAATGGCAGGTGTATGCCTATTGTGCTGCCTCCAAAGTTCAAAGTTCACATCTGCAGTGTCAACATTGGGCATCAAAGTGTAAGGCAGACTGAAAGACTGGACACCTGGGAAAATCTTTAACATGGAGGCATGTGAACTGGGCCTGAGAAACCGCGCCAGCATGGGAGGAATTTCCTTTACGGCAGGTCGTAAAACCATTAGGCCGAGGCTGCTGTATACTGCAAGATGGATTTCGACCTCCTGAACTCCAGGGCACCGTTTTCAGGACAAGAGCCACCTGTTTGCAGAGGTCACTGCCCGGCCACAACTGGACATTACTTGTAGACAGTGAAACATTACCATCGTGAGGAAGAAGTTTGTCAAGACACCTCCTTCTTTTTTCCTTTACTCCAAACAAGGGATCTCATACAGAAACCATGCACTGAGCTGGAAAGATACATTTTTCTTTCCAGAGCACTGTATAAAGGAAACTGGACATTTTCTTCAAATACTCTGCATACTGCATTATGTTATCATTAAGAACATTAAGAATTCAGGGATCTGTTTGGGTTTTAACTATTAATTTCATTAGTAGAACTGTGAAAAGGGAGGTTTCATGACAAAGAGTGACAGTATCAAGTCAGACTGTGTCGTGTCTGGTCTTGTTTGAAGCGCATCGGAGTGGGGAGTACAGTGATATTAATTTAATAAACAGCAAACATAGGTTTCATATCTATTTAATAACTTAGGAGGAAAACCCGCATTGGTAAAATATTCTCTCAGAAGGACATCTGGAAGAGGTAATAAAAATTCCAATTTGACCGCTGACTAGGCAGTTCCGAGATTTATGAGCTCTGTTTGGACATTTAAGGAAAAGGTACAGAGCAATCTAGGAAGCTCTGTATTCAGACTTCCTGCACATCTTCTTGGCTCTGTGTGTAGTCTTGGGGAAGCTCTGTATTCAGACTTCCCGCGCATCCTTTTGGCTCTGTGTGTAGTCTTGGTCAGGTATGAATAATCTTTGATACACTCTATTTTGGGTTAATACGTGAAATTCTGTAACTGTATTTGACTGTTTTAAGAGACATACCTACCTGACTAATAAATTGTTAACCCTTGATTGGTGTGGTTTCTGGGAATTGTTTAACTTGTCTTGTAAATCCCTATTGTTGAGCCTCCACGACGCTAGGGAATTGCGTCTGTTCAACTTATCTGATCAATAAGTTTTGAGTCAATGACGCCTCGCCACTTGGCGGTGTCCATGTGGATAACAAGATTAACTTGTTACTTAATATGGTCCTCTGCGGTCCCTGAACGTAATCGTTATACCCAACAGAGTTTAAGATATTCGCCCACCTCTGAGTCTCGCCAGACATCTAGATTGTCGTATGTCGGACACACGTCGGCCGGCGCGATCCGCGGTAGGCCGGCCTTTCCCGGGATATAGATGTTGCAAAGAACAGAAATCCATTCCCAATCAAGGATAAATTTTAATTGGAGTCAGATAATCGAGAGTTAAACTAACCGTAATGGACCCGCTTGGACTACTGCAACTCGCTACTGGCTGGTCTGCCAGCATCCGCCATCAGACCCCTGCAGCTCATCCAGAATGCTGCAGCGCGTCTGGTCTACAACCTCCCCAGACATTCCCATGTCACCCCCCTGCTCACTGACCTCCACTGGCTGCCTGTTATGGCTCTCATCAAATTTAAGTCCTTGGTGCTTGCATACCAGGCAGCTAAGGGGTCAGCACCAGGGTACATTCAGAGGATCATCAGACCCTACACACCAGCCAGACCTCTCCGTTCTGCCACCTCTGGACGCTTGGCACCTCCCCCTCTTCGCGTCTGCACTTCCCGCTCCCGTCTGCTGTCTGTCCTGGCCCCTCGCTGGTGGAATGACCTCCCCGTGACGGTCAGAACAGCAGAGAATCTCACCACTTTCAAACGCAGACTGAAGACTCATCTCTTCAGGCTGCACCTCTCCCCACCCCTCCCTAGCCTATAGTTCAGCTCACTGTACCTAGCTAGGATAATTTGATTATGTTAGTGTATCTGGCAGGATTGTTTTTGTATGATTAGTTGTGATTCCAGTGCTAGTTTGTACTTGGTAGGATTCTTGCTTGCTGAACAAGCTTACTCTACAGGGTTGGAGTCCTGATCGATGTGGTCACTTCTGGCACTACGATCCTTACTTCACTCTAGTGTTTCTTTTGCGCCTCTACATCATGAAACCTATGCACTTGTTGTACGTTGCTCTGGATAAGAGCGTCTGCTAAATGCCTATAATGTAATGTAATGTAATGTAATGTAATGCTTACAGACTGCCTCTGGACAAAACTAGATAATAGCCCAGACCAGAGAAAAGCGGAGAATAGAGTGGCACTACTATTCTTGTAACTTGGTCTAAATTTAGCGTTGATCCAAAGTGCAGTCTCGCCCCGTTTATAAGAACGGTGAAATTTAAATAGTACTAACAACTTTTTCCAGCAGCACCGAAGGGACACACGCTACCTTCGCTCCAAGCTATTTCCTTCATTGGTCTAGCTGCGCCAGATTTACAAAAGCACCATACTCCTCTTTTATCTCCTGCCATAAACTAAACATCAACAGTGGCAATTTGTCAGATAGAAGGTACTGGGCTTTAAGACGTCGCAGTGCAAGGCATACTCTGTCCCTCACCTCTGTGGTCAGGTGGTCGATGAACGGCAAGAAAATGTTTCTTTTCCAGTACTCTTGTGGGTTTGCAGCAGGTGTGTTAGACCTTTGGGTTTGTGTTTGGGCGATGCGAGGCAATGATGGAGTGACTTCAACACTCGCAGCCAGAAAGCATGCTTTCTCCCACATTTCACTGTATGTAGAATTATCTTGTTTGCTCTCAAGCACTGTCACGAGATCCCTAGCCGTCTGAGCCATCGGTAATTCACAGTTCGGGTTCTGTAAGCCATTACTCAGTGGCGTTAGATAGTGAAGCAGCTCCTGAGTAATAATTAAACAGACGATGAATTCAACGACTCCATAGCTCGAGTGTGTGAGGATGCTGTGGAACTGCATTTGGCGTCTCCGTCTGTTTTCAGCTCAACCAAGGTCGTTAACACGTCATCATAGTTTTCAATAACAGTAGACAGGCACATACCATGCTGAGACCAGCGAGTATCAGAGAACTTTTGGAGGCGTTTCTTGGTGCTACTGTTGCTCAGTAAGCACTGTAAGCGCTTTGGGGAGGCTGTAATGAAGCTCACTATTTCTTGAACAGTGTTCAGGGTGTTGCGAACGACAGGGATCTTAGTGGAATGCACAATTGCTAGGTTTAACGCGCGATTTCTACAGTGCACGTAGACTGCAGCAGTGTACTATACTCTGATGCGCGCCTGAACGCCTCGTACCTTTCCACTGACATTCTCAGCACCATCATAACCCTGTCCAACAACATGAGCAGGATCTAAATCCTGTTCTCTTAATCTGTTTAACAAAAGTTGTGTTAAGGTCTCACCTGTAGTGTCAGCTGAATCTGATTTCCACATATCTCAATCAGCTCGTTCTGAATTTGATGACTACAGTATTCTGCGACAGCTGGTGCATTTTCAACATAATGTTTCAGCAACTCATCTCCCTCAGAACGATATTTCAGAAGCACCTGAAAATTACTATGCTCATCCGTGTGGCCCCGAATGGGTATGTTTCGCTGTCCGCAAACCGCAATTAGATCGATGACTGCTTTGAGTCCATATTTATTGCGCTCTATTGCTTGTTGGTGTGAGCGATCTAACTTGGAATAGATAGACTGGCTCTTTGCCAAGGCAACATTAAGAAATTCAGCTGCGCGCAGTTGTGCACTCAGTTGTGTGAGCTGATGTTGCTAAGTGTCTCGAAACTATTTTCTTTGCATTAGTCCAGTCACTAAGTACCTTCTTTCTCAGAAACATGTCTCCTGATGAGTAAATCATGCAAGCTACACAAAAATCAGCATCAACGCTTTTGCTGTAACGCAGAATGCTCTCATCAAAAAAATTTTGCATTGCTTCCCACAGATGCCCTTAGATGGGGCTATCCACCCTCTAGGAGGCTTGAATCTAGACTGTAATGCTTTTAGTTTGACAGAGTCGGATGCCCTTTTGAGTTCATCAGCCTTAACACTGCCAATGTTATCTTGAGAGGCTGAGGTAGCACACACCGTGGATATTTGCTGCTGTGACAAAACATCCGAGTCTTCTGGGCTTGGACAACAGTCACTGATGGGGTAGCTGCAGTAGATTCCTCCCAGGGCTCATCACTTTGCAAAGCGGGTGGATTATGGACATGTAGCTGGCTGCTAGCTTCTGTCGTATTTGTAATGCTAGCAGCATTAACATTAGCAGACTCAATGCTCGTGCTGCTCTCGGCAGAATCTTAACTGCTTAGGATAGTTCGCTTTCTATTTTCAAAAGCCTCGTTCGTTTGCTCATTTCTAGGCTACTTATTTGCTTGCTAACACACAAGATACCAGTAAACTAAATCCAACATTGCCAACGACATGATCAAGTGCCAGAAATGTTGATCATGCAATGACCTATAGCCAGTCAGTGACGTTAACACCAACCATCGGCCTTCAAATGTATTTGCATCAAACGGCTTGAGTGTTCGTTGGCTTAGGGCAGGGATACTCAAATCTGACCCTTGAATCCAAATCTGGCCCAGGTTTTCTGTCCTCCCAGATAATTAACTGGACAATTGGTGATACTGATTGGCCGAACTGCATCACACCTGACTCCCAGGTAAAGGGAGGGTGGAAAACCGGCAGTTCTTGGCCCACGAGGACTGTGATTTGAGGAAGAGGGGCTTAGGGTAACGTTAGTGAAAATAATTACGGCTGCCGGCGCCACTGCACACACACACACACACGACCAAACGCATAATCCCCTCCAGGCTCTCGTCTGGCGGAGATAATAATTACCAGATAACTAGCCAGCTATAGGACAGGCAGTGGCAGAAACAGTAGCAGCAACCATAGCAGCATCAGCTGAAGTGTTAGTTAGTAGCAGCAATCCGAGCTAACAAGGCCTGAGGCCTGGAGAATCCAAATCAAGCATAAATTCCTTGCCAAGTTTAATGAAGAGGTTGATGTAGCCTCTTTTTAACTTATTTTGTATAAAAATATATGGATAAATATAGGATTACAGAGATATTAGGTGGATAAAATCCAGTCCAAGTTCTCAGAGAAGCATAGTGGCAGCCATGACAGAGCGACTGGACCTCCTCATTGTAGGGGTCAAGCATTCAGGCCTGTACTGTTATATTTGTGTACACCACACATGCACTCACCCATTTGTCGAGAATATAGTGAAAGATAGCTCATCTGACCATATCACTAGACTAACGCACAAGCATCACAGTCATCAAATGTGTGCTTTCGACACAATTTCCAACCCTACTGATGTCTTTCCCATAGATCCAAATGCACATGTCACTTTTCCGATTGAAACACTAGCCAGTTGCGTAGTCTTTGTGACTGAGGCTCCTGCCATCCATGCTCCAATAATGAATCCTGTTTCAAAGTAACTTAAATCTTTTCCTCTTGCCTTTTTTAATCCAAAATTGAGGTCAACTGGGACTGTTCACAATTTTTATACATGCCACAGACCACAATAGGATGTTAATTGCTTAATTGTATCACACCTGTATGGAAACATCTGCATTTGTTATGTTTCTCCACTCATTTATTCAGGTTGTATGAAATAAAATATATGAAAATCCAATGTATATATGCATTAGTCTAGTGATATGGGTTAGATGAGCTATCCTTCACCATATTCTTGACAAGTGGTTGAGTGCATGTGTGGTGTACACAAAGAGAATGGTACAGGCCTGAATGCTTCAGCCCTACAGTGAGGGTTCCAGTGGGTCTGTTATACTGTGGGGGGCATTTTCCTGGCATGATTTGGGTCCACTTGTCCCCTTTTAGGGAAAAGTCACTGCAATCAATACAAAGCGCACATTCGATGACTGTCATGCTCGTGCATTAGTGTGATATGTACTGTAAGGAAAAACAGAAGAGCAACTCTTCCTCAAGTGACTGAGAATGTCAGTGCAGGATGTGATCAAATGGTGTCAGCAAGAACAGTCCATCAACATCTACATAGATAGGGATAATATAGTAGGGTTGCGGTGCATAAACCCCACATTAGACACATGCACATTTGAGACTTTAGTGGTGCAAAAACAAAAGGCACTGGTCCAGAGATTTGGAAAAAAAGAGATATAGTCAGATGAGTTATCCTTTACCATATTCTCGACAAATGGGTGAGTGCATGTGAGACATACCCCAAGAGAACGGTACAGGACTGAACGTTTGACCCCCACAGTGAGGGGATCTAGTGGCTCTGTTATGCTGTGGGGGGCATTTTCCTGGTATGGTTTGGGTCCACTTGTCCCCTTAAAGAGAAGGGTCACTGCAAATCAATACAAAGTTATTCTGAATGATCACCTTTATCCTACAATGAAACATTTCTATCCTGATGGGAATGGATGACAGTGCCCCCATCCACAGGGCATGAGGGGTCAATGAGTATGAAAATTATTTGAATCATACGCTATGGCCTTTGCAGTCACCAGATCTCATCTAAGTTGAACACTTATTGGAGATTTTGGACTGACGTGTTAGAGAGTGCTCTCCACCACCATCATCAAAACACCAAATGAGGGAATATCTCTTGGAAGAATGGTGTTCCATCCCTTTAGTAGAGTTCCAGAGACTAGTACAATCTATGCCAAGGTGCATTGAAGCTGTTCTGGTAGTATAGTAAGGTGTTGGGCCACCACAAGCTAAGACACTTTATGTTGGTTTTTCTTTTAATTTGTCACCCATTTGTGTGTTTATATATATACAGTGAGCACCATAATTCATTGGACAGTGACACAGTTTTTATTATTTTGGTTCTGTATTCTAGCACTTTGAGTTTGAAAGGATACAATGAGGTTGAAGTGCAGACTGTCAGGGTATTTTCATACATATTGGATGAACCGTTTAGAAATTATAGAACCTTTTGTACATAGTCCCCCCATTTTCGGGCATCAAAAATATTGGACAGTTTAACATAATGTAGAATAAAGTAATCATTTTTAATATTTGGTCGCATATCCTTTGCATGCAATGACTTGAAGTCTGCGATGCACAGACATCACCAGATGCTGGGTATCTTCCCTGGTGATGCTCTGCCAGTCCTGTACTGCAGCCATCTTTAGTTCCTGCTGGTTTCGGGGACTTTTTGCCTTCAGTCTCCTCTTCAACATGTAAAATGCATGTTCATTTGGATTCAGATCCAGTGATTGACTTGGCCAGTCAAGAATTTTCCACTTTTTAGCCGTCAAAAACCCCTTTGTTGCTCTAGCAGTATGTTTCGGGTCATTGTCTTGTTGCATGATGAAGTGTCGTCCAATGAGTTTGGAGGCATTTGGTTTTATCTGAGCAGATAAAATATTTCTGTAGACTTCAGAATTCATTGTTCTACATATGTCTGCAGTCACATCATCGATGAAGACAAGTGAGCCAGTTCCACTGGCAGCCATACAGGCCCAAGCCATAACACCCCCTCCACCATGTTTCACGGATGAGGTGGTATGCTTTGGATCATGGGCATTTCCTTTTGTTCTCCACACTTTCCTCTTTCCATCACTCTGGTATATGTTAATCTTTGTCTCATCTGTCTCATCTGTTTTTGATCTGTTGGGCTGTTGTCAGGGGGGTTTTCTTCACCATAGAGAGTATTCTCCGGTCATCCACTACAGTGGTCTTCCTCTGTCTACTGGGTCTTTTGACATAATTGAGTTCACCGGTTGATTTTTTTCTTGTTAATGATGAACCAAACTGTTGACTTGGGCATGCCCAGGGTTTTTGCAATGTTCTTGATTGATTGATTTTCATTTCTGAGCCGTATGATGGCCAGCTTAATTTGCATTGACACTGCTGTCTTCCTCATGTTGTCACACCCAAATAACAATCTCCAAAGGCAATTGCAAAGTCTAGAATCAAGACTAGGCATCAACAGCTCTCTTCTGCATTCACTAACAACACAAATGAATACACCTACCTAACGAGACACATCTGTGAAGCCAATTCAACAAATCTTTGCAGTACCTTAAAATGGGGGGACTATGTACAAAAAGTGCTGTCATTTCTAAACGGTTTATCCGATATGGATGAAAATACCCTCAAATTAAAGCTGACAGTCTGCACTTCAACCTCATTGTCATTGTATCCTTTCAAACTCAAAGTGCTAGAGTACAGAACCAAAATAACAAAAAATGTGTCACTGTCCAATGAATTATGGCGCTCACTATATACATATATATATATATATATATCTGTGGCGGCTGGTGACTCAAAAAATTGGGGAGGACAGGAAGAAAACCAACCCACGGCGTAATGTTATTTTACACTAGTTGTATACTTATCTCTACTTTATCCCCATCTTCCATAAGGAACAAATATCATATTATCATTTATACAACGGCTTGCCTGAATACTCGATTCTTATCGGTCCAAGGGTGGGCATTATTTCTCAGTAAAGGGACACCTCGGCCTTTTAACAGTTCTAAAATCAATGCGCTACAAAATCCAGCATTCTAAAGCAGTTTAAACAGCAACATTATTCTTTCGCTTTTGAATTGTTGCTACATCCCCTCCCCTTTTCAATGTCCAATTTCACAGTTGATGGCAACGTTGAATCACATTTCTAGTTACTGTTGCTAGCTTTATTTACGGTTGCCCGTCATCGCGCACATCGGAATCATCCCTTATTTGGACAATAGAATAGGCGTTCCACATTTAACTCACGGAAATGAAACTACCAACCAGAGTTTTGCTTGACAATGCTAAAATAATAGAAAATAAGAATATTTCACTTTCAGCTG
The DNA here is from genome assembly GCF_013347855.1 of Anguilla anguilla. Lineage (NCBI taxonomy): Eukaryota > Metazoa > Chordata > Actinopteri > Anguilliformes > Anguillidae > Anguilla > Anguilla anguilla. Next base: position 31,059,638 of record NC_049203.1, on the reverse strand, counting down.
ATTAAATTGATAAAAATCAATAAATATAAAAGTAACCATGTATAGTCATTGTTGGTAACCCGTTGTATAAGTGGAATAAACCATGACGGGATGTCCTATTATTGGAAAATAATGTAGGGTTGCTTAACCAGCCCTGAAGTAGACTACATTATTTTCCAATAACGGGACAGCCCGGAGGCTTACATATCATATTACAACACAAAGGATGAATATAAAAAAGGGGCCAGGTGAACGAGAGGGAAAGACATCTAATCACTGTGGGCTGTGGATGGGAATGAACCTCATGGTGTCAATAGAAGTAGCATTTTTGATCATGGTTATCTGTGGAGCTGGTCGTCCAGCAGTCTTGATCCTCACCTGCTGGGTAATCCAAACTGTGTAATGGCTGTGACAACAAATAATCCACAAGATGTTCTTCCCCATCCCACTCTCTGTGTCTGCATCCATGGCTCTCTGTGACCTTCTCACTCACGCTGCCGTTAATTGCCTCGTTAGCCATAGCAGCACCACTCCTCAAAATCCATTCTCGCCGTTAGCTCATTCCGTCAGGGCTGCTACGACAAGCTAACTGTTGCGTTGGCTAACGCAAGTAGGCTAGGGTAGCTACTGTTCGATAAAAAAGGGAAACGTAAATCTGAAAAAAGAAAATTTGGACAACCTCCTCTGCCTCTATGGACCAGCCTCCTCTGGTTGAAAAGGCTTAAATAAAATGTAATTTTTTAGTGATGTGTTAGTAGTTGCAATTTGCAGGTTATAATACAATACATTGGTAGAGAATTGAAGATGAAATTATCATTGGACCAACGTGATGTCAATATTGTATTCTGGTTGTTGATTGGTTAGGGAGGACGTCCTCCCTTGGAGCATAATTTTACGTGTTTTGGCCAATAACAGATTAGCATGAAACAAAATGGAGTACATTAAATTGATAAAGAGATCCCGTCCTCCTTTGCCCCCCACCACCACTTCACACAGACTGCCCTTTCCTCTCTTGCCTGCCCTGCAGGTGTCGCTGTTGAAGCATTTTAATCAGAATTTCAATAATGGATTCTTTCCAAAGAAGAGATAAAAAATATTTTATAAATGATACTGAGATTTGGTAATGGTTTATTTCAACCAATTACTCTTTTTTATATTTTGATCTCCCTCTTGCCTCTCAAAAATAGAGGAGGAGCAACCTCCTCTGCCTCTATGGACCAGCCTTCTCTGATATATATATATATATACAGAAGGTTATTTAAAAAAATTTGAATAATGCATGTCAACTTACCAATTACCAAGAATAATTTAAATTAATAATAATTTTAAATTAAGTGGGGTCAATACTTTTTAACACCAGGAGTCCACCATTTTTTTACACAAATGATATAAACATCCTCCAGGCTAGTCAAAGTCATTTGCCAGAACAGCATTCCTTTTTATATGCAAAGGATCATATAATGAAATTTAAATCAGCAATAATAGCCTTGAGTTAAGCTATGGTCCATGAAATGTAAAGATGTTATATGGGACAGGGAACATGGATGCAACATACAGTAAATTGATTCCCTGATTCCAATATTCCTCTGTCATTTGGTTGCAATTTTACAAGAGATTTCTCTTGTAGGGGGTAAAAATGGATTAACTGTCAAACTCCTAAGGTGCCCCATCTGTTAAATGAGGACCCATAAAGGGTGTAACAAAGCACACACAGAGCTCCATGTGACCACCTCAAATCACTCTTTGCTTTCTGAATAGGCAACAAATTGCCTGACTTTGACCAAACCGCCTGGCTCAAGGGAAAATAAATGGAAGGCAGTCATTACCAAAGTCAACGAGCTTGACTCCCCCTTCTGTTGTGAGAAGGATGTTGTTTCCTTTGACATCACGATGGATGATTCTGTTGTTGTGCAAATGCTGGAGGCCCTGGTTAAGAAAAAAGACAAGGTGGAGAGCGAGATAAAGACGAAGATGATTTTGAATCAATTACCCTGTTATTACAGTGTGTGATTAGTGCAATCAGCATGAGTATTACAGACACAGCTGTCTACTACTTCGTCTATACCCCCAACATTTTGTTTGTGCTGTGAGTCTATGAATCCCCAACGAAAATAAATCCCCAGCATACGTATATGCAACACACGCACAGGCATATATGAGAAGGGAGATGTATCTGTCATTAGAAGCTTTCGTGATAGACATCTTACCAAGAGGGCGCCATACAAGATGTATGAGATAACAGCTTCTTCCAGACGCAAGTCTCGCATGAGCAAGCCTTTGATGAGATCAGTAACTGAGCCTCCGTTGCACAGCTGTATGTCACAAAGAAATGAGAGTGACTATTCCATTTCTCATAGCTCTATTACACTGCCCTACATATCAGTGTCTGTATACCACCCCAGCTTTTCCAACAATATTTGCCCTCATAGTAGATATGCACCACAAACTGCCTGTGTTATGCTGTAATGGCAAGTAATCTTGACATAAACTTTTTCCTTGAGATATATTCTGATCTGATTCTGGCCATTACTCAGGAGGTCCATCTGTACTTTTTGATATAAAAGGACATGTTTAACAGGTTTGACAGATAACATATCCATTTCCTTTGTCTATGAGCTCCTGATAATCAGGCCTGTGTAGATCAGATATCATGGAGCAGATGGCAGATATTACTCCCAGTTGCAAAATGAGTGTGCACAAAGCCATAGGCCACACCTGTGGTCCTGCATGTCACCTGTCAGTTAACATCAAAACAGAAAAAAGACAGGAAATGCCATAAGCCTCTGAAAGTGTGACCCAGCACCTTACTACATCCTCTATTTCTTTAACTATAACCTTTACATTTAGTTTCCCCAAGACTATTCACAGTCATGTAGATGTGATCTGACTGTACTGTATTTCCCCAAATAAATTGGAGAACCCAAGGTCCAAAAAAGGAATTCTGAAAACACAGTGCTAGTTCACTCAAAGAGCAGTCAAGTAACAGAAGGTACACAGTAATATGTCCAGTGTTAATTAAACTCTGGAATGTGGGACCAAATGTTATCTGTTGATAGTTGAATTAACACTGGACATTTTACTGTGTAGGTCAATCTTTCAGTACCTCTTAAGCATATCACAGCAGGCCAATGTGGGATTAGATGTCCGACAATAAAACACATCTCTATACTGCCTGTAGTCTACACTGTGCCTGCCAAAAAGGAAGCCAGTACCTTGCACCTGATGGGCAATGCCACTGATGTGAAACAGCTATTATTCTCATTAAACCTTCCTCAGTGCTGAAGAGGGACTCACACAAGGCTCTTTAATGTATAGCAAAAGCAAGTCATTTAAGATTGCATGAATATTTTGAATGCATAAGACAATTAGCACACAAGTTCCTGATGATACTGCAGCCCAAAGCAGAGGAAAGCTTTAACATTCAAATAGACTAATAAAGATAAAATGTATAAAAATCCACATAAATAAACATTATCACTGTATGGCCCTACAAGGCACAATTTTTGACAACTCTATAATATTTTATTTGTTCACTTTTAATACATTAGTTATAGGCTATTGTCTAATCTAATGTTCCGACTTAACATACTGTAACATACTCTATGCAAGGAATGGCAATGCAAGGGGTGTTTCTCGAGTTCCTGTGTAGCAAAATGTGTAGTCCAAAATTTATAACGACACAAACATGTGGTGCAATTCCACACATTTGTGTCAGAGGCACTAAATTTAAATACTGTTCAATGAACAACTACAAATGAAGAAGTAACAATTTCTTCACTGATTACTCACTCCAACTAGATTAGCCTAGGCTGCCACCTTGTGCTGAGTATTCCCTTTCATGCAATCAACAGCATTCAAGTTTTGACATCTTGCTAGTCAACTATGTCCATCTAACAACGCCATGCACTGTCATGGATTTATACTTCTATTTAAGCCCAGAAAGCCACAAAACCGAACACCCCATAACACCAGAGAATGCAAAATATTAAAACCCTGCTGGCAACCATGTGGTTCATGCTATTGACACAAGTCAAGTGTTGCCCTGTTTAGAAAAATGTGACCTTCGATTCAGAACATTTTTCAAGGCAGAAAATAAATATTGGAATTAATCAGACCAAGAATCAGGCTTAGAATTGTATACTAATTTTCATATACTGAAATATGCTTGCCTGTCATTTCGCCAACTTTAAACTTGCTCGCAATTTAGTTAGACAGTTCAACATAGTGTTCATGTGCCAAATGGCAGGTTGATCAGACTTATGCTGCATGAGAATAAGATTTTCCTGCATTTACTGAGTATTTTTTCAGATGGGACAATGGCTTTATAGCGCCCATGTTTTTCAAGCTATCAACACTGTTCAAATTCAGAATGACATGCCCTTTGATTTCAGAATGTGTTTCAAGGCTGACGAACATGTCTGGAATTGATTACAGTAATTTTAATGGACACACCTAATAAGGGTAAAGTTGATTGGCTCACCATTCAGCCATTTTTTCAGCCAATTGTTGCTTCACAATTTAGTTAGGGACTAATACAAAGATGGATCTGACATTAACAGGATGGATGGTTCATGAAAAGAAGATTTTTTTTGTGTTTTACAAAAAATTTAAAACAGCAGAAAATCTAGGACATCGCATTTCATTGGCCCAATAATATTATTTTTTGTTTACCAATGCCACAGTCTGCATTTCATAATAGACTGTGGGGCCCAACCATACACTAGAACAATAACAACCAAATGAACCATCAATTAGCCTCATGAAATGATTATTATTAAAATGATGGCTTATTTGAAGAGTGCCTAAAACACTGCTAGTGAATTCAAAGTTAAATATAGCTGCAAGCAGAAATTTGGGGGGGCAAGCACAAAGGATGAACCACAGAGTATTGAGCGCAATTTGTATCTATTTGAAATGTCTGCAAAAATATAAACAAAAGTTTTGCAACAACATATCACAGTTGTGTTGCTGGGGTGCACTGCATGTTTCAATGGGAGAGGGAGACAAGCAGTGTGTAAGAGGGAAGTCAAACTGGGATCCAGAAAAGGTTGACATTTGACCGAGCCAGCATGCTGGGACGCAGCGTGTAATTCAAAGGACCCGAGAGCCTGGTGGTAAAACAATCAGTCACTCGGATTTCCTCTGAATGGGCAGGCCATTTGGTTCTCTGGAATGTTACCACCTGGACACAACCAAGATAAGGGGAACTAGTCTCCTTGTCTGTGGTTGTGGGTGTGGGTGTTTTGGGGTCGTAAAGGGTGAAACGACCGGCACCTGGTGGGGGCCACTGCACGGGACAGTACCACAGTGCCCTCATTTGGGCCCCTCGGACATTACACTTTGTATTTCTTTTCTGGATCTGGACTATAAACCATCTATAAACCATCTGTATATCTTATTTACAAATCCCGGAAAACCTTACAAACCATGCACATGTTTTCATTGTATTATTGTATTATGCATTATGTAATAATAACATTGATTGCATGTACAATGGTTAAACAAAAGGGTATTTTCATGACAACTGCACCATAATATTACATCCACTTGGCATGTTTGGTATGTACATTTTCTCCATGGTTCAAGCCATTGAATGAAATATGTTTCATACCAAATAGAATTTGAAAAAACCTAGTTTCAGCAACTCAGGAAAAAACTAACACAATGGAATGTCCTCTCTGGTAATCATCTCCTTTTCTCGATTTCCCCACTGATTGTTTTAACAGCAGCCCCAAATGGTGGGGGCCGAAATTTGAGATTTATGATTCGGCCAGGTTAATTTATGGTAAAGCCGCCTAGATCAAACGCGGGATTTGGCCTAAAAGGAAGGGAGACAATCCTGTCGAGGAAGATCGCAATCGACTTCCCGCACTGCGCATACTCGATGTTCTGTGTGTAGCTAAACAGGCTGGTAAGAACTCTTTTACTCTGCATTTCTGTTTTTAACCTTTATAATTGATTTTGGAAATTGAAGATAATAACCTACCTGCCTGTTCAATAAATTCTTATTTTTAACTTGCATGGTCTTCATGACTCTAATCCATTTTATCTTCTTTTCAGCCGAAATTCCGTTTAAATACTCAGGGGGGCAGTTCGGACGGGGGCCTCCTGATCAGGGGTCTAGTACAGTAAAACGTCTTTAGTGGGGTCTTCAAGTTAGATAGGTGACCACGATCTGCCTGTTAAGGGATTGGTGGTATTGGTTCTGGTGTTTTGGCTTAAGAGAACCCATGGGCGTAATACGCCGGTTCTTGTCAAATTCGCCTGAAGGAGCCCGATAGATACGCACCGTCCTGGGCTCATAACTGTCGATGACCTATCCATGTAAGCCAGGCATGGAAGGCATGTATTATGGTGGTCAGCCTCCTACCCTCTGGATTCCTCGCCGAACTGAGATTTAACAATAATGCTAAAGCCCGGGAGCATATATTGAGGAATGATGGCACAAGATAGAGTCGAGTGTAACCACTCCCAAGTTCCACGTATAGTTAAACCCTAATTTTAAATTTTTCATATAAAATGGAGTCAGATTTAGCACGAGAGTAAAACATAATAACCGTTACGCTTCCTTGCTGTGGTCAGGGATATATCTGGTATGTTGTTCCGCGCATATGTGAATATTCTGATGCTCTCATTGGAATATTTACAGTCCGGCGACAGATCAGATATATCTCTGATGACAGCATAGCCCCGTTTACAAACGGAGAGTAACCAGAATGCTACTGATCCGTTTCAGGCCAGTTTTAAGCGGGATATGAAGCAACTCCTTCATATCTAACCCGTGGCAACGGAACCAGTGCATTCTTAATTCTAATTGTGCCCTGTTCTTGCGAACAGATGAAAACTAACTAACATCATCTCCGTTTTGACTCACACCAGCAAAAGGAAAACACGCGGTGCCTTCCCCTCCAGCTACAAACCCTCATTGGTCTAGCTGTGAGGTGTTTACAAGTGGTGACCCCGACGTGATCATCATTGTCATCAACTTTCTGCGGTGTGAGTGAGCGGAATTCGCTATCTACCTACGGCTGCCAAGGTTTCTTCCTAAGTGTGTCTGCTGTCCAGGGTGCCTGCGTCAACTACCATTGGAGGGGCCGGGAGGAAGAAACACCTTATGAGAACTCCCCCTCTCACCATGGGCTGGCTGTTAAGAATGGTTTGCTATGTGTCCTGTCTATCCCTCACCAATGGTAGACAGGATTCCCCGCTAGAATCACCAACACCCCCTACACTTCACCCGACGATCCTACAACCTCCACAATTTAACCCTAGAGCTAATGTATTCCAAACCATGTTTGATTACACACGTTCCTTGTTATTTCCCAATCAAAGTGTTTGTGTGCCACATTCAGTGAGCGTCGGTACTGGTATTCCCTGGGTGGCACACCCAATTTCACAATGCGATACATGTGCACTTTTGAAACTCAATGTCAAAAGTTCTGTAAGTGTATCCCCTTGTCATAATTTAACTCTTCCTTCTCTCACTCAGTGTTGTATACCAGGTTTAACTTGTGATCAAGTTCATTTACCTTCTTTTAATATATCCGACATCCTTGTCCCAACCATGTTTACATGGTGCTTAGAACAAAACGGAGCATCCTCACCAATGGGGGTGATTCCCACAACAAATTGCCAAAATATTTACACCATAAACGGAAACAAACTGTACCATAGCTCTGGACCCCATCGACATCTTATGACCCGGCAATATTCTACACCCCTTTCCTCTCATGACTCCCCCGACGACTGTGTCAATGAAGACAATGGTTGGGTACTATTACTTGAATTAAATAAATTCTGCCGCATTCCAGCTCCACCAGGAACACATTGGTTATGTGGTACAACTGTGTGGCCTGAGTTGCCGGCTCAATTCACCGGAACTTGTTCCTTAGTATATATGTACCCCGCCATGCGTCCAGCTCATAGGCCCAGTCAATCCCCCATCTCACTCCTTTCCATGGGGAGTGAAAATGATAATCCCCGTTGCATCCATGATTTTACCTGCACACAAACATTTTGGTCACGAGCCCTAGGAGCTCTTATACCTAATTATGGAGTAATACAGGCCCTGGACCAGGTACGCATGCTATCCCATTATGTAGAACAGTTGGCCAATGACACGGCTATGGCACTGGGAAATGTTTCTTTGGCATTGTCGTCGCATAGGCTAATGATTCTGCAAAATCGGGTAGCATTAGATTATATCCTTTCCTCCCAAGGAGGCACCTGCACAATTATCGGTCCTGAATGCTGTTCCGACGTAGTGAATCCAAAGGACAATTTAAAACAGCTGATTGAGGATATGGATCACCTACGTAAACAGATTTCAGGAATGCATGACCAAGATGACACCTCATGGGTAGGGGGGTTTTTAGGTCCCTTCTGGAAAAATATTTTAGAAGTATGTGAAATTTTTTTAATATGTATGATATCTCTGTTAATATTAATAACAATGTTCACATTTCTTTTAAAATATATCTGTTACAAACTTAGGGATGCTACAACCTCCGAATATTCTGTATCTTATATGCCTTAAACTATGCTTTTTGCGTTTTCCTTTATTTTTTCTCTCCATTCTCATTGTAATTATTCTCCATTCCTAGATTAACATATCGGATACGGGTTTTTCTACAATGATTTTTAAATGACACCTGTATGTTGTAACAGTTGAAACACCTGTCAGCAGATGTGATGCATGGTAGCACACATGATAACACCTCTGTATGGCTATAATCACTGCTTGATATGATTTAATCCCTAATTACATAGGCAGATTTGCCAATCAAAATTCCACCAGTATAGTGAACGCAAAGCCTAATATATTACAGGCTTTTCAATGGTCATTAACTAAATTTCCCATATTCAGACAATATTTAAACCCTCTCATTACTCAACATGGGTAAAAATCAGGTGGCCACTGGTTTCTAACCCCCACTAATAACTATGTCAAGGTCATCAAAGCAATTTGGGCGGAAACGCTGGCGTTTCTCTCCATCTGCAATCCATTTTCCAAATTGAACCCATACTGTCAAGCGTGATTTAGCCTACAAAATATATGCTACAGAATTGTTTACTGATATGGAAAAAAAAAAAAAAAAAAAAAAAGTATAATAATAATAATTGTAATCATTTTTATAACCTTCCACACCAAATGCAATAAGTTTGTCTCCTTTCTTTTTAATTTTCCCCAATCCAGTTTCTCCAAAATTACAAAGGAGATTACCATGAGAAGGACAAAACCTCATATTTACCACATAATGCAGTTGTCATGAAACTCCCAAATACCTCAGCCATATATGCAATATCTCACAAACCTCTCTCCCCATAATCCCACCAAATGTGTTAAGGTTCAACCTCTGCACAGCCCCGTGGATATCAACCTTAAGTACAGCTTCTCCAAGACTTTGCTTCGATAGATTCAATCGAGAGGACACCTCCTGGTACAAAGTTCCTACGTCACTGTCAGCTGTCTTGTGAGTTTTCCTGTGCTTAAGAACACGGCGGGCCCCGACTGATGGAATGGACTTCGTGCAACAGGGCATCTGGAGCGCAAAAGTTCCCATCTTCACTGCAACATCTGATCCGCTCCCTACCATACACACCTCAAACCCCACACCCCTTGAGATCAGCCTTCCCAGTTATTCTCACCATCAGCCCCATGACCCTGGACCTCCGGCACTAACCATTTGGGGGAAGTGTCCATGACCCCTTGGGAGGACGTTCTGAAGTGTCCCCCATTGGGCCAGAGGGGGGAGCTGTAAGAGGGAAGTCAAACTGGGATCCAGAAAAGGTTGACATTTGACCGAGCCAGCATGCTGGGACGCAGCGTGTAATTCAAAGGACCCGAGAGCCTGGTGGTAAAACAATCAGTCACTCGGATTTCCTCTGAATGGGCAGGCCATTTGGTTCTCTGGAATGTTACCACCTGGACACAACCAAGATAAGGGGAACTAGTCTCCTTGTCTGTGGTTGTGGGTGTGGGTGTTTTGGGGTCGTAAAGGGTGAAACGACCGGCACCTGGTGGGGGCCACTGCACGGGACAGTACCACAGTGCCCTCATTTGGGCCCCTCGGACATTACACTTTGTATTTCTTTTCTGGATCTGGACTATAAACCATCTATAAACCATCTGTATATCTTATTTACAAATCCCGGAAAACCTTACAAACCATGCACATGTTTTCATTGTATTATTGTATTATGCATTATGTAATAATAACATTGATTGCATGTACAATGGTTAAACAAAAGGGTATTTTCATGACAACTGCACCATAATATTACATCCACTTGGCATGTTTGGTATGTACATTTTCTCCATGGTTCAAGCCATTGAATGAAATATGTTTCATACCAAATAGAATTTGAAAAAACCTAGTTTCAGCAACTCAGGAAAAAACTAACACAATGGAATGTCCTCTCTGGTAATCATCTCCTTTTCTCGATTTCCCCACTGATTGTTTTAACAGCAGCCCCAAATGGTGGGGGCCGAAATTTGAGATTTATGATTCGGCCAGGTTAATTTATGGTAAAGCCGCCTAGATCAAACGCGGGATTTGGCCTAAAAGGAAGGGAGACAATCCTGTCGAGGAAGATCGCAATCGACTTCCCGCACTGCGCATACTCGATGTTCTGTGTGTAGCTAAACAGGCTGGTAAGAACTCTTTTACTCTGCATTTCTGTTTTTAACCTTTATAATTGATTTTGGAAATTGAAGATAATAACCTACCTGCCTGTTCAATAAATTCTTATTTTTAACTTGCATGGTCTTCATGACTCTAATCCATTTTATCTTCTTTTCAGCCGAAATTCCGTTTAAATACTCAGGGGGGCAGTTCGGACGGGGGCCTCCTGATCAGGGGTCTAGTACAGTAAAACGTCTTTAGTGGGGTCTTCAAGTTAGATAGGTGACCACGATCTGCCTGTTAAGGGATTGGTGGTATTGGTTCTGGTGTTTTGGCTTAAGAGAACCCATGGGCGTAATACGCCGGTTCTTGTCAAATTCGCCTGAAGGAGCCCGATAGATACGCACCGTCCTGGGCTCATAACTGTCGATGACCTATCCATGTAAGCCAGGCATGGAAGGCATGTATTATGGTGGTCAGCCTCCTACCCTCTGGATTCCTCGCCGAACTGAGATTTAACAATAATGCTAAAGCCCGGGAGCATATATTGAGGAATGATGGCACAAGATAGAGTCGAGTGTAACCACTCCCAAGTTCCACGTATAGTTAAACCCTAATTTTAAATTTTTCATATAAAATGGAGTCAGATTTAGCACGAGAGTAAAACATAATAACCGTTACGCTTCCTTGCTGTGGTCAGGGATATATCTGGTATGTTGTTCCGCGCATATGTGAATATTCTGATGCTCTCATTGGAATATTTACAGTCCGGCGACAGATCAGATATATCTCTGATGACAGCATAGCCCCGTTTACAAACGGAGAGTAACCAGAATGCTACTGATCCGTTTCAGGCCAGTTTTAAGCGGGATATGAAGCAACTCCTTCATATCTAACCCGTGGCAACGGAACCAGTGCATTCTTAATTCTAATTGTCCCCTGTTCTTGCGAACAGATGAAAACTAACTAACATCATCTCCGTTTTGACTCACACCAGCAAAAGGAAAACACGCGGTGCCTTCCCCTCCAGCTACAAACCCTCATTGGTCTAGCTGTGAGGTGTTTACAAGTGCAAAAGGTTTAGTCCTTTTTCTCTTCCCAGTCTGGCACATGCACACATACAGCCCTCGTTTTGGTGGAGCAACAGGTCATTTGCCCCTCTGCAAAAGTACCCCTTTGAGTTGTTGATTTTTTTCCCAGGTTGTCTTCTGCACATCCTTGCCTTAGTGCCCGTTCTGTTCTCAGCTACAAGTGGTCATGTAATGTGAAATTCAGGTAAAACATGCTACCCCAAAATGAGAAATATAGGCTTTCGATTATAAGTGATATGATCCCTGGGTTCAAACAAAGTTGGTTAAGCAACACACACTCGTAAATTCATGTACAGTGTCAGTCGCTGCACTTGGTTACAGTGCTTCTGCATGCACTGTAGCTCTAGTCTGCATTTAGTCCAACTTACAGTGATGCTGATTATTGAGAATAATTCCCTTCCACAGGTTGGTTTAAGATGACATTGTGATAGTGATGCTATGATAGCTTATTCAGTAAAGTTTTTACACATTTATAATCAGGACCATAATATGAACCGCTGCCCAAACAGTACTGTCCTGATGGGAGATGTTTCATGATGTAGTCCTTCTGGATGATATCTGTTCATGTTAACAAAAAAGAATCTGCATAGAAAGTGGAAGCAAGTCATCTTACAGTTTTTCCAGTAAGTTGTGCGATTGCAGCATATGATGCATACTTTCCATGAAAATTCAATTGTTTGCCAGTTAACCAGGAGGAATGTAGTTAGCTGCTGGGAAATCATAGAATGCCTTTAAAAACCTGATCATCTTTACATGGAAGTGTTTTCTGAAATGTCATAATGTAATGAATATAGCAATGCCAATTTTGTTGTTTTGATGTATTCCAGGGGTCAGGGATGAAACTGCAATGCCATTGTATCAGTAGAAAACATAATATAGCTATATGTTAAAGCTGTGAAACTGCACACTGCAGCTGCATGTGAGGTGGAAGTGGGGGGAGGAGCCTGTATGGCCTGCAAGCAGCTGCCATCAGAGTATCAATGTGGGGGAGGAGAGGGGGCTAACAAAGAAGGGATGCAGTCTGTGTATTTGAACTAAGTTCTATGAGAAATGTTACTGTTGTTCTGCCAAAATGTATTGTAGCAACTTCTGCTTTGTCATGGACTGCAAACCTATCCAAATATCATGCATACCAAATTAGGAGTTCATTGGATATAAGGCCACATGTGCAATAATGATTTGAATATTGCAATTCTGAAGTGGTGCTGTAGCGCCACCTTGGGTGGGAGGTGCACAAAATGCGAGATACACTGGTTCTTTCACAAGTTGTATATTTATAAAATTTATATTTATAAAACAGCGGCTGGATTTAAATTTATATTTAAGAATTTTGCATTTAGGGGAACGTACCTCTCAGGACAGCTGGTGGGAAGTTTTCTGAGGTTACTGGTAACATTGCATACAATTTGGCCTTATGAAGCCTATGCAAATGAGTATGTTACAAAAGGCACCCCCTACAAGCCGTATTGCGCTATACCACTGTGAGGCTGTGTGTGGCCATCTGCAATATTGCGATCTATCATATTGTCAAAATTGGTAAGTTTGTGGCCAAACATGTATTTTGGGCATGGTCAGAAATTTTTGTCTATACTGAAATTACAGTCCTTTGGACATCTTTTACGATATAAAAATTTCCTTTCACAATTTAACACAGGGACATGCTTTAGATCAACCATGCCAAATGTGGTGAGAATCAGGCAAACATTCTTGGAGTAATATGAAAAAGTTAAAAAAAGAAAATTGTTTTTCAAATAAATTTTAATGAAGGAAAATCAGTACGGTGGACATGAGGGGTTCTATGTTATTATTTCTTCTAAATGTGGCGGTAGACATTTGGCAGGTGGAATTTTAGTCCCACCTAGAGTTCCAGTTGCATGTGTGTCATGCATAATGAATTGGCAGCATTATCAAGCATGTCTGCCAAATTTTGAGCATGGGAAAGGGGTGAAAATGTAGGGAGAAGCAGAAGAAGAAGAATTCTAGCAAAAACAATAGGGGTCCTATGCACCCTTGGGGCTTGGCCCCCTAATAAAAAGAAGAACAAAAACAATGTGGTTCCTGCAGCTTCACTACTTGGACCCCTAATAAACAATATTTAAAATAAATACATAGGAAAATCAATAAAAATATAGCTGCAAGCAATGAAGCACCGCAGAGCATTGAGTGCAATTTTTATCTTTCTGAATATAAGTTTTGCAACAATGTAGTTGGCTGCATACCACAGTTGTGCTGTGGGTATACACTGAATGCTGCAATGGGAGAGGGAGACACGCACAGTGTACACGGTCCAGTCCTTTGTTCCTCCCAACCTGGCACATACACACATGAGGTCCTAATTGTGCTGGAGCACCAGCTAATTTGCCACTCTGGGGAAAGAATGCTCCTTTGGGTTGCTAATCACCCAGCCCCCCCCCCCCCCCCCCCCCCCGATTGCCTGGTGTTGCCCATCCTTGCCTTCCTGCCTGTTGTGTTCTCATCCAGAAGTGCTCATGTAATTTTAAATGCAAGGAAAGCATGCTGGACTATGGATTAAAACAAATACTATTCTGGGTTCAACTACAGCTGGTTATGTCACATGCACCGCTAAATGTGCACACACAGACAATTACTCATGAGTCCTACATGCAGTTCATTACAGTCTGTGCATACACTGTAAATATAGCCTACATGTACTGTGACTTATGGCAACAGTGATTGAGAATAATTACCTTCTGCAAATGGGTTTGAGATATAGAAATAAAGTTATGATTGTGTTGCTATGAGTAATGCATTTATTCAGAAAGGTTTAACACATGTACAGTCAGGATCATAATATGAACTGCTGCCCAATGGAGAAATGATTATATAGCCCTTTTGCATAGTGCTGTTTATCTGCTTGTGTTGATGTTGACCTGCAAAAAGTGAAAGCAAGTCATTTTACAGTTTGTGTTGTAACTTGTACAGTATACGATGTACATTTTCCAAGGGAATGAAATGATTTCCCAGCAGCTAACATTAAGCAGGTTAACTGGGAAACAATTTCATTTCGATGGAAAGCACGCATCATATGCTGTAACAGCACAAATTACTGCACTATAAGACTATAAGATGACTTTGAGGTAAAAAAAAAAAACAAAGAACATCCCTGACCCCTGGGATACATCAAAGTAACAACATTGTCGTTTCTATATTCTTTAGCCTATGACATTGCATGAAACACTGCCGTGTAAAAAGATCACTTTTTTTGAAGGATATCATCCTTACATGGAAGTGTTTTATGAAATGTCATAGTCATAATGAATATAGAAATTGCAATATTGTTGTTTTGATATATTCCGTGGGTCAGGAATGTTCTATACCTGAAAAAGTTCAACGTATTGTCTTGAAATGATTGATGAAACAATTTGCAAAGCCATTATCTTTGTGGAAAACAGAATGTAGGTACATATTAAGGCTCAAGAACTACACAATGCAGCTGTGTGTGTGTTTGTTGGGGGTGGGGGAGGAGGGGGGTTTTATGGCTTGCTTGCAGCTACTGTCAGAGTGTGAATGTGCAGGGGGGGGGGGGAGGAGGGCAGCTCTAAGCCACAGTGGTCTGTATGTGAACTCAGTTCTATCAGAAAAGGCATTGTTGTTCAGCCAAAATTGATCGTAGCAACTTATACTTTGGCATGGACAGAAAACATTATCCAAAGATCCCATGCCAGATTAGGTGTTTATTGGATGCAAGGGCACATCTGCAATAATGATGTGAATATTGCAATTTAGAAGTGGTCACCTTTGGTAGGTTCACAAAATGAGACACATGATCTACATATCTGTATATTTCCAAAATTTGAACAGTGGCTAGATGTAAAGGAGGTGTGGTCAAATATATTTGCCACAATTTTTGCATGTTCATATTTGATTATCTTTAAGAATCTTGGACAGAGGGGGGATATACTAGTCAGGACTGTTGGAGGGAAGCTGAGGGTTCCTGTGAAATTTCTAAGAATTTGGCCTTATGGAGCTTATGCAAAATAGTATTTTGCAAAAAGCGTCCCCTGCAGGCCACATTGTACCATAACACTGCAAGCCTGTGTATGCTTGTCCACAATTTGGCTGTCTATCGTCCCCTGAAGTATCACCACAATTTTGCTAAAATTTGTGGGCATACACATATTTCGGACGTCAGCCATATTTGTCTAAATTGAAATGACAGTCCAGTGGCCATCTTTTGAAATAGCAAAATTTCCATCTCAATTTTACACAGAGACATGCTGTACAAGAGAATCGGGCAAACATTTTAGAAGTACAAAAAATTTTGTTTTTTAAAAAATTGAAAATTGCAGAAAATCAAGAAAAATAATCCTAGCAAAAACAATAGGGGTCTTATGCACACTTGGTGCTAGGTCCCCTATTGGGACTTCAGTTGCTTACACCACCAATGTAGGCTACATAGCCTATATATTTTACATACCGAGGAATTTGCAAATTGGCATTTAACAAGACCAGCCGTCAAACTTTTTATGCAACTATGCACACCTGGGAACTAATCAGTCATCACTGCCAATAGCCTTTCATTTAAGTTTCATACTATAGCCACCAGTTATCGACACCCACTTTCCCAGAGTCCTAGTAAATTTAAGACTGATATTGCAGAATAAATGTTGTTAAAGTTGCTAATAATGTTAAACAGTGTATAAAAGTATTATAGTCGTAAAAGTGTACTTAGCAGTAATTTCTGTCTAGATATATATTGAACTTAGTGTGAATTCACACCATGTGAGAGTTGGCTGTGTTGGAAAGAGGTTTTTGCATTGTGGTGACTGAACCTGTTTACCTTGCTTGTAAAAGAACACACGTGTTTCAAAAGATTAAGCTTAGTCTAGTAGCATCTAAGTGGGAGAAAAGAAATCCAGTCACTCCTAACTATTGGATATATTGTCGTGAGCACCAACATTTTGCTGGGAGCTGCAAGTGAATAACTTGAGCTAGAGCCAGAATGGCAGGAATAAAAAGTAAATATTACATTCGGCAAAGTGAGTGATTTATTAATGAATTATTGAAGTATGAGAAAATAACAAATGAAACAAACAAACTCAAAAGTTCGATTCACTTTGACATACTGACTCAAATGTGCTGATTCATTTTTTTAAATCTACCTTCCCAACACTAATTGGACTCACAGTTTCAGCTTGGCTCCGCCTACAACACATTTTTGAAAAATGTGTCCTGGGGTGGATAGAGTAGGTGTGTCCATTCATTTGCATGAAGTATTCTATATACAAATGAATTGTACAGTGTAGTTGCTCCAGGCTCATGAATCTTGGATAAAAATGTCAAACTACGCATTGTAGAATAAGAATCAAGATTTGGCAATTACATCACCTATTTCTTGCCTCAAATGTTTTTAGAAAAAATATTTTAAATAATTATTTTATAAAGTTTATGAACAGGCCGCCATGTTTCTCTAGCTTGAAAAACGTTGGGCTGAAATCCATCTAGCCTATCACGTGACAACAGTGTTCCATTGTAATAAAAAGTAAATGGACTAATTTGTGAGCAGCAATATTTTTTTGTGCTGCATATCATGATCGGCATTTCCATGACATAGTAGTATCTCCAAAGACGTACTCCAATATCATGATTGGGGCGAGGCCAGAGCAAAATGCAAAAAGCATTTTTCAAACGTTAAAGGGCAGCACCAAGACATTTTCTACCAGTTTTTTCTGCTGAATTTTATTATTTCAGAAAAGTTAAAATAATGGAATGGGTTAAAATGTTTAATTATAGAGGGTATGCATTGACGTCACTTTCCCACCGGAATACGCCCCCTCAGTCGGACTGAGTGGCAAAACATGCTGTGACATGGCTGCCTTTAGTAAATGAAACTGCAAAACCTGGAGTAAAACAAACGATTATCTGCTTAAAGGCAGTTGGATTCGACAGTGATCCTTACCAAAGAACTTACCAAAGAACCAGTGGTCCATGGACATCCAACAAGAAATTGGAGCTATCTTTTTACAGACTGCCGAAAGCTAAAGAAAAGAGAAGCAAATGGATCGCTGCAATTCGCAGAAACAACTGGAATCCAGGCACCGAAACGTGGATTGTTATTGCGGTTGTTATTTTGTGTCAGGTATGTTGGATTTTTGGGTAAAATCATAGGCTACCTTAATTTATATTCTTGGCTAACACTACCATCCCCCCTTTGTTTGTAGAACACAGGGCTCATCATCATGCATGTTTTTTAATAAATGAAAAATGAAAGATGCTAAATATTTAATTGATGAGTAGTCAATACAGTACATAACTTATGATTTTACCAAAAAATCCAACATACCTGACACAAAATGACAACCGCAAATCCACGTTTCGGTGCCTGGATTCCAGTTGTTTCTGCGAATTACAGTGATCCATTTGCTTCTCTTTTCTTTCGGCAGTCTGTAAAATGATAGCTCCGATTTCTTGTTGAATCTATTTGTACAGTCAATCGCACAACAGCTCTTTCCCATTTTAGATGTGTTTTTTGTGTTTTCGCGGCATTCAAGCTGAATGCTAACGCTGCCACTCAGTAGTCTTTCTGCCACTCAGTGGGTGTAACTGCAGTGACTTCCACTTACTGTGACATCATGTGCATACCCTCCATACCATAGCTGTACAAACATGTTTTGTAAGTACCAAGGATTGGAGAATTTACATTAATTTCATATTTTGATTCCATAACTGGTGCTACAAAGTGTGATTACCCTCCATGGATGCTACCAGTGGGGTCATTCAAACTGATTTTTAATTTTTGGCCTGTCTCACATACAGTGCTGTGAAAAGGTATTTTTCGTGCATATTGCATATTTCTCACACCGAATGGTTTCAGATCTTCAGACAAAATGTAATTTTAGTTTTTGCTGTCTTTTGTCTTTGTTATTTTACTGTAGTTCATTCCTTTAGTTAATTGTTAACCCGTGAGGGGGAAGGGTGAAGGTATTAATTTATTTCATATTGTGTTGGTGTGAGTGTGCTCTCTTTTTCAATGTGGCTAAGGACGATGTTTCCCGGAATTGCTGGATCTCCCTCCCAGGAGTGTCACACTGGCATGTGGCATCCATGTTATCACTGGTACTGTATACTTCCATAATCATGTGGGTGTTTTGTGATTCAGAAACCACACACACACACACACACACACACACGCACACACACACTTATATGATTCTACCCAAATTCCCATTCCCAATCTTTCAATAAATCAATCAGAAAGGAATTCCTCTCTGTAAATTGACTTATTGTCTAACCGGTATCGCACTGTGATTCAACCATCCTAGAATGCCAGCAATACAGTTTGTCTTTCTACAACCCTAAACTCTGCTTCAAGGACTGGGGATTTACCAAAGTATGTTCTGTGCCATATTTGGAAGAATACTTTTGACTTGTATAATCTGAAGTCATCATGAATAAATATTGCAATTTTAAAGTGCCATGAAAAAGTTTTTGCCCCCTTCCTTATTTCCTCTATTATTGCATTTTGTCACAGTGAATGGTTTAATATCTTAAGAAAAAAAAACTATATCAGACAAAAGGCATGCGAGTAAACACAAAACACATTTTAAAATTATTACTTAATTTATTTAATGAAACATCCATATCACCCAGTGAAAAAGTAATTTCCCCCTTAAACATAATAACTGGTTGCACCACCTTTAGTAGCAATAATTCAACCAAGCTTGCTATCTTTTTAACTGACAGTGATTAAAGTAAATGACAATAAGCCTCACCTGTCCCCTCTATTATTCATTTAGAACAGTGGCGCACTCACATTAGGGAATATTTTATTTTGAACAGTTTGAGAATTTAAAAAAAAGAAGAAAAAAAACTATTTTTGATTATTTAATTTAACATTTGACGTATGTGCTTGCAACTGACAATTGACAAATTGACATATCGTTTACATTACTAGTTCAAGTCAGGACCTTGACTAAGCCACTCCAAAGCTTTCATTTTGTTTCTTTGCTGCCATTCCGATGTGGACTTGCTCTTGGGTCATTGTCTTTCTGGATAACCCAGCGCTTCAGCTTCAGGTCACAGACAGATCACTGGACATTCTCCTTAAGAATTTTCTGGTATAGAGCAGAATTCCTTCAATAATGGCAAGTCGTCCATGTTCCAAGGCAGCAAAGCATCCCCACACCATCATGCTACCACCAACATGTTTGACTGTTGATATGATTTTCTTACGGTGAAATGCTGTATTTGCTTAACGCCCAGACATAATAGAGCCGTATCGTCCAAAAAGTTTCACTTTCGACTCATCTGTCCATGGAACATTATCCCAAAAAGCTTGGGGATCATCCAGGTGCATTTTTGTAAATGTGAGATGAGCACTGATGTTTCTCTTTGTTTTCAGTGGTTTCTGCCTTGCTACTCTCCTATGAATTCCATTTTCCACCCCAGTCTTTCTTATTATGGGAGTCATGAACACTCACCACAGGCTAGAGAGGTGTGCTGTTCTTTAGATGTTATTCTGGGATCTTTTGTGACTTCCTGAATGAGTTGACGCAGCACCCTTGGAGAAATTTTGGCAGGCTGGCCACTCCTGGGAAGATTCACCACTGTTCCAACCATTCTCAATTTGGAGATATGGGTTTCACTGTGGCTCAGTGGAGTCCCAGAGCCTTACATATAGCTTTGTAACCCTTTATAGACTGATATATTTCTTTCTCATCTCTTCTGGAATTTCCTTTGATTGTGGCATAATGTGCTTGTGGAAACTTTGTGGTGACTACTTCACTCTGATGGTAAGAGTGAGATCTAGATTCAAAAGGGCTGGCTGTAATCAAGCCCAGCTGTGTTCATTCAGCTGAATCAAATACATTTGTTTAATTGGTAGACTGAGAAACTGAGGGAGCAATTACTTTTTCACATGGGTGATATGGGTGTTTGAAAACATTTTTCATTAAATACATTAAATAATAATTTTAAAAATGTGTTTTGTGTTTACACAGATTCTCTGATATTACATTTTTTCAAAAGGTATGAAACCATTCAGTATGACAAAATGCAATAATAATGGACATCAAGAAGAGGGCGGAGTTTAGGGTTTTTACAAAAACAAACTGTATTGCTTGCATTGCTTTATTGATTTATTAAAAGACTGGGAATGGGAATTTTGGTAGAGGCATGTAAGTGTGTGTGTGTGTGGTTTCTGAATCATAAGACACCTACATGTTTAAGGAAGTATACAGTACCAGTGATAACAAGGATGCCACATGCCAGTGTGACACCCCTGGGAGGGAGATCTGGCAATTCCAGATCTAAATGAACACCTTCACCCTTCCCCCTCACGGGTTCCAGGAAAAAAACAACAATAAATAAAAGGAATGAACTACAGTAAAATAACAAAGACAAAAGACAGTTAAACCCAGAGACAGCTTTTCAGCCCGACGCTGGTCTCAGCTGGCCAACTTTTGAGTGACCAGGATGCCAGCATCCTAAGATTGCTCAACTCAGGTATTCGGTGCGCCTGCAACCAAACTATGAGTGGAAACAACAGACTCTGTGTTCTAGCTGTATTAGTAGATGATACACAATTTTTGAAGAATTATACCTTGTCAGTCTACTATCAATATCTGTGGCCAAAATGTGGAATAAATTAACAATTTTACCAATGGTTTTACACATAAAGATGACCCTTTCAGGATTTAGTGATCATTTATTGTCTTCAACAATCTGAGAAATAAACATGGAAATAGAAAGCTAGGGAAGGTATTTACAATGCCCATGCACAAAACCACATTTGCAATTTACACTGGTGTAACTCCTTTCAGTTTTTTCTGATTTGATTGATAACTGTTTTGTGTAGAGGAGAGTACAAGCTTTCCAATGGTATATGACATGTTTAATTTGAATTTTATTTTATTACAGTGAGAGTGAGCCTTGCATTTCTGCATGAGTGGTTGCTTCAGCACAACGTTGCACATTCAACCATAACATTATGCAGTAATATACAAGAATTTGTTGAGGCTTAACTGTTTTTTCTTTCAGATTTTGGAGGATTTTACTGCCAACTCACCAGCACTGTTAAAGCAAATTCTCTATGGAGTAAGTCAGTAGAGGAGGAAGCATGAAGTCTAGCTAGAATATATACAAACATGTACGTGTTATTTCATACGTAATATTTAAATAATTATGTTGTGTCATATTTTTGATATTGCTATAGTTGCATTGGTTGTTACATACAACTATTTTTTTGTAATAATACTCAACAATTTTGTATAGGGGGTTAACTAACAGCCCTAGCTGTTAGTGTGGAATGGAAAGGGAATGGTATATATTCATTCAAATTTACTCTGTTCTGAGACGTACTAGATGAATATAGAATTTACCTTGGAGTCATCATAGTAACATAGTAGTAACATTTGTAAAAATGTTGTCCGATTTCCATGTAAAAAGATTACAAACTGTACAGAAAAACATACAAGTGTGAATGATCACACATTTAGGTATGTGTACCATAGTGTGTCACAGTGTTTTTGCATTGATATGTGATATCAATGTTTCATCTTGAAGCATCAATAACGGAGCAAATGTATATGCTTTATAAAGGACAAAAATAATTTTTTTCATTTTTGGAGAGGTTTTTGATCCTAGATATCTTAGACCCATAGCCTGATGAAGAGTAATTTCCACTTTAAAATTATGCAAAAGTGAGTTTCATGAGCCAAAACAGTCATTTGTAGTGAAATATGTGATTATGAATGATTTACAGCAATGCACAATTTTGATATTTTGGATAGATTTGGACACACTAAGGGTACACTGCTTACTTTCTGCTTCATAGATCTTTAGTAGTTCCGCATATCACCCTCAGATTTAGCATACTTGTGGTCAAAGAGTTTATGATCCAGTCCAATGTAATGAAATAAGGCACAAAGGGGGATATTCCATTGCATTGATAGCCAACCTTGACCAGTTCAGCTGATCGAATTGAATGTGATGTTTGCTATAAAGCAGTTAGACCATTCCAGGCAGTATAATTTCTAGGCCTTGGCACTCCATATACTTTATTAAGGAAAAAAATCTAAAATGATCTATCTACTGCAGATTTGCCTACAAAATGAAACATATTTTCCACAATCTGCTTTTCATATGACACACAATGTTAATAGAGTTTTAAAATACCATCAGCAAAGTTTTATTTTGCCTTCAAAATTCTGGTAGTTCTAATTCACTTTCATGGGGACCTCCAATGTTTTGCACTCTAAGCACATACATGCACAGGCTTACTTTTGGTTGCTTCACAGCTTAGGTTGGCAGAGTGCATGCTTTCCTGTCATGTTAAATATTCATGTCTATGGAAATGCCCCACAGATTGGTGTCGTGAATTCACATCTAGGTATTTTTTAACCAAAAATGGAATTATCCTTTCAGCTTAATAAATTGTGAAATCCTGACCACTGTCCATCTCCTTGTGTACAGTAGTTGATTAGTTCCCGTGGCTATCTCCTCTTCCAGTGTTAGAACATTGTTGGTGGAAGGGAAATTTTGTTGATGATATCCCGCCTGCGTCACATTCACATATTTCTAAAATTAGCTGGCTCTCCATCACTGTTTGGCGAAAATGTTATGTAAGTTGCCTTGTTGATGGCAGTCATACAGCTGTAATTAAATGGAGGGCGGGAGGAGGACAGAGTCAAACTGTAATATTATATAAAAATATATAAAAAATATCTAAACACTGAATAGACCTCATTTACAAAACGGAGCACAAGTGGCACAGCAAGGTTTTATTTGTTCCTCTGCCAGACACATGTAAAAGAGACCACAGCACAGGACTCCCAGTGTAGTCAACAACGGTGCAAAGGTGAAGGATCTCACCTCCAGAACCAACCAGAGTTGTCCCCCAGAGTAGTTGTCCACTTTGTAGAACATGCCATAGAACTTGACTACATTGGGGTGATTGGACAAAGATCTGAGGATATTGTACTCTGCTTCAATCTCCTCATCAACATCCTATCAATGGGAAAATATTTCATACAGATTGATTAGGCAGCGGTCACTGCACTTCACAATACAGATAAATGATATTTACACATCAATCTAACAGTGTGACGTCATAATATTGTGTAAGAAGAAATAACACCTACTTAAATTTACTTGATGCTACAGATTACAGCATTAGTGTTCACATAATGTGAAACTTCTTGAAATCACAACAGTTCTGAGATGCACACTCCAGGAAAGTAAAATCAACAATTCAAACCTTACTCACCTGTTTGTACTTGGAAATTGTTTTTTGGCCTAAAAGCAATTGTAGGTTATAGACCTAAATAGCTCAAACCTGCTACTTCTGCAGTCCAGTATAGGAAGTTTTATATGCTACAGTAAGTACAGATGAAGCTTGAAACACCAATTTATCAGTGAGCATTTGCACATCTTACACAGAGGCTATGTAGCTCTTTTCCCAGTTTCTGAAGGATACTGAATGTTTATGCCTAATGCTTATGTTCTGCGTTAGACATAAGCATTGGATGTAAGGTGAGGTGGACTGGTTACATCTACATACACAAGAAAATGTAGTAGGGGGTTGAGTGGGGTAGGGGACAAGAACTGAGTGACTGATGCAATCACAGACACTGTGCTATAGCTATATCTGATCAACAAAACAGTGCACAGTAGGGATTAAAATCTGGACCACAGAGAGACTTGGGGGCAAGCTGAACGAAACACAGTAACCCCTTTCACACATGCATCTTAACCCATAAATGTTCTGTTTTTCATATTGGCAACATGTGAACAGGACATTCCTCCAATTTGCCAATTCAGGACCTGGTAAGATTTGTGGAAATCTACTGCCACACCTCTAGTGTGAACAGAACCAGCAATGTTCCCGGGTAAAGGACACATGAGGTTACAGCATTTATATGCAAGACTGTTCTGGTACAATTTCTTTAATAAATATTTGACTGAATCTGTTCTTTCAACAATTCTTGCACAAATATGAGACTTTTCACATCGAAAATAAAGGAGCTACATTGTGCGATTTTGTGTGGGAAATTTGAACATTTATTTAAAGTAATAATCTCGAAGATGTAATTAACACAATCTAATGTCAGCTAACAATTAGAAAAAACGCTAGCTAACGCTACCGACCGGTACCGACCTCGCCAACCGTCTCTCGAATGCAATGCAATGCTAAAGGGGCAGGCAACGGCTCTGCTACTAACCAGTTCACACCGCTGCAGTTTTCTCTGCAACATTCTAAAACCGTTTCCTCTCATTGCGAATATATCCTCATATGTTCCTTCAGCATTAATGCCCTTTTTTGATGAAATCTCCTTTGTTTTTGTTTTATTCGTCTTGTACTGATTGCTAATTTAACACTCAGCTCAGCTTTATTCTCGAAGAGTTTAGCTAGCAAAACCAGAAACACCAGAGGTAACATTTTGTAAGGCAGTTGTTTCAAAAATATTACACAACAGTCATTCACGAAAAAGACTGTTTATTGTGCACGAGATACATAACTGCACGAGCCACAGCGAATACCACAAATTCTTCTCTGCAGTGTGAAGATGTTCACACCGGGCAAACGGTGGATAAAGAACGTGTGGAAATTGATCATCACTAATTCTACCCCAGATCTGCTACAGCATTTTAACCCGGCTCGGCAGTGTAAAGACAGTTTAAGTTAGCCTAATGTTAGACAATGAATGAGTATGTACATAACATTACTTTTATAACAACCATTTTTTATTCAGTAAATAATAAGTGTTATAGTTGACGTGGCCCAGGTGCCAACTGACTGACGTCACACAGGCGACAATGGTTGGATCTGGTTGGATCTATGGGAAGTGAGGTCCAAAAACGCACCTGCAATTACTGCTTCTCGCCATTGGCACCGCCATAGAGAACGAAACTGAAATCTTCGAGATTGTAACTTTAAGGGATGCAATAAACAGAGTGGCTGTCCTTGCTTGACATGACTTTGTGATGACATTTTCAATGCATCTTCAAATGTTAGGTGGATTTAAAATAGTCAATGTATAAAGACTGCGTGAAGTTAAATCCACACACAGTTGCTTTTTTACCCTATCTAGCAAGCTGTCTATCATTATGTCTATGCAGGTCACATGTCAGTGGCAGATATAGCCAGCTGGTACTTGGCTAACAAATTTTTTTCATGACATTTTGCTGAAAAGAACTCCACAGTAAGTGTTTATTTCAAACTGACAAATGACACTTTCATTTTTAATCTAACGTTAGCTATTTGGGATCATATAACTGAGCTAGACTGGCTAAAGATGTTACCATAAGTTATCTTAGAACTATCACTATTCAACTATGTTGTGTTGGTAGGATTTACATCTCTGCCGAAACCATTATTCATCAAAATATATTTTTTTATCAATAAACTAATGGAACATTAACATTTGTCCTGCGTTGCTTTGGAAGATAGACATCCTGCCTTACCTAATCTGTCCATCACAGTCATGTCATGTGTGAACAGGCTAGATATGGAATTTTTCCATATAGGAAACCTATATATGAATGGGGAAAACCAATACCTAACCCAGATAACTGAACCCGGCAATGTTATAGGTTCCATGTGTGAAAGAGGCTGGTGATACTGACACTGTGACACAAACTGAAAGGGGAGACACAGAAAAGCATAGAGGGTGAAAGAAAGAGAGAGAAAAAAATATTGAGAGAGAAAACAGAGGGATAGCAAGAGCTAACTCGATCTGACCTGAGGACTGGGACAGTAAGGATAGGATTAAAGGAAACAAAATCTGTGTAAATTTACATGTTGTCAATTCTTACTCAATTAGTGTACTACAATTAGTGTGTTTTCACTGTAATAAGATCCATCAGAGGTTCTGGGAAGGTGCTTTCGAAGAAACTCAATGGTGAGGGGGAATCTTCACTCTGTCTCCAAACTTTTCTACATCTGTGTACTACTGTACTACACCCTATATTTGTTCAAGCTGCTCCAGTTGACTTACATTGATGGGGTCAAGGACTTTTACAGCTGCAATACTCCCATTCTTTTTGTTGCATACTTTGTAGACCTTCCCATAGGTTCCCTTCCCAATGGTCTCCAGGATATCCCAGTCTCCTGATGGGTCAGCCAGAGATTCAAGTCCAATCATACTGGATTTATAAGGGAACAGTCCATACAGTGACCTCCTGACCACAGGGAAAGACATCACAAAGAGAATGACCCAATTACTCTACAATCACACTGCAATGCAGAATTTGTAAGACGTTTGAGTTAGTTATCATTTAGTGACCTACAAACAAATATAACATCTAGAGCTAATGTAAAGTTTTACAGTTGATCAAAGCACTCTTACTCAAATACAATGCACATTAGTAACATCTTGATCATAATGTGTGAACAGTCTGTGGAGAAAAGATATTATATAATCTCTTTGTTCACAAGTGCTTTGCTTCACCTAAGTTAAAATAAAGCAAATAAAAAATATGTGGCATAACACAATGAAGTACATGTAAGCTACTTTATCTTAATATTGCAAATACTGATTATATACTTTTTTATTTTGGTCGGTAATGATAAGTATTACCATTTTTCATGTTTTTCATGGTTTGGGCTAGGCCTCTTAGTTCCAGTGAAGGAAAATCTTAATGCTACAGCATATAATCACATTCTATATGATTATGTGCTTACCCAGCAGTTTGAGGAAGGCCCTTTCCTGTTTCAGCATGACAATGCTCTCAGACACACAGTGAGGTCCATATATAAACAGTTTTGTCAAGAACGATGCGGACAAACTTAACTGGCCTGCATACAGCCCTGACCTCAACCCTATCCAACACCATTGGGATAAACTGGAAAGCCAACTGCAAGCCAGGCCTAATCGCCTAATCAGTGCCAGACCTCACTAATGCTCTTCTAGCTGAATGAAAGCAAATCCCTGCAACAAAGCTCCAACATCTAGTATAAAGCCTTCAGAGAAGAGTGGAAGTTATTATAGCCAGCAAAGGATAGGCCAACTCCATATTAATGCCCATAATTTTGGTTTGATGTCAGGTGTCCACATACCTTTGGCCATTTAATGTACTTAAAATAATTCTCTATGCAAATTTTGAAGAGAATTTCCAGATGAGGTCTCAATGTAAGACTTGGAAAATGAAGCCTCAAAAGATCTGAGTGTTCATTGGTGGTTTAAAATATAAAACTGCCCTGAAAATAGGTGTTGACAAATAACAATATCTTAAACAGAATCAATATATTCAGTGATAAAATTATATTCCAGACATAACAAAGTTTTTAGAGACACTCAAGGCTCTTTTTACCAAAAAAAGCACTGGATGTGGCTTCTGAATTTTGGTGTTTTTGTGACCAGAGGCGAGGAGTGTACGGCTTAAAGTGAGCAGCGCAGGTGGAATATGGTCACGTTTAGGCTGAATATATTATCAGTGTGTGTGCTGCAGCTGGATTCAATCATAACTAATTAAATTACCTCTTTTCGGTCCATTTAAGAGCCATGAGCTTTGTGGCTGGTGTACTGCCAATTTCAGTGGTCTACCACTGCAATGGAAGATGAGGATGTACCATAGGCTGTAGAAAACAAGACCAGGTTAAAACCTAGTATATGGCTGGACCTAACACATGTGATCTGGCCGACCAATGGTGTAACTTCATAACTCGGCCGACCAATGGTGTAACTTCATCATTCAGTCAGTCAGCCAGTCACCCACAGACATTCGCGTTTGTAGGGCTGGCCCCGCTGTTGCGGTCCAGCCAAAAATATGGATGATGTGACTGTGAAATCACCCATTGACTTTGCATTGGCTTGCAAAAAGCCTTTTTGAAAGTGTAGATTTTGTGCTGCCATGTTGTACAAATTGTAGTCAGACACTGCACAGTAAGGAAAAGGGGGGACCATTATATGATTATGAAGTACGGGCTGAGTTTGGGTCTTACACTCAGAAATCAAGTCCCTCAAATACACAATAACTCAACAAATCAGCACATGGGAAAACATTAGGAAAAGAAAAACACCTATTGCGACTTAGAAAAGCTGTGTGATAAAGGAAAATTGGAGAGGGAAGTGAGTACACACAACTTGGGCTCTGTTTGAGAGCAAATGGATATGATCATTGGACAAAAGAGGCAACAGAAGGGTTGAACTAGAGGGGTACAACTAACAAACAACTGGCACAAGACCTGAATACATTTTATCTAACTGATGTTTGATGTATCAGATTTTACACAGGAAATGTAATGTTCTTAAAGTTAATACACAATGTCAAGTAACAACGTTTTTAATGACAGTTGTGTGATAAGAACTCTAAAACAAAATAAGGTAAGAAAAGGGGAGACCAGATGGGATTGGTGGTTGTGTGCTGAAGTTGTGTGCCGAACAACTAGGCCCAGTCTTCAATAGTATTTTCCAGATGTCTCTTCATCAGCAAATAGTGCCAAAGCTCTGAGCACAGGCCACTGTAGTCCCCATAGCCAAAAATAAACACCCTTGCATGCAAGTAGCTATTAATTTATCTAGTCACATAATGAAAATAAGACTTTTCAAGTCTTACAGTATACAGTATAAAAACAGCCAATTATTAAAAACATAATTAAATACGGAAATAAGATTTTTTTCTTAAACAATGGGGCCTACCAATTCATATCATATTCACGCCAAATATTGACATTTCCTGATAGGGACAAGTCTTGTGAAAAAATGAGGGGTTGCATGAGAGTATATCTATTAGATGAACCTGTTTAATCTGTAAAAAACTGAGGATCTTGAAAAAACATTAAAATCACCCTAGGCCTCTAAGGGTAAATGGAAAATAAACCCTGTTCACATGCATTTATAAGCACACACCAGATTGGTCTGTATAGTAGGCTATTTGGCTTTTGCTATTTGGTTTTGTCAGGTTTTAATTCATAAATTGGCTATAGCTAAATTCAACTTTTCATTTATTTCATGAAGAGCCTAATATTTTTTTTTAATTAAATGGTCTGTTGTCAATTAGATAAATGCCTCTTTTTGCAATGCTGTGGAACAATAACTCATTCACCGGTCACTACGTTGTCCTCATGTCATTTTGCTTATAACAGTAGGCTACTTGGAAGGTTTGATGTACAGTACTGTACAGAAATGGTAGTAAAAATCCACCATAATTTATCTGACTCAGTTAAGTTATGAACGTAATTGAAACGGGTTATGACTACTGACATGTCAGAGATGTTTGAAATAAAACTTCATAGTGCTAGGCTACATATTTTCTGAGTAAATGGGCAAAATCCAAAAACCATTACAGACTCTCCCCAATGTCTGCAATAAGAATACTTTTAATTTTGAATTTATTAAAGATAAATTTCCTGTAGTCATGTCTCTCCTTTCAGCGTCCAGTCCCTTGTTAATGAAATAGCAGCAATAAACAATTATTGAAATCATTTTTAAGAAATATTCATATGTAGAAAATTGTTTTTCTCTAGGCATCTTTGAAAGAGACTGGCAAAAATGTGTGCAGACAAGAGACACCAGCAACAAGTGAGCTAAAGGAAAATTAAACCTGGCACCACAATATTTTGAATAAAAATTTGTTGTTAGAATTTGTATTTAACGATTTTTACCTTTAATGTGTACAATGATTTTAAAAATGGTAATAAATCACTTATTGTGTCTTTTTGTTTACTTACAGGTAAGGGGTACTGACCCCACCTATGTGTTACGTCGCCTGCCATGCCTTCACTTTGTAGATCTTTTATTTTGTACGATCTTTGGAGGCGTGGTTTGTCAATGACATTTCTCAGCTGTTACCGGTTTCTTACTCAGCAGGCATTTGCAAGCCCTTCACTCATTACTGTTATTGTGTACACCTGTTTTCCACTGTTTATAGTCCCTGTTCACCAGTCACTCGGTGCGAGATTGTTGCCCCAGTTTACTGAGCCAGTCAAGCGTTTGTTCCTGCTATTCCGATTGCCTGTTTGTTTTGATCCTTGCCTGTTTCTTGACCACCGATTTCTGCCTACCCGTTTCCCGACCTGCCTGTCTCGTGTTGACCCTGATTCTTCGCCTGCCATTTATTGTACCTTTGCCTCGGACTGCCCTGTACACCGACCATCGCCTGTTCCTGGACTGCGGACCTGCTTCTGCCCCTTTTGTACTGTTGCTCTGCTGCCAGATTTATCGGATTACGAACCTTGCCTGGACTTTGATTTACAAGACGTATTGCTCCCTTTTGTACTGTTGCTTCGCTGCTTGATTTCCTGGATCACGAACTGTTGCCTGTTATACCGACTACGAGTGTGCATATCACCATAATAAATCTCAGTTTCGTTATAACCTCTGTTTCCGTCTTCATTTGGGTCCTAAACTCTCCAGTTCGTCACACTATGGGCACAACTGACCCAGAGGAACAGTTGTTCCTTTGAACACATTCTGTTTGAAGTCAAAATGTGCCTTTCACATGAGAGTGGGTACAATCCTCAAATGCAAGCTGCGAGCTCCCAGCTTACACCTCGCTGATTTCAGCTCCCACCTCGCAGTTTGTAGGTCCCAGATCCCAGCTCTCAGCTCATGCCTAGCTCACAATTCTGAGCTCGCAGCTCACCCTTGCCAAAAGACCTGTTGTGTTAACATATGTTACTTTAATTTTGAGAAATATTAGAACAGATCATTTATTAAAATGATAATGTACATCATTGTAAGATGAAAAGGGAAGGTTAAAGCTGGAGTAGGCAATTTTTATATTAGGCTATATTTTATTATATATAAATGTCAATTAGAAAACATTGATTGTGTTAATATTGATTGTGGAATATATCTCCCAATAGAAGCACCACCAACCCCCACATAAAACCACTGCTACTTTTTGCAACTTACCAGCTCACCCCACGTCCATGCTTCCACATGAGTGTCACCGTTTTATATAAGCCAGCTGAAGATATAAATATGCACAAACAAATCTTTTAATTCTATTCGAGGTGTGAGCTAGGGGCTGGAATCAGTGAGGTGGGAGCTGCAAGGTGTGAGCTAGGAGTTAGAATCAGCAAGGTGGGAGCTGCGAGGTGTGAGCTAGGAGCTGGAATCAGCGAGCTGCGAGGTGTGAGCTAGGAGCTGGAATCAGCGAGCTTCAAGGTGGGAGCTGCGAGATGTGAGCTAGGAGCTGGAATCAGCGAGCTGCAAGGTGGGAGCTGCGAGGTGTGAGCTAGGAGCTGGAATCAGCGAGCTGCAAGGTGGGAGCTGCGAGGTGTGAGCTAGGAGCTGGAATCAGCGAGCTGCAAGATGTGAGCTAGGAGCTGGAATCAGCGAGCTTCAAGGTGGGAGCTGTGAGGTGTGAGCTGCAAGGTGGGAGCTAGGAGCTGGAATCAGCAAGCTGCAAGGTGGGAGCTGCGAGGTGTGAGCTAGGAGCTGGAATCAGCGAGGTGGGAGCTGTGAGGTGCGAGCTAGGAGCTGGAATTAGTGCGCTATGAGCTGGGAGCTGGAATCAGCAGGCTGCGAGGTGGGAGGTGGGAGCTGGAATCAGTGCGCTATGAGCTGTGAGCTGGAATCACTCAGCTACGAGGTGGGAGCTGCGAGTTACGAGCTGGGAGCTGGAACAGTAGCTGGGAGCTTGGCTCAAAGTGATTGAACTCATACTGTTTCACGTTTGTGATTGAATTATATCATCACCAAAAGAGTAATAGACAGTATCAAGTTATTCATTTGAAAATGTCACTCTTGACCAAGCAGTCTCGTATAGGGGTGTGAAGAGACATCATTATCTGTATCTGTTCAACCAACAAAATTATCTGTATCTGTATTCGGATATAAGACAGGAAGTGGGCGTGGTTTATACCATAAGTCACGTTAAATCGGGAAAACGTATTTTCTAACTTAATATTCATTGGCAATGCAATTGTTGTGCCTTCAAAGCATCAAATTAATTCAATATTGGCATATAAATAATGAAATATATTTCCACATCCTCATACTGTACTTTTCATCTCTCTTCTTTTTATTTTTTTTTATTTTTAACTAAACTAAGTTTTATGAACTGTCTGAACCCCCCCCATTATATTTTCCCCCTACTGAACTAAGCTTGGATAGACTGCAAACCATCTAATGTCCTCATATTTTCCCTTGGTGGCAACTGTTAGCCTACCATGAAAATCTGGACTGGATTTCGTGTTGATTTGATAGCCAAGACCTATGGCTGATACGTACAGCATGTTACATCTTAAACGGATGAATATTGGTTGAAATACAAGGTAAAACGTTTCGTAAAATATTTCGACTGGACTTTTTTTAAATGGAGGAAATGAACACATACAGCTAAGACTGCAGGTTCTAAGCTTCATTTTGATGTATAGGTTGCGGGGGTTTGAAAGAAATCCAGCTGCCACACTAGGCTTTTGTCTCGCTAGCTCCCGCACCTGACGTCTCCTCCTCCTCGATGCGAGAGTTTCCCTGAGTGATAGTCGGGAATGATCAGCTCTCAGCCCGCTGCCTGCTGTGCGCTGCCTCGGTGGGGGCGACTACAGAATATAGTGATCACTTTTCAATAATACGTAGTAAATGAAATGACTAGTTAGTGAAATCAAAGTCCTATTTTGCAAACAGAATGGGTATTTTTATCTTGTGGCCATCCACAATGATATGAATCGATTTGAAGAAACATAATGGCTGAAGCATCAAACTTATTTATTAAACTTTTTGCAGCGCAGTGGCTCAAAGTTTGTTGGTGCGTGTGCCAGAGTTCCAGATACAGCTAGCAGCCGTGCATAACCCCACCCCCCACTCTCTCTCTCTCTCTGGCCGTGTAACATTAGATAGACGCTATGAGAACTCGACATGGAGCTGACTTTCTTTTTTTTTTTCCCGAATCAGAATAATAACGAGCAACTTCGGATAGAAGAAATATCTGTTTCCATCGCATTATTCGTGCTTTCCCGAATATAGTATTCGGTTTCGGATACATCCCTAGTCTCTTAACAATCACATAAAAGAATAAATGAGGCACAACCGACGCAATCTCCTCTACAATCGGACAGCAAATTCTTTAACACTAGAAAGGCCAGAGGTGATGCCATTGGGCACATAAACTTTTAATAAAATTACTCCAACACTGTAAATGCAATAGCTACCTTCCTACTTCCATTTCTTTTCATAAATATCTGGGCCTAAAAAAAAAATTTAATTCTAAAATTTTTCTGTAAAGAAATACAGGTAGTTTGTGCAATTTTCTTTACAAATATCCTCCGCCAGACAATAGACAGTAGATTTTGGTAACATTGGCACATTATTGAGCAACTTAATTGCCGGCGTTTTGATACCAAATGCTCAAATTTTTTTGCACATATAATCACACAAAAGTCATTCATTGCAATGGGGTGAGGAATTGATAAAGACTTTAGGGTGAGGATGACTGATTGTGGGCATTGTAGTTAAAGAAACTATAGGTTTAGAACTCTGCAGAGATAACATATTTTCAGTTTTTGACTGAAATTGAGACTTTGAATAAACTGAATAGGCTATATGACAACTGCTGAAATGTAACCAATTTGTGTGTGGTCCCTGCTCATTATGACTGAAGAATTTTTTTTTTTTAAATACTGCACTTTTTATTTCTTCTAATTATTTTCACAGTTTTGTGTTTTGTGTTTTACAAATTGTAGCACTTTTCTCAATGTGTCGGTAATATGCTTTGATACATTTTTCCTTTATTCTATATAAGAAATTGCTAATAATTTAGAAATGCAATTGTTGGAATTGATTCAGTTGTTTCAATTCTTTGCTTCAGTGCAAATAGTTCTGTAACATATGGTTTTGTAATATTTATAATAGGAAGCACTAAAAACACGGCCTATCTAGAGTTAAACATTTGCGTAAAACCTCAGATTTTCTTAAAAGTTCTATTTGCAAGAAAGCAAGTGAAATAATCTTAACTAAATTTAACCCTCTGGGGTCGAGAGCTCTGCCGGCAGAGCTCGACAAGATGAAATTAACTTTCGTTTCTATTTGGATGATTAACTTCACGTGCTGTTATCATACAGACGCAACAAAAACATTGACAGAAACCTTAGAATCGCGACTTTCCAATGCGCCCATTGGCAAATAATATAAATTGTTTTAAATGTTCCAAATTTGATTAATTAGATCATGTATGCTTCGCTAAACTTTACTCATTACTATGTGAATTTCGCTCAGCAGGAAGTCCGCCCAAATCGCATTCACATGTTAACAACATTTTAATTACTCTCCATAGAAGGAGACTAAAGGAGGGGCGATGCGAGATCCATGTGAGAAATGCCAAGTCTGCGAAAGCGGGAAAGAATGTCACAGAGTGTCGCCTAATTCACTTCTTTTGAGGTGAACATTTCGTTTAATTTTGGAAAATGGTCCGTCCGGAAGCCGACACTGATGAAGAGCGGTGTCATTTCGAACAGTGAACTGATCCAGCTGAGGATCAACTTCATGCGTAAGTATATTTCTTATGATCATATTGGTAAATATGTGTACTGTATTGCAACGTATCTGTGTGTTTGTAGGAATATCCAGCAATGTGCGCGTTTGTAAATTCCCACACTACGAACGATTCGAACTATTGCATCTCAAAATTATAGGCTAGGCTCTCTGCATCTGGTTGTGTTAGAAGTATCAGGTAGACTGTATGTTTTTCGATCATATTCATAATAAATAGCTCATGCCTGGTGTGTAGTGGCGTGGCTAGGATTCTAAAACTGATGTCCTTGCACAATCGATATTAGCATACTCTAAGTAAGTTCGGGAAATAGCAATAAAATAACCACTTGGCTAAACAGACCTAGCCTAGTTCAGATTGAGGCATTGTTATTGATGAGTTGCGTGTAGTTTAGTTGGAATATCAGTGTTTATTTAGTTAAGCTAATATTTTTTCGTTGATAGCTTGCATTATTTGTAAATGTGTGCTGTATTACATTCTCTGTGTGTTTGTAGGAATATTCACTAATATGCGCGCCTGTAAATTCCCACACTACGAATGATTCTAACCATTGCTTCTCAAAATTATAGGCTACCTCTCTGCGTCTGGTTGTGTTTGTTTGGTTCTTTGTTTGTATATGATGTCACATTTCATAAATTTTGTTTTCATTAGTTAGTGGTTTGTCCCTTTTTTGTAAAGCACATTTAATTTTCACCTGTTGAAGGAAATGTGCTATATAAATAAGGTTTGATTTGATTTCACATTTCCTAACAATTTTGTTTTTATTATATTTGCAGAGATGTTGATCAGGAAACACGGCCTAGTTCACCACTAGCTAAGAGGCCAGG
This sequence comes from Anguilla anguilla, assembly GCF_013347855.1. Classification (NCBI taxonomy): domain Eukaryota; kingdom Metazoa; phylum Chordata; class Actinopteri; order Anguilliformes; family Anguillidae; genus Anguilla; species Anguilla anguilla. Next base: position 31,023,719 of record NC_049203.1, on the reverse strand, counting down.
CAGACGTTGCAAGAGTACACCAGTCTCATCTCATCTTCCATGCAGTTTACTTCAATAAAAGTTGTCTTTGTTTCTGTCTTCTAAATGGCTCACTGAGTCTTTGTCTTAGTGGTGGGGAGGCATGCGGCCAGGTGTGAATAGCCTACTTAGCTGGCAGGTATTCCTACCCAATGCATATTCATTACAGAAAGGCCATTTGCCCTCCCATTCTCACCTGGTGCTGAAAAATAGTAGTCACAACACTAACTTTTAGCAATTTATTTTATATTTCTCATTGGATTTGCTAAATTATTTTGTCATCTTTTGATACCCAAGACCTTGAAAAACACATTTCAGTGACCAAAAGTCTTATTCACAATTGTTTAGTGTGTTTCATTACAACATTCCTGTGCATGTTCAAAACTACTGTTTACAGTTTGTGTGTTTTTAGAGCAGTTTACAATCCACACATTATTAGGACCTACTTACTGCTGCCATATTGTTGTAGCTGAGTTTGTGCTGAAAACAAAGATATGAAACACTTTGGAATCACTGTATATAAAGTTGATGAAATTTACACAAATGTCAGAGCATCGCACAATCACAAGTGTGCCTCATTTTACCCTTAGACCCCAGAGAGTTAACGGCCATCATCTTATCAACCATCGAGACAGTCGTGGCATACAAGCTGACCACAAAGTCGTAGAATTGTGAGGTGGACCAACTGGAATGTAGGAATGTAGGCCTTTGTCATTTCATTGGTGCTGTTTTAACAGCAATAAAAACTTTTTATCCAATATATTGATATGTATGCGTTTATCATCAATTTATCCACAGTAGCACAATACGGGGTGGGGGTGTGAATAAAACAGCACACATGGCAGGCATTCATAGTTATAGTAGGTAAATGCTTAGGAGGATGGTTTTGCTGTTTTTTTTTTTTTTTTTTTTGGAGGAGTGATAAAAATGAAATCGATAATGTGTCAATTTGCAAAAGAGGCTGTGTGAAAAGGTTAAGGATAGCTAAATTGTAAAAATGAATAGGGGGTATGGTTTGGAAATATAGTAGATATGTAGGACTGAGCAATTATGTTGATTTGTATGTTTTGATGTAAGTCTAGTAATGTTTGGTGTCTGTGGATGTCTTGTATTTATGTTATGATGTTTTGTGTGTGATAAATGTATAAGATGTCATTTTGTGTGTTTATAATGAAACGAAATAAAATCATACAAAAAAAAAAAAAACAGCACACATGGCCTGTATTTATTTATTGAGTTGAACTCGGTAAACTGTCCTAAATATTAAGTTATTGTCAGACTTAGACAATATTATTGAGTTAATTGAATAAAAATATCCATAATTTCATGCAACTCAAAATGACATGAAAACATTTTTTATTAGTCAGCTAACTGGCAGGTATTAAACAATTGTATAAAACAATTGTAAAGCATAAGGGAGAAAATCTCAAATCTCCGCAAAGTAGCTCAAGAACACTTGTCGGATGAGTAATTCAAAACACTGATTGATAATTGTGAAAATTAACTGACCACTTAAAAACAGGAATTGGAGCAGATTACATGATAATGTTCATCCTAGGCTGAAGGGCAAGGTTTAGTGGAGAACACAAAATAGTTCTAAACCAGTATATACAAAATTATCCTCTGAAGACCAGGGTACTGACTCGGATTGTTCTACCCAGCATTGTTTACATCCATGGACGCTACATACTCAATCTTAACTGGGACAATCAAGAGGGCGGGCTGCCGCAAAACGAACCAATGCAGGAAGAAACGCCAACGTCTCAATGAGCCGTCAGTCTAAAGCATGATAAATATCTTCAACACTGAACTTAATGAGGACCCATTAAAACTGCTTTCTAAAGATCTGTCTTTTGTCCTGATGCAACGTGCAGATCCAATCACCACCAGGATAGAATTGTTCACATTTTTCAGATTTGTAAAGTTGAAGGCATTTTACACTAAAGACGCAGGAAGAAATCCATTCATTCATTATCTATACCCGCTTATCCTGGGCAGGGTTGCAGGGGGTGCTGGAGCCTATCCCGGCATGCATTGGGCGAGAGGCAGGATTAAAACCTGGACAGGCCGTCAATCTATTGCATGGCACACACATCATTCACTCAAACACTCATACCTATGGGCAATTTAGAGTCTCCAGTTAACCTACCTGCATATCTTTGTACTGTGGGAGGAAACCGGAGTGCCCAGAGGAAACCCACGCGGACACGAGGAGAACAAGCAAACGCCACACAGAAAGGCCAAAGCAGAGATTCGAATCCACAACCTTCTTGCTGTGTTGTGTGAATGTGTTGAATGTGCCACTGGAGTCTGGGATAAAAAAGTTGTTCAAACCAAAAAGTACATTTGTTCCGGTACTTTGTAATTCTTCCGTAGATACCTTTTGCCGTTTGGTTGAACAAGATGTCATTACATTATAGGCATTTGTCATGCAATGTCATGCAATTATATTAAAAGAAATTGGATTTCATGGGTTTTCATTCTAATATAAACTCCTCAAAAATGTTTGGAAATTTGTGTTTGGTCGATCATATCTCTGTTGTCATTGTATCTTATATCATTGGAAAGCCTGTTAATTTCCCTTTACAATGATGTCTCATTTGTAAGGATCATGCATTTGTGGGATGAGCAGCACAGCTGATTATGTGGGTGGGGTCCCAAGTGAAATGTGCGAAATTTCCCTGCCAGTGTCAAACAGTGTATTCTCCTGTTGGTATTGACTCTATTGTTTTGAGTTGTTTTCATGTTACCATACATTTCCTGTGTGGAGTCAATTAGGTATCTACTTTATTTCCATTAGAGATAATTTCAAAATAATAGCTAAGAGACAGATTTATTTCAGTTTTATGTACTATATCAGATTTTCAGTGGATCAAAAGTTTCCATACACTTTGTTACTATTTGGTGGCATTGCCTTTTAATTGCTTAACTTGAATCAAATGCTTGGGGTAGCCTTTCACATCTTCTCACAATACTTTGCTGGAATTTCTGTCCATTCCTCGAGACAGAACTGGTGTAAATCAGTCAGGTTTGTGGGCCCCCTTGCTCGGACACACTTTTTCAGTTCAGTCCACAAATGTTCTATGGGATTCGGGTCAGGGCTTTGTGATGGCCACTCCAATACTTTCACATTGTTGTCTTTAAGCCATTTTGTTACAACTTTGGAGGTATGCTTAGGATCATTGTCCTGCTGGAAGACCCAGTTATGACCAAGTTTTAACTTAATAGCTGATGTCTTGAGGTGTTGTTTCAGTATTTCAAGATAATCCTCCTTACTCATGATGCCATCTATTTTCTGAAGTGCAGCAGTCCCTTTTCCAGTAAAAAAATTATGCTGGTCATGGAGTAGGGGCCTCTTCCTTGTGCCTTTCAGGCCATGGCAATGTAGGACTCTCTTAATAGTGGATATAGATACTTTGGTACCTGATGCCTCCAACTCCTTCACCAGTTCCTTTGTTGTTGTCTTGGGGTTCAGTTGAACCGTTTGGACTAAAGTTCATTCAGCCCTGGGAGTTAATTTGTGCCTCCTTCCTGAATGATACAGTGTCTGTGTGGTCCCAAGATATTTATATTTGCATACAATTGTTTATACATATGCTCGTGGTACCTTCAGTTGTTTGGAAATTGCTCCTATGGAGGAACTGGACTTGTGGAGGTCCACAGTTTTTTTTCTGAGGTCTTGGCTAGGTTGCTTGAATTTTCTTATGGTATCAAGGGCAAAAATGCAGTGGCTCTAAAGGTAGGCCCTTAAATACAGCCACAGGTGCCAATGAACTCCCATTAATTTCTAATTATGACAATTAGCCAATCAGAAGCTTCTAAAAAGTCATTACAGCAATTTATGGAATCTTCCAGACTGTTTAACGAGACAGTCAACTTGGTGTATGTAAACTTTTGACCCACTGGAATTCTGATATAGTGAATTAAAGCTGAAATAAATCTGTCTCTAATCGATTATTTTAATATTACCTCTGATGTGAACAAAGTAGATGCCCTAATTGACTTCCATTACATTACATTACAGGAATTTGGCAGACGCTCTTATCCAGAGTGACGTACAACAAAGTGTATAACCAAAACCAGGAACAAGTGTGTTGAAAACCCTAGAGGGAAGTACAGTTCCAAGTGCAGGGAATGACCACGTAGTTTAACTTGGACCCTGTAGGTTAGTCTGATTAACGCAACAAAAACAGCAGCAAAGCAGTCTATGCAAATAAAACAAGCAATAGTTGAGTAGGCACAAGTGCAATAACTAAGTCAACTAAAATAAACATCTTACGTAGCTACAACCTTAAGATTACATAGTCAAGACATAGACTTGCCAAAAGTAATGTATGATAACATGAATTGTGAAAAACTGAGTTTGAATATCTTTAGCCTAAATGTATGTAAATTTTTGGCTTCAACTGTATACGTGTGTGTGTGTGTGTGTGTGTGTGTGCGTGCATTAGAGCTGTCAAAAAATATTCGAAGTTCAAAAACTAACCTAAATTTGAGCATTCGAATATTAGTTTTGTATCCCGCGTTTTTTTTTTTTTTTTGATTCTGCGTTTTGTAATTAACAAATATAGACGCTTTCAACGGTAACAACATAAACAAACAAACTATCTTTCCTTTCTGTTTTGAAGGTTTTGATAAAATTGGATGATGAACAAAATAAACAGAGTAAGTAATTTATGTTGTTTTAGGCTACAAGTATTAGCCGTTTGAATAGTTTTTGTGTTAAGAATTAAACAGGTATTTCCTATAAACAATCATTTCCCTATTATTGTGATTAATTAATGACAAGTTGTGGAAAATTACATCCACGAGAAAATGCTTTATTCATTTGCGCATTATATAGAAACTGCAGGGGGCTCATCTATAAAATGAACTTGCGTGCATACATCAAGTGAAGACCTGACGTAGAGCCACAACCGTTTCCACGGTCAAATTGAGTCATGTTGAAATTTTATAAATCACTACTTTGATGTGATTTTCTACATATGCGCCACACAGTTGATCTAAAATACATTTTATAAATGAGGCCCCAGATGTAGTAACCTAGTATGAAAGTACACCGATGTCCTCTATTGCCCGCTTGTGGAAAATAACGCGCAGACCAGTTTAGAGGGAGCGTCACATGCATATTGCGCCCAACAATAAGCAGCTTGAACTCAAATTCATGGCACTTTTGACAGGCCTAGTATGCATGTGTATTTTATTTTCGTTTTTATTTATTTTTTAATGTAGACTATATTGCGTCACACACGGGATATTCACTGCCACCTGTTATAAAGTATAAATAGAAAAACTGATAATAAAAATTGATAATGAAAGTTGTGGTGTATATCCAGTCAGCCTAACAATGGCAATAGTTCCCAGGTTGTCAGTGTATGTTGCGTGGTATACGGTTGATCCATTTAAGCACTGAATGTGGGGTTGGGCCTCTTCATTTACTTTTTGGCATATTCAGCACACTAAGGATGGCGTAGGCCGAAATTTTTGTGCATATCGTGCCTTCATACATGGATGCAATAAAACAACAAGTTTATACTATTCTTGTGAGTGCTGTCAGTTTTGCTCTTTCATTTTTTGTTTGTGGGATTCAGCAACCAATTATTAGTTAATATGCTTGAGTTGAGCATGTTTAATTCCTTTGATTTACATGTAGATCTTAATCAAGATCTTGTCTACAGTGTGGTATAAAGCATTTTAGTTTTACAAATGGGTTTTTTAAATTAAGGTGAAAAGAAGGCATGTATATCCCTCCAACGAGAGTTATTACACAGAGGAGGGAAGCGGTTAATTTTTAAAATCATATTAAAGCAAATAGCTGTTATTTTCTGGCAAGTTGTCGATTTATATGTTGTTATTTGATTATACTGTAGCATTTATGACATTATACATGAAAAATAAACTGTCAAAACATGTTTTCTGAAACAATCTATTAGTGTACAGTTACACAGTTTTACATTGCAGACTCTTATAATATGAAGAGAGTTAGCAGATCCATAAAAATATTAGAATGGTGGCTACACTGTCCATTTTCCTGAAGTATGCCAGTTGATACAAGCCCAATATTTGCTGGGACTCAATTTTTCCCAAATAAGATGGTGAGTTGCCCGAAATGCAACACAGCATGACGTCAACTACAATTTCTCAATGTAGAATGGAAGCTATCCTTATAAGGGGCAGCTCAGTGGTGCAGTGGGTAGCACTGTTACCTCACACCAAGAAGGTCCTTGCAGTAGTTCTTTTGCCCAATGCATGCTGGGATAGGCTTCAGTACCCCATGTGACCCTGACCAAGAATAACCGGGAATAGATGGTGGGTCCTTATGAGGAAAAAGTACACTCTGTTGCCTCCTACTGTAAGAACCCCACAAGTATTTCCCTCTGGCCAGCAGAACCTGTCAAATGAAACCCTAAACAACTGCAACCAAATATAAGATGTCTTTTACGGAGTCAGAGACTATTAAAGTCCTGGTGACTATTGATGGAATTACTGCTGATGAAAACGTTAAAACCAATATCATGAACTCCGTGTAAAAAAGGTACCTCTTTTGGATACATCTACACAGCACAGAGTGGAAATTCATGCTAACGCAGTGCAGACAAATTTAACATACTGTATTTTCTTTTGTGAAAAATTACAAAGAAGACTTGCTTTGAGTGTATATATCTTTATGTCTAGTGCTTTATCTTGGTTTACGAGCAGGAGTTAAATTGGGATTTGGGAGGTGGGTGGACCCTGAGATCCGGTGGGAGGTGGGTGAAAAAAGGTACAAACCAATGAATGTCTCAGTTCAAAATAGTTGTATCTTTAATGTATTGTGCACATAATTGTAATTAAGGAAAACAATGTTTTAAAAAGAATTTATACTATTGATGCAAGCTTTTATATAATATATTTCAAGTGTATTGAGTGTCATTAATGCTGAGAATTTTTTTTACCCACGAAAATAATCAGTCATCCTCCTCTTGTCCTCACTTTCTTCCTCCTTTATCCATCTTTCTTAAACTGGTGAGGCGCAAAACTTTCCTTTAAACTAATCATTGATCTCAAACTGTTTCAATTAATTTTCAGTGATTAACAAGCATGCAAACATCTGACTAATCAAATGGAAAGGGACACAGCTTCTTCGCATTGTGTTAGGGAGATTAAATGATGAATGCGATTTAGAAAAATCTGTTTTAATCACTAAGCAGTGGCAGAATCTTCCCCTGATTTTCCTTGAGTATCAATACAATTAATCCACAAAATAGGCTACTCAATACTATCATATATAGCCAGCTCTCCCCAAATAGGCATAGTAGCCGAGGTCGTATAGCCTAAATTTATTTTCATTTGCAGTACGAAATTGTGCACATTTTTAATCAACAGTATTTGCAGATACATGCACTTCTTTCTCTGCACTCGTACTCATGGCAAATATCTGCAATGCGTAGGCTAGATTGTAAACACAGTTGAAGTGCAGGTTTTGTTTTTGCTGGTTATTCTGAGAGCTAACATGGTAGATAACAGACTGGTGTATCTTGTTTGTTAAGTGTAGACTACTTGGTGATTAAAAAGGATCTTTAACAGATAAATTGAATTTATGATTTAATCCCCCTAACACGTTATGAAGACGCTGTGTGTTAGGCTACTTGCCATTTGATTAATCCGATCGTTGGCATGCTTGATTATAAAGGAAAATTACTAATGAAAACAGGTTGAGATCAATGATTAGTTTAAAGTAAAGTTTTGCGCCCCACCAATTTTCAGCTCACCAGTCGCCGCTGAATAAAACGTTATATATGTGGGAAATATTCAATCCTCGCTTAGCTGCTGACCAGCAACCTGCTGATTTTCCTTAAGCAATCAAAGTTGCCGTTAATAATAGCCAGCATTCGTGGGGGCTGTTTATTCACCTCTCTTTAAAATGTTGCATAGATTAAATTACATGTTAATGAAACTACCTACCGCTTCCAATCAATCAAGACAATCAACAATATTTTTCTTTGTGCTGTCTATATAAACGACTGTTTTTTTTTTCTTTGGATTTTTGATTGGTTGAGCGAGTAACTGTCTAGAGGGAACACATGGACTGGAGCCTAAATGGACTGGATTGTCATAGTTATTTGTTAAACTGCTGTTCAAAATTATTTATTTATTTACCAAAGGTGGGTGGACGCCGTCCACCCGCGTCCACCCCCAGTTTAACACGTTTACGAGCTGCCCAACATATAGTTTGGGCATTTTGTCAAATATGTAACCTCCCATGTTCAATTAGTTCCCTTAGAGAAAGATTTATTTTTGTTCCTTATCTCTTTGCAAAAACTGTAAGCTTCTCTGTCTAGAAGGTATAAAACTTGCTGAGTAAACTGCCGATTTTCAGAGAACTACGCAGGACTGCAGACTCTGCATTTCTCTCCATGATGTCATGTATTAAAGCTTCTCAACCTTGATTGAAGTCTCCGTGTAGAACGGAGTTATTCTTCGACATGTAGTGTAGGGAAAGCTTTTAGACAATCGCTGACAAGCTGAAGTGGTATCAATATGGACGAGTCAGCCGACAGATGTCAAATAGCCTAATTATGTGTTTATGTGAAGCTTATGATGGACTGCACTTTCATGAGGAACTGCAGTGACTGATTTCATTGGAGGGGCAAACGACGAGTGATGTCATTTATCAAAACATTGTCTCTTTTTCAATGAGCATGAATTCGATTTATGGCAGGTTTACTTGTTGGTTACAGACGGTGTACCTGCAATGGTCGCCAGAGTACAGTACAGTTCATCATCGCTAGATTTTGGTCTGCCATAATTCCACACAAGCAGTTTTTACACCACATCATTCACCAGTTCATACTATGTGCAAAACTTATCGGTGAATTAAAACCCACAATGGACACTATGATGAACACTGTAAATTCTATTTTGTCAGTTTCTAGTCTGCTACATCACCTTTCCCAACAGTTGCTCACTGACATGTCTGTGTCATGGTTCTGTATTTTCTGTTTCTGTATTTCCTTTTTGGGCCGCCAGATGGCGACACATCAGTTTTGTATTTCTGTTCGTTCCCTCATTAGTTTCCCCTGTGTTAATTGTATTATTGTTTTCTATTATTCAATCATTGTTTTGATGCATCTCTCGTCTTCCCTTCCCTCCCTGGTTTGATTGTGAATTGTGCCCTCCTGTGTCTTGTTAGCTTTGTGTCTATTTAAGTTCTTTGCTTCCCTGACTTGGGTGCTGGTTCCATCGTGTTTCCGCCACTATGTTTCTGCCCTGTGTGTTTCCGCCTGAGAGTAGCTGCCTGTGTGTTTCTGCACACGTTCTGTTTACTATGTGTTTTTGGATTTTCTTTGTTTTTGTGTTTGAAGAACTTTTTGCTTTGTATTTTTTGAGACTTGCCCTGTGTGGCCTTGTTTTTGGTTTCCTGGGTTTTGTTCTTATTCAAAGTAAAAATTTCTGTTTTAATATTTCTTTTTGATGCCTCAAGTTTTTTTACAATCTGCATCTGGATCCATTCTCCCAAAATCCTGACAGTTTGCCGAACACTCTGACTTCCTAATACACAACAATGTTAGATGGCTTATCAAAGGAGAAAACGCTGATCCGTTTCCTTAGAGAAGAGATTGTCATTACATTTCCTCCATGAATAAAAGCACAAATGGGCTGCAAAGCTTTCAGAGCACATGTTGGATGACAAATTAATGGCAGAAGTCTGCTTTCTCGAAGACATTTTTGCACATTCTGAATCTGGAATTACAAAGAAGGATAAAGAACATCACAGATTTGGTGGAAAAGTTGAGTGCATTTAAGACAAAGCTAAGGATCTTCTCATCGGACCTAACAGAAAAAAATCTGCAGCATGTGTCCCAGCTGCATGCTTTTGAGGAAGCATCACCAGGAGTGCATATCAAATGCATGCATATCAGATGGTTTGCAGTCTATCAAAACTTAGTTCAGTAGGGGGAAAAAATAAATAAATACATAAAATAAACCTTATATACGTTATTTTTGAAATTGAGTATTTTTAAATAGGTTAGTGGTGTTATATAATGTGGATATTTCACACTGTAATGTAAGCGTTAGATGGTAGTGTAATAGTTTTTGTGAAGCATGCAACAGTGATGACGTGAGAGTTGGAACATTGCCAAAACATAGTGGACGGTTGAAAATTGTTTTCATGTTGTCCCATCCCCATACAAGAAAACATACGAGAGTACAGAGTATAGAAATACACACAAGTTAATTATTTCACATTTAGGTACTGTACCGCATTGTGTGACAATATTTTTGCATTATTTTTTAAATCTGATAGCAATGTGTCCAAAATTATGAATATAAACTAATCTGCGTTAGTATTGTAAATTGTACAAATGTCTTGCTTCATTTAAGCCATTTTTCAAGTCTCTGTGGTGTTCACATCTGGAGTTATAAAGCTTTAAATAGGGTACCCCCTAAATGGGCAAGGATTGGCAAGATTTGGCTTGTGCGCTAAGGGGTCAAGTAATTACTGTTGTAAAGTCGTAATTCACGTTTCCCTAGCGAAATGCAGTAACGTTAAGAAACGTGAACACAGCATCATTGGAATGCAAGATTATTCCCTTCAACTGAAGGATATTTTTCTATATATCTATTGTAAATAGTTTCTATTTCCAATGCAAAACAGAATCTTTCGATTTATAAAACATTTTTTCAGTTTCTGATTGTTCAATGTCCCCCAGTTAAAGGAGGGGTGGTGGTGGGGTTCAGACAGTTCATAAAACGTAGTTCAGTTAAAAATAAAATAAAAAGAGAAAGCTGAAAAGTACAGTATGAGGATGTGGAAATATATTTTGTAATTAATTTATATGCCAATATTAAAACAATTTGATGCTTTGAAGGCACAACAATTGCATTGCCAATGAATATTAGGTTAGAAAATACAACATTTGCCCGATTTCACGTCACTTCCGGTATAAACCACGCCCACTTCCGGTGTTCTATCCGAATACAGATACAGATAATTTTGTTGGTTGAACAGATACAGATACATATAATGACGTCTCTGTACACCCCTAATACATATACAGTATTATGTGGTTATTTTTTTAAATCAGTCTCACAAAGTGAAGTTTCATCTATGTAAAATAATAAGGTCAGGGAATTTGTTATTCCAGACCAACATACGCATAGCAAAAGAAACACAACAACAAACAGCATTAATGACTTAAGCAGGTAACACAAGTTTTACATTATCCTATGAATATTAATCAGGCAGTAAAAGGGGAGGCCAGTCCTTAATTCAGTTAGGTGACACATCATCTCTTCAGTTGGTCCAAGGTCCGTGGCTGGTGTGCAGGGACTCTTGAGAAATTTCTTTGAAGTCAGGGTCACAACAGGTTCCAGTCAAGGTGACTTGGGATGTGCACAAATCTTCAACTTGGGTCTGGCGGCAAGTAAAGTATGTAAATACTTGTTCCTCAAAACCAGCTTGGTTTATTTCGCGGATGGTAGCAGGCCAACTCTCTCTTGTTGGTCAGGCAAGGTGCTTCGGGGCACAGCCTTTTGGTGATTTATTATGTTCAACAAGATGTGATGGCATCCCATGTGTGTTTACTAGAAGCTGGTTGGTGGATTATTCTTGGGTGCGCAAACATTCGATTGGCTCGTGGTATTAGAGCAGTCAATAAACATGGATAGATAAACCACTGATTGCTGCTTTAATGTCTAACCCCTTTGTGCACATGCAAAATCTGCCCAATCCATGGCCATTTAGGGGGTACCTCATTTCAAGCTTTATAACTCCAGGGCATGTGAGCATCAGAGAGACTTAAATAATGGCTTAAATGAAACAAAACATACCTACCATTTACAATACTAAAGATTAGTACATTACTTAGTTTATATTCATAATTTAAGAAGAAATAAAGTGCCACAAATGCAATTGTCAAGGCAAAAAATGCAAAAATGAATTTGCTCTTTTTGTAGTTTGCAATGAGATACTGAGAGATCCCATATATAAAAACAGGTTGAACTATACATGTCCGAGATCAAAAACTCCTTGATCACAGGTCATAAAATCTAAGGGTGGATATGTAGAACTCAAGCGGCCAAAACTAGACTTCGTTTTTGAAGCTCATTTCCTGGTGTTGTAGTTCCTGGTTGCTCACTAGCGCCACTACGGATGGCTCCAGTATAGGTGTTTTCATATCCGGTTTCCATGTAAGTCTACGGTACAAATGCAACCAAAATACAAAGTCAATAATTTTTTCTCACAAGAACAAATAGTCATAATAGGTGTATTTTATTCGTCTTATGACTGTACATGGGTCGATTTCATGATTTATTGCGTCATTTGGGCACAGTGCCAATATTTGTTCTGGACCAATGAGGTACAGCTTGCGTCACTTCCGGATTACTGCGGAGGACTGAGCTACAGTAGGGGCTACAATCTGTGGTCACTGGGGTGGGAGGTGCCGTCTCTTGGCCTTGACATTGCGGCTCCGACCACGGTCCACCTGTGCGAAGTCAGAAAATGCAGGCATCCCATTTTGTAGTGGTTTCATTATAGCGTGTGCTATTTACAGCTGCACTAGATGACCATAAAATAATCCTCCTCTGAAGTTTTGCGGTAGCCAAGTCATTTTTACTATTTCCTTTAGCCCACTTAACCAAATAATTAGTTGGCAGAAAGCTTAATCAGCTAACGCTTATTTGCTATATGTGGTAGTCCAGTAGCATATGCTAAAACAGTTCGCAACTGCCATTTGACTAGCTAGCCATTTGACTAGCTAGCTAACCCTAACCGGAAAATATTCCATCTGTCAAACGTGTTTGACAGCTTGTCAGTCGTGTACATCCCGTAAATGTCTACCTGGGCTATGCTGCACGAATGTGACAAAGCTAGAAGCTAGCAAGAAAATAATAATAATTAGAAATTCAATGTACATTATTTTTGTCTTTATGCAACAGGTGGAAAACTTGCTCTTCAAAGTGCGTTGTCATATTTACACGCCTGTAAATCAGTTATTAAAATACTTGGTAGATTTGTTAATCACTGCTGACAGTGTTAATTTTTATTCGGTAAAAAGTGACTTGCGAACGATCGGTCAGCTAGCGTCACCCAGCAAGTAAACACCACAAACGGCGAAGGAGTAGTAGCAGTTAATGGCTCATTAACTGACTGTGGCGAAACCCTACGACGATAACTTGCTTGGTTAACAGCAGGTCTACCAGACAGTTATATGAAAATTAGCCTAGTCAAATCACCAGTAGTCTACACATCTGTGATTGACTGACCATCAGTGCAGTCGATGTTCCTCCCCTGTAGTTCATATTGCTAATGCGTGAGCTAACCACGGATAGCTTACCTATCTCACTGGCAAGCTGATATGCTAGCTAAGCATATTCGTTTTGCCGAGAAACATAAATTGAAGATAACTGAACATAATTGTATTATTAATGTCATACATACAACTTGATTACATGACACAGTACAGTCACGAATGGAAATTAATCTCCGTAAACATTTGATCATATATTTTAAAACATAACGGCAGACAGTCAGCTAGCCTCAAGTTCGTTCTGCAATCGTTCGTTCAGGTTGATGGGCTTTTCCGCACCGGACTGTCAATCACATTGTAAAAATCACAAGACCGCTTAACTCTATGGTTTTGGCTCCAAATCGAGAACATGGCCGCGCCCGCCATTGAGCTTCAAAACATGTTTTACAGACCCACGGAGAGGCAATGGGTGACGTCACAGTAGCTTTGTCTATATTTTTTACAGTCTCTGGTAGAACTACAAAGGATCTATGAAGCAAAATTAAGCAGTGTACCCAGTGTCTCCAAATCTATCCAAAATGTATAAATTATGCATTGCTGTAAATCACAACATAATCATGTATTTCACTACAAATCAACGGTTTTGACTCAAGAAACTCACTTTTGCGTCATTTTCAGGTGGGAATTACAAGCTTTCTGTCAGTACAGTGGTCTAAAATATCTAGGGGTCCAGAGACATATCCAAATTATAAATTATCCATTATAAAGCATACAAATGTGCCCCTTATGAAGATTTAAAATGAAACACTGATATCAGATTTAATAATGCAAATAATATCCGATAATGCAAAAAGAAAATCACACAATGTGGTACAGTACCTAAATGTGTAATCATTAACTCTCATGTTTTTCTGTACATACAAACAGTAGTTAATCTTTTCCTGAATGGGGATGGGAGGACATTAAAACAATATTCAACCATCCACCACATTTTGGCAGCTCACACATGTTCCAGCTCACATCACATCCGGTGCATGAAACACAAATCCTGCTGAAGCTACCAATGAACACTTACATTAGAGTGTGAAATACCCTCATTATAAAATACCACTAACCCATTTAAAGTCACTCAATTTCAAAAACAATGTATATAACCCAATATTTTGAGCAGTAACACTTAATGCTGTCCTTCTCCTCTTCTGACTTACTGCAGAAAACAGTATCAGCTGGGTCCATCAGCAAACATATGCCTTAGCCATGCTCAGAATTTCTCAAGAATAATAATATTTTCCAAGAAATGACTAAACTCATCGATGACGTTTCGCAGGGTGCAGTGTCTTTTATTGCTGCCACAGAGTGAATGCCTAACAGTGTCAGGGAATGCGGGACCAGGACCCAAATGCAGAGTGTGGGAAAAACTAAAAAAACTTCAATGGGGCGAATCCAAAGAAAGACTTTAATCAAAGGTAACGAAAAGCAAAAACCCAAAGCAAGGCCATGCAGGGCCAGTCTTAAAAATAGAAAAAAACTTAAAGTAATAATCTCAAAGATTTTCATTAAAATAAATGTCTGTTAAGTCACTATCTATCGCCGAATTAGGTAACACAGTGGTGATTGAGCCTATTATTATATTAATTTATATTATTATTAATATAATAATTTATGATTAAAGAACTGGGTGTCTGTGGCGACATTCCCGGGAAAAAATAACAATCGGCGCATAGTTAGTGACGCGTTTTCCATCACCCATCAGTGGTTGGTCCGCCAGAGAGGGTAGACAAAGCTAACGCAACAGGCTCGCTCTTCAACTCACTTGCATGTGAGCGGTGTACTGTTTTTTCCGTCATTTGATGACAATGTAACATTACTAAATTACATAGCCTAGCTATTTGCACAGCTAACGCTAGCTACCGGACCATGTCAAGAAAGGCAACATTAGTTTAGACAACGTTGCACACAGTATCCATCTCTCATATCAGGTAACATTGCGTTAGCTAGCTAGCTAATGTAATTAACACAATTTAATGTCAGCTAACAATTAGAAAAAACGCTAGCTAATGCTACTGACTGGTACCGACCTCGCAAAATGTCTCTCGAATGCAATGCTACCTTGTTGCAACGTTGCAATGTAGCTAACTAAAGGTCAGTTCAGATCAATGATTCGCTACGAGACTGGATGCAACTTGTAAAATTCCAAGATGTCTGATTGTAAACGTTCTAACTGCACTTGGTGATTTGACAAGGTGGGTCTTTTGAGGCCCCAGGCAACGGCTTCAGACGCTCTGCAACTAACCAGTTCACACTGCTGCAATTTTCTCTGCAACATTCTAAAACCGTTTTGTCTCGTTGCGAATCATTGATCTGAATTGGCCTTAACGTTACCGTTATTTACATTGCCATCAAGTTCATCAATATATTATAATGATCGGAATAAAGCCGTCTTTACACAGAGCATTAACCAGGGGTATAGGTGGAGCAGAGCCAGGTCTGATTTCAGTGTAAATATGTCAACCCGGAGAAAACTAAATAAAAGAATACAGCAGTATGGATTAGCGTTATTATTTTATTACGCTTCCTCATATGGTCCTTCAGCCTTGCCCTTTTTTGATGAAATCTCCTTTGTTTTTGTTTTATTATTCTTGTTCTGATTGCTAATTTAACACCCAGCTCTGCTTTATTCTCAAACAGTTTGCTAGCAAAACCAGAAACACCAGCGGTAACATTTTGCAAGGCAGTTGTTTCAAAAATATCACACAACAATCATTCACGAGAAAGACTGTTTAGTGTGCACGAGATACATAATTGTACGAGCCGCAGCGAATCCCGCAAATTCTTCTCTGCAGTGTAAGGATGTTCATACAGGGCAAAAGGTGGATAAAGAACGTCTGTGGAAATTGATCATAAATAATTCTACCCCAGGTCTGCTACGGCATTTTATCCTAGCTCGGCAGTGTAAAGGCAGCTTAAGTTAGCCTAATGTTAGACAATGAATGAGTGTGTACATAACGTTACTTTTATAACAACCATTTTTTATTCAGTAAATAGTGTAATAATAAGTGTTATAGTTGGCGTGGCCCTGGTCCCAACTGACTGACGTCACACAGGCGACACTGGTTGGATCCGGTTGGATCTCTGGGAAGTGAGGTCCAAAAACACACCTGCAATTACTGCTTTTCGCCATTGGTACCGCCAAAGAGAACGAAACAGAAATCTTTGAGATTGTAACTTTAAGAACAGAAAACAACAAAATCCAAAATTCCAAAAATACGTGGAAAACAAAACTTGGGCAGGGCAGAAACCAGGAAAGCCAAAAGGGCAGGCGTGACAAACAGGCAGGAACACGTGGGCAGAAACACAGTGATGGAATATACATGGAAACACAGAGTCATAAACACACGCAGCAACACATACGGAAACGCAAGGAACCAGCACCCGAGTCAGGGAAGCAAAGAACATAAATAGACAGAACACTAACGAGACACAGGAGGGCACAATGCACAATCAGACCACAGAGGGAAGGGATAACTAGACACAACTGAAAAACAATAATAGAATAATTGGAACCAATAAAACAATTAACCAGCGAAAGGAACAGAACTACTGCCATCTGGCAACCTAGAAAGGAAAAAACAGAAAACAGGAACCGAAACCTGACAAACGGGGCGATGATGATTCACAACTTTCGGGTACCCTGGGCTATAAAAAAAAATTATTTCAAAAGTAAATTTAGACATATTATACATTGTTAGAAAGCTTATACGGTCACCTACTGGTTACATTTATTCTCACTCAAGCCAGGTTGTACTAAAAATGGCAACAACACCGTAAACAAGGTGTAGTATTACGCACAGCTGTTTTGGAAGGTACTGTGGAAGTATGCTTCTCCTTCATTCTTTTAATGTTTTTACATTTCTTCTTATTAAAGATTGTACTGATCAAGAATATATTTAAATGTATGCGATTATGGGGTGATCACTGAAGAACAGTAGGTATTCTGTGTTATGTCTAAGAATTTGTAACTAAGGAAAGACAGTGGCCTCCTTGTACACTGATGCATACTACCTAGAGAATCTTTGAACCCCAGTTGCAGGAGGAAAAATTGTAAACATTTACTTAGTGGAATTTTGTAAGTAACTTAAGTTGGGAAACAGTCTTGTGCAGAAGACCTTTGAGTTGCAAGAGAAGAGTATGTATACTGACCTAGAAAGAACTGATTTGCTATATCTAGTAAATGTATAGATTATGTTCTATTAAAATAAATGAATGAAAATCAAAGTAATAACAGCAATGGTAATGATATAAACATAGTTTGTTAGAACATGGTGGTGTGTATATGAGTAAATATTTCATTTGGATTACAGCATGTATTGAATGCATTTAAAGTGCATGTACTTTGGAACTGGAAGATTAAACAATCGTTAATTATGGGAACAAATACTTGTTATTCAAGTCATGCATATACATTCCTCTGTAAGTGTGTGTAGTGAAATATCTGTCATTGATTAAAATTGAAGATTATATAGTAGTTATTGTTAAACTAACTGGTGAAACATATGAAACATAAGTTTGACCTAGGCTGGGATTGGTTATTTTAAAGGGAAGATACATCAGGGTAGGAGGAGATCTGGTTGTATAAAAAGGATGTAAAACATAATGCGAAGAAGCTCTCTATGTGTCTTTATGGTACTGGAGACCTCCCGTAGGCCTATGTACATGAAAAGGATTATTGATTGAAGAGAATAAAAAGGTTATTAGAAGAATTTATAATTTCTAGTCTTTATTCTTACATCACCGACTCACCCACCGAACCTAAGAAGAGGTTTTCCTCCACAGTACCCAGTGGTCATAAATTAACATTTATTTCACAAATGGATTGGTGAAGACAATAAATAACTACTGAACCTTGAAAGGAACAACTTTATGTGTAAAACCAAACGTACGATCTTAGTCACAGATATTGATAGTAGAATGCCATAATATAATTCTACTATAATTCCTCTTGTTCATTTATTTGCTCAGTGAGCAGCTTTTCTCACAGCTGTACTGGCATACCTTCTGCTATTGTTGGCTTTATCTTGCTATGACGGAATACGAAAAAAAAGAATGTTTTTATTAATTCCCAGATAGAAACTATTGTACAGTGGGTGGGGGGTGCAGCTGCAGATGAGACTACAGGGAGGCAGTGCTTGGTAAATGGACGACAGTGGCGCTTAGAAACTCCGTCTTCAGCATAGTTGTCCTATATCATCTACTAATAAAGCTAGAACACAGAGTTTGTGTTTTCAACTCATGGTTTGGCTGCAGGAGCAATGAAAGTCTGAGTTGAACAATCTCATGGCCCCGGCGTCATGGCCACTAGGGTATAGCACCAACAAGTTAAACCTAAATGGTAAATGGACTGCATTTATATAGCGCTTTTATCCAAAGCGCTTTACAATTGATGCCTGTCACTCACCAGAGCAGTTAGGGGTTAGGTGTCTTGCTCAGGGACACTTCGACACGCCCAGGGTGGGGATCAAACCGGCAACCCTCCGACTGCCAGACAACCGTTCTTATGTCCTGAGCTATGTCGCCCCTTTAGTGTGACCACTGTCCCTTCAGTGATGGAACCTGTGAAAAAAATCCGTAAATGAATTGAATCAAAGGATTTTGTGTTAAAAGGAACTGAAATAGGCCAGAAACTAGTGGTGGGTATTTGAATAAAAACTTTGCAGAGCAATTGGATTCGTTATTCCCATTGAGGTCCTGCAGCTTGCCTGTGATTCATTCTCTGTGAAAGCAAACAAAGACTTGTACGCAAAAGCAAATGTTATAGTCATGCCTGCCCAAAAAGAGAGCTCTTTTCAGATGGAGTTAGTTGATGTGCTGTCCTCATTTGCACATAAGCAGCACCTGCAGGCTGATGAAAAGATATCTGAAAGAATATAAATTTCTGTTTTTATTGTGAAAATGCAGGGGCATCAGGAAGAGACTGATATTTTATTATTGCACTATTTTGATGGCTGTTTGATATGTCTAATAGAAGATTTCACCCTTTCAAATGTTGGAGAAAAACAGCTACATGCCTATTCTGCTATTCATTTTTATAATTGAATGCACATATTTGAAAGAGAAATATGACCGTTCTGCTGGGATTTTGAAAACCCAGCAAGAGGTAGTTTTTTTTGATGACTGCTGTTTTCCATGGCTATTGTTCGGTAAGCTTTCTCTCTGGTAATTTAAGTTTCATCTTGCCATTTCTATATACATAAGTGAGTGACAATCACATGGACAATATTTGAAAGTAATTTTGTGTAAATGCACAATAATGACTTAAAATAAATATTTTTTTACACTAGCCTTGGTGGATGCACATATGGGCTTTTTTGTTAACAGGAGCGGTAGACTGGCTGGTCCACCAGCCACATGTATTTTTGTAATGTGGCCCTGGTATATACAATACTCCATTAAAACACTTCCATTTAAAAATATGATAAACACTTTCATTTATTGTCATTCATGGTACAGTTAAAATGACTGAATCCATGCCTGTGTTTCCTGGAGCTAGAATGTACATGTGTTTTCATGTATGCATGTCTCTCTCATACATGTATATATATTATTATCAGTACAAAAAGTAATGATATCTCTACATAATCATCTTACTCATAGACAGTGCTTTGTATGCGTAAGTCATTAAAACTTGTGATATCTAGGCCTGTCATTAAACATGTTGATATCAAAATGAGGTGTACAACAAACAATATCTTAGTTCACACAAAATAAACAAGCTCATTCCAAACTAAAGCTACCCAATGTTTCTAATATAATTTCAAGTAACTTCACCTGTGTTTTTTCATCTTACCATCTATGTGGTCATCATAATGAAAAACCCCCAAATACCTGTCTGACAGATCAGAAACATGAGGCAGGCTTGTATGTATCAGTGACTACTGATGTTTATTGCTTCCTTTTATTCTTATTTTTATTTACTTTTATGTTCATTTTTTGAACATAAAAAAATCCTGAGATCTAAAACCTACCACACTGTCTGTGAAACATGATGGTGGGGGTGTAATGGTTTGGGCAAATATGGCTGCTACAGGGGCTCACTTGTCTTCATTGATAATGTAACTGCTGATAGCAGCAGCAGAAAGCCAAAAACAAGAATTCAGTCTCCCAATCTGAATCCGAATGAACATGCGTTTCATATGCTGAAGACAACTAGCCCCCAAACAAGCAGGAGCTGAAGATAGCTGAAGGACAGGTCTGCCAGAGCATCATCAAAAAAGATACTTGGCAACTGGTCATGTCTATGGGTCAGAGACTACAAGCAGTAATTGCATGCAAGGAATATGCCGCAAAGTACCAAACATGACTACTTGTATCTGCATAACAATAATATGTCCCAAACATTATGGTGCCCTGAAATGCATCAAGTACCATTTAATGAAAACTGAGAATCTGCACTTCAACCACATGTGGATTGTTTGATTACAAATCTAAAATTGTGGAGTACACAGCCAAATCAAGAAAAACATCTGTCTTTGTCCCAAACATTATGGAGGGTACTTATAAAAAGATACTAAAATGTTCTATTTTTCCCAAATCTTCTTGACCAAAACAATCATTGTTTCCAAAAGTGCTACACAAAATGAAAATTATGATCACAAAAATATGACCAATTATGTTTTATTTGGTTGTCAAATTATCTTAGTTTTCTATATTGAACCAGTGAGGAGGAAGCTGTTTTGCCCTCAAAATGAGCAGTAGAGTCTGTTTCCAATTTCGTCCTGTGCTTCACCGCCTAGTCTCTCCTACCCTCTCCAGTTTCTATATACTCTCAGAGAAAGCACAGCAAAAAAAAAAAAAAAACATTTTCTGCAACATCGGTAACACATGCTAGCCTTTGGTAAAAAGGCCCTACGCAGCCATTAGCCATGCAAAGGGCGTTAGTGCTGAACAGTAGCTGTGTACCCACTGTGACAGACAGAATAAGTTACATTCGCATAAATATCAGTTTTCACCTACTATATACCAAGTAACCTCACCTCCTATCTTATCTATTCTCCATTATCTTTATAACTTAGGCATGTGTATTGTTTGTTTTTAGTAACAGAACCATCAAAAACAAACTTGCAAGCACTCAAAAACATGGAGTCTTGTCACACTGCTTTATAACTCACAGCTACTGGGACTCCGTTTCTTGACTTTATCATGTAATCTATGATACAAACCATTTCATTCTTTTACAGTGCTACTCGAACATTGAACATTTCAGATAAGATGCTTACTTATTTTAAAGTTGTAACAAATATTTTTAACCCTCTGATATTATAAAGTGGTCAGTATCCTGTAAGAAACACACACACACACTTCACAATGCTACCAAATATATGCTAAGACTCTTTGGAAGAGCAGAAACATTTACATTATACTTTGGCAAATACTTGTATACAGGGATAAAGAAAAGATTGCAGGTATATCTCTATATCACAAGCAACAGAATGTGAAATTACCATCTCATACAAAAGACAAACTAAAATGGAAAAAAAAATGGAAGCTCTCAAACTCTGAGCATGTTACAACAACATAATAACATACTGTACAATACCTCAGCTTTGCAGCACTGCAGAGTCCTCCTTTCACTCCACAGACCAAAGTCTAAGTGTATCTGTAGCACCTAAATCCTGCTAATCAGCTATGATGAATAATTAATTCTGTTGTAATCTGTAATATGATATACCTTTAATTATTCAGGTGCCAACGGCATCCACTCATAATGAGGTCTGATATCAGATCCCTCTCAGGTTACATACAGGTTACTAGGTGATGTCTATGAATCATGCATACTTGCAGTCAAAATGCAAAGACTTGACCATAAACTTTTTGAGAACACACTCAATATAAATTCTGCCGTACAAAGGCAAAATGCAGTAACTTAATTTTTGGTCAAATATGAGTTCTTTGCATTTTTGTGATATTAAAGACATCCTTTGATGTGAACTAAGAGCATGTCTCTACTGTTTTGTTTTTTAGAGAAAATGGGGGGTCAGTGTACAGTAACTGCAAAAAGCCCTAGAGAAGCCAAAGCAAAACACTATAACTTCAGTTACTGTATTCTGCCTTTATTTCACCGTGTTCACGTGCAGTTACTGTAGCCTGCTATGCTTCTGTTTTGCAGTGCTTTCACGTTAAGTTACTGTTTTGTTGCGCTTCAAAGTTACTGCATTTTGCATTGGTATTTTTTGTTAATGCTGAAGCACACTCAGATCCACAACCAGCTCTAGCTAATTAATGAAGTTTAAAAAAATCAAGCAATCAGTGTAATTTTTCCAGACAATGTTTACTGGTGTTTTAACACTTTTTGTATTACAGTATATTTCCTTGTAATGGCATTGCATTATCAGAGGGAGAAACTTAAGTTACATGTTAAGGGATAGTAAAGGAATTACTGTTTTATTTTATTAGAATATAAACATCACTAGGTTCTTATGTTGGTTGATAATGCACAGAAATACAAAAACAATTGAAGTAATTTAATTTTAATAGATCAGTGGAGGCTGGTGACTCAAAAAATTGGGAAGGACAGGAAGAAAACCAACCCACGTCATCATGTTATTTTACACTATTTGGCTACTTATCTCTACTTTCTTATGTTCAAGTTATGTTATGTTATTATGTTCAAATGTACCATTTGTAATATAATAATCCAACTAGCAACCTAATGCAAACTTACTATACAACTAAGGTAAGTAATGCACCAGAAATTTATCCCCATCTTCCATAAGGAACAAATATCATATTATCATTTATACAACGGCTTGGCTGAATACTCGATTCTGATTGGCCCAAGGGTGGGCATTATTTCTCAGTAAAGGGACAGCTCGGCCTTTTAACAGTTCTAAAATCAATGCACCACAAAATCCAGCATTCTAAAGCAGTTTAAACAGCAACATTATTCTTTCGCTTTTGAATTGTTGTTACATCCCCTCCCCTTTTCAATGTCCAATTTCACAATTGATGGCAACGTTGAATCACATTTCTAGTTACTGTTGCTAACTTTATTTACGGTTGCCAGCCATTGGGCAAATCGGAATCATCCCTTATTTGGACAGTAGAATAGGCATTCCACATTTAACTCATGGCTGCGGGACGCATTTTCATCCGTATGTTTGTGACGATTGCGTTTATAGGCTAGTAACCGCTGTTTTGAATACAATTCAATAGTTAGCTAGCTAGCTAGCTGGGATAACAAGCATGCCGTGAGACCATTCTGACTTAAAACCAAGAATTTTAATATTGGCTAGGTGACAAGTGACGGCGAACGTGTCATAAAGCTAGCAGGCATTCAAAACCCGTTTCAGAGGGTCTTAGAAAAACGTTATGTCTACATTGCGTGACCACACCATTTAAAAAGTAAGACAGTGCTAGGGAGATGAATTTGATTGACTCATGGTTTCATGCAGTTTTATTAAATAATGTAATGACAAAAATGACCAAAATTGGTCCTACCTGCATGGTATAAAACAAGAAGAAACTATTTTTTCTTGATAGAATCATTGTTTTCATAGAATTAACGACCAGAGGTTTTTGCTTAACAACGGTGCAAATGGAACTACCAACTAGAGTTTTGCTTGACAACGGTAAAATAATATGCCCAAAACCGCCGAAGAATAGGCCTATTTCACTTTCAGCTGATTAATCGATAAAAATCAATGAATATAAAAGTAACCATATATATTCATTGTTGGTAACCCGTTGTATAAGTGGAATATAAACCCCTCCGGGCTGTCACGTTATTGGAAAATAATGTAGCCTACTTCAGGGCTGGTTAAGCAACCCTGCATTATTTTTCCAATAACGGGACAGCCCGTCGTGGTTTATTCCTTACATAACATATTACAACACAAAGGATGAATATAAAAAAGGGGCAAGGTGAACGAGAGAGAGACACATCTAATCACTGCGGGCTCTGGATGGGAATGAATGTATCACTAGAATTAGCATTTCTGATCATGGCTATCTGTGGAGCTGGTTGTCCAGCAGTCTTGATCCTCCCACTGTGGAATGGCTGTGACAACAAATAATCCACAAGATGTTCTTCCCCATCCCACTCTCTGCGTCTGCGTCCATGCCTCTCTGTCACCCCCTCACTCACGGTGCCGTTAATTGCCTCATTAGCAATAGAGACAGAGCGCAACGCGTCATACTCTGAAAACCACGCCCACCGGAGGGGAAAACAATCGGCGCCACAATATGCAACCAAGGGTTGATGTCATGGTTCTGTGTTTCTGTCTCTGTTTTTCCTTGTTGGGCCGCCAGATGGTGGCACTTCTGTTTTGTGTCCTGCTCGTTCCCCTGTTAACTGTATTATTGCTTTCAATTAGTTTATTATTGTTTCTGATTGTCTCGTTGTTCCCACCCTGTCCTGGTTTGATTGTTAATTGTGCCCTCTTGTGTCTTGTTGGTTTTCAGTCTATTTAAGTTCTTTGTCCCCTTGACTCGGGTGCTGGTTCCTTGTGTTTGTTTCCAACTTGTGCTTGTTCCTGACCTGTATGTATCTTCTTGCGTTTCTTTTATGTGTTTACCTGTGTGTTCCACATGCCTGTACCCTGCCTGCCTGTGTTCTGTGTTTTTTTTTTGTTCTTAAGAATTTTTTGAGTTTGTTGTTTTGCCCTTCGTGGCCTTACCTGTTCCCTGTTTGTGTTTGCCTTTTTTTGTTGTAGTAAAGTCCTTGTTTGTATCTATTCTTTTGAGTTTCGTGTGTTTTTTCCACTCTGCACTTGGGTCCTAACCCCCCAGAACCGTGACAGAAGGAACCAGCCCGTACTGGACCCAGCCCGTAACCAGAGTTTAAACATGGCAGCTAGAACTTAGCTAACGTTAGCTACTTATTACCTGCAATTTTATTAATGCTAGCTAAGTAGCTATCATTTTAGCTTCCCCTTCTTAGCCATCTACAAGCTTGTTGAAACAACGTCGCTAGCCAACTCCAACTTATTTCGAATGACAGTAACGTACTGTAGCCTGTAGCTAGCTTGCTAGCTGACACACCACTAGACTCCAATGTTAGGACAGGTTTTTCGGTTCGGCCGCTCATAAAAACTTAGTTCTGGGTTCTTTACCCAGTTGGTAGTGCATCTCACCACACACCAGCTTTTAGGCATTTTTCTGTTGTTTGCTAGCAGACGAAAGTGACAAGGAGGCACCTTCATGCAATACAAAGTCAATGGAGAGCGATTAATTGTTTTCCCCTCCGGTGTGGGTGGGACTTAATTACGCTCTGTCTCTCCTCAAAATCCATTCTCGCCGTTAGCTCAGTCCTTCAGGGCTGCTACAACAAGCTAACTGTTGCGTTGGCTAATGCAAGTAGCTAGCTACTGCTCGGTAAAAAAGGGAAACGTAAATCTGAATAAAGGAAATTTGGACAACCTCCTCTGCCTCTATGGACCAGCCTCCCCTGGTTGAAAAGGCTTAAATAAAATGTAATTTTATAGTGATGTGTTTTAAAAGTAGTTCGCAATTTCCACGTTATAATACAATACAGTGGTAGAGAATTGAAGATGACATTTGGAATATTATCATTGGACCAACGCAATGTCAATATTGTATTCTGGTTGTTGATTGGTTAGGGAGGACGTCCCCCCTTGGAGCATCATTTTACGTGTTTTGGCCAATAACAGATTAGCATGAAAAAAAATGAAGTACATTAAATTGATATAAGAGATCCCGTCCTAAGGAGGACAGCAGGAGCCCGTCCTCCTCTGCCCCCCACCACCACTTCACACAGACTGCCCTTTCCCCTCTTGCCTGCCCTGCAGGTGTCGCTGTTGCATTTTAATCAGAATTTCAATAACGGATTTTTTCCAAAGAAGAGATAAAAAATATTTTATAAATAATACTGATACTGAGATTTGGTAATGGTTTATTTCAACCAATTACTCTTTTTATATTTTGATCTCCCTCTTGCCTCTCAAAAATAGAGGAGGAGCAACCTCCTCTGCCTCTATGGACCAGCCTCCTCTGTAACAGATACTAGGACTATCATAAGAATAGCATAGAATACAAAATGTGCTATTTCATCTTATGTCGTAATCAGAATAAGCAGTTTCATAATAATTATCATTATATTGCTTTTAATTGTGATCAGTGACTAAAGTAAAAGAAAAAAGGGCAGTTACTACTAATGGCAGAATACATTAACTTCCAGATAAGGGTCAACTCAGAGGTCAAATTAAATATGTAGAAGAAAATGACCTTATAGAAAGCCAACAAACTGGCATGTCCAAAGACCTGACTAGAACTCATTGGACTGGACAAGAATACACTTTAAAGCCATTTTCTCAGTTTTACACAATGGGAAGTTACTGTATTTTGCCTCTGTATGGCAGAATTGTATACCCCACAAATACAGCCTGAAATATATATAAGTATTTGCTTGACAAAAATAATCTAGTGAACGTAATGAACCTTTTTCCCCCTCCCTTAGTTAAAAACTCATTCTCTAAGTGTAATTTACATCCTTGGAGTGCACTTTCATAATTTAAGAAATACAGGCAGTTTGTACCTTTTTTTCAGAAAACCCCCTGCCAGACAATCAGTGGCAGGTGCTGGCATCCAGGTGTGAATGGGTTATTGTCTCCTCTGACATGCTATGCAACAACTGAATGGCCAATGATTTCATATGAATTTCTTGATCAAGCACTATCAAATCTATTTTGCACATATAAATGCACAAAATGAATTAATTGCAATTGTTTGGTGAATATTATATACGTTCATGATTGACTTAAGCATGGGGATCAATAATTGTGGGAGTTGTAGTTATAGAAATGATAGATTAAAACTCCACAGAGATTATACTTTTAACACACTTTGTTTTTCATTGACACTGCGACTAAAAGACAACTGCGTAAAATGCAATCGATTTGTGTGCAGTCTCTGCTCACACAAACAACCAAAGCCGTGAGTTCCCTGTGGAATTGATGACTTAGAGGAGAGAGACAGTGTGTAGCTATGTAAATGTGCACTCCAATTAGTGGGAGCAGGGGAAGGGAGAAGCAAGCTGAATTTCTTAAGAAGACTGAAGATTTTTATATCACACTTTTATTTCTACTTCCATTTTGTGTTTTTCCTTTGTGTGACAAGCAAGGATTAATTAAAAATATGTTTATTTTCTGAATCCAGTGGTTCCAACAGTCAATGCCCTTGTTACAGTGCAGTGATGCAACCGAACCCGGAGAAGCCGGCGGGAGTAGTGATATTGCATGTTACAACCAAGCGGCCAAAACCAGACTTCGTTTTTGAAGCTCATTTCCTGGTCTTGTTGTTCCTGGTTGCTCACTAGCGCCACTGTGGTTGGCTCCGGTATAAGTGTTTTCATATCCGGTTTCCGTGTAAGTCTACGGTACAAATGCGGTCAAAATACAAAGTCAATAATTTTTTCTCACAAGAACAAATAGTCACAATATGTGTATTTTATTTGTAAAATATTGACAAAGCTACTGTGACATCACCCATTGACTTTCCGTGGGTCTCTAAAACAGGTTTTGAAACTCAATGGCGGGCGCAGCCATGTTGTCGATTTGGAGCCAAAACCATAGAGTTAAGCAGTTCTGTGATTTTTACAATGTGACTGTCAGTCCGGTGCGGAAAAGCCCATCAACCTGAATGAACGATTGCAGAACGAACTCGAGGCTAGCTGACTGTCTTCCGTTATGTTTTAAAATATATTATCAAATGCTTACGGAGTTTAATTTCCATCCGTGACTGTACTGTGTCATGTAATCACATTATATGTATGACATTAATGGAAGAAAGAATTCAAGAAAATAGTTTTACAACGCATGGTATCATAATCTTCATGAAATTAAGTTGCTGTGGGTGCAGACATCGATGCTGTAATGCTGGATCGGCTAGAAGGTAGTAAAAAGAAATGCTGCCTTTCTACTGTTGATTTGTGTGAGCTAAGATGGCCAATATTGTTTCATAACAGCCTCAGTTTGATATCAGTACTTTTTAAGGGCAGGCCTAGATTTTTCCAGTTTAATGTCTCATAGATGGTGCTTTGTAAGTGTGAGCAACTTGCAATTTCTGTATGATGAAAGCAGGTTTTTGTTGAGATATCATTTCTTTTTTTTTACTGTGTCATGAGTAACTGGTAATAAAGCATATAAATCAGAGCAGGTTTCACAAAGACAATAGGTGAAGCTGTTTTTCACTGAAAAACTAAAGAAAAAATGCATAACACACCCCAAATATCTTTCTTTAATATTCAGTTATCACCACAACTATTTTCCTTTTTATGAGATATCATTTCTTTATGTAAAGTGTTCGTTATAATAAAGTGAGAACAGCAGTGCACATAAATGTAGACGATGAGAAGTATGAGTACTCATAGATACATGCAAACACGCATACAGCATAGGCAGTGTACACTGGTTTGATTGGGAGGCAGAGCGAGATTTTGGGGGGGGGGCAAGTTGAGGACATGATTCGTGATGAACAGCAGAGCGGAGCTGGGTGTAAAAATGCGAAGTAACCCTTTACTTGACTGTCCTTGTGTGAATTTGTACAGTCTGATAAACATGTACCGTTTAGCACTTTCGCTTTGCTACATATGTAAAACAATGGCTGTGACAAAGGGTGCGGTGGCGAAAGTACAAAAAGAATTTTCACCATTAGAAAATGAACAGAAATATCCTCAGTGTATGAACTCATTCATCTGACGGCCATGCAAGGAGCCTTCATTAACAAAATTATAAGCAGCAGGGGCGTAAATATAGACAGTGCAGGCAGTGCGGTTGCACTGGGGCCCGTGGGGTGGGGGGGCCCATAGAGAGAGCGGGCCCTCCAACAATGTGTCGGCAACTTGGGTGGAGAACGGGCCCTTGCAAGTGATTCAGATTGCCACCTCGGAAGTATGCCTGTGTTCAAAGAAAAACTCACGTTAAATTAAAAACGGTGCCATTTGCTATATATGCCCTCGAGAAGGCAGACCCATCTCCGTCATGGTTTTCATTAGAAAATAAAGTGACCATGAGTGAGATGGGTTTCCTTATTGAACGGTATATAAAACAGACGGTATATTTATTTACATGTTGGATTAGTTGTTGAAGCAATGCATGAAATTTCACCGCAAAACTGTAGTATAAGTGTACTTTTCTGACGTTCAGCACTAGTAGTTATAATTACGAATGAGTCATGTTTTAAAATGTAATGTTTTAATGGGGTGTTGCAGTCACGGATTGGCGAGGGAATGGACCCAAATGCAGAGTTAAAAAAACCCAAGAACTCCAAAAGGGAAATTCACAGACTTTAATAACAAAAACTGAAGAACAAACGCAGATAACCAAAAAATGCCTCGCAGGGCAAATCCCAAAAACAGAAAACAGAAAATCCAAAAATCACAAAAAGCCGAACAGGCAGGGCAGAAACAGGCGGACAAAAACAGGCATGGGGAAACACGGGCAAACTCTCAGGCAACACGAAGGCAGGAACACAGGCAGACACTCAGTGAAAAACACAGACGGAAACACAAGCGAAAACACAAGGAACCAGCACCCGAGTCAGGGAAGAAGAAAACTTAGACATAGACAAGACCCTAACGAGACACAGGAGGGCACAATGCACAATCAGACCACAGAGGGAAGGGATAACTAGATACAACTGAAAAGCAATAATAGAATAATTGGAACCAATAATACAATTAAACAGGGAAAAGGAACAAAACTACCGCCATCTGGTGGCCCAAAAAAGGAAAAATAGAAACAAAAAGACAGAACCATGACAGTTGCAGACAGTTCATACATAGTAATTGTTTGTATGTGGGTAGATAAAGAACAGGGCGAGGTAACATGAATGTAGAAAAGTGGCGTTTGCTGATAAGGATGTTTTCTGCAGTAGCCAAGTGAAGAAAAGTAGTAACTTTTTAAGAAAATCAATACATTTATCGTCATGAAATGCATATGGCTGGCCGTGAGTGACTTTTGGTAAACATCTGCATTCAAGATTCTGATATTTTGATAAGTGCAAAAGTAATAGACAATTATTAGTTAACAGTATAAGTGTAAGAAAATGCTAGTTTAAAATAAAAAGGCAGGATTCGATTGTCTGACCTTACGCTTTGCAGTCATTTACTTTGGCAGTGCGCCACCGTGAAGTAGCTGTGTAAAAGCATAAATTTATTTGGTCAAATGTGTCCCTGGTTTTAAAGAAGGGTGGTTTTAAAGAGCTCCAGTTGTATCTATATGGCCTGGCGATATTGTAGGAGATTAACTGAATGTGTAGATGGTATGTCATAATGCAGTCTATACGTTCGGTGAACGGTGGGTAGATGTGGTGTAAAAGCAAGAGTTGAGAAATAAAAGACAAATATTAGTGAGGAAATAAGCATGTGTAAGAGAGTCTGTTCAGGTGGGGCTTGAACCTGTGACATAACGATCCGTATACCATGACGTTACCACTGAGCCACAAAGTGACTAGCAGTATTTTCTTTCAATACTGTAATAGGAAAAGGAAAGTTAAAAAGGAAGTTAAGGGCATTAAAAATAATGACGAAGCACTGCTTTATAAGAATAAGGATATTGCTGATGCCCTAAATGGCTACTTTGTTGAGAGTTTTACCAGAGGAGAGGTTACTAATAGGCCGGAAGGCATATTCAATACTCAGAATGTCTCCGCAGATATTGAGATAGGGGATATAGAAGTATTACATAAATTACATAAACTAAAGACAAATAAAGCAGCAGGCCCTGGTGGCATATACCCAAGGGTACTAAAGGAGTTAATTGAGACCATTTTTAAACCACTGGCAAGTATTTTTAGACAGTCTTTAGAAACTGGAGAAATACCAAATGACTGGAAACAGGGTATTGTAATACCAATATATAAGAAAGGGAGCTGTACTGAACCAAGAAACTACAGGCCTGTCAGTTTAAGTTGCATCACGTAAAATACTTGAATCTATCATTACAGACAAACTAGAATTATTTCTTGAAAATAATAACATCCTAAGGGATAGCCAACATGGGCTGTGTCCCAAACCGCATAATTCCATGCTCCGAGTGCACATAGCGAGCATGCCTCCATCTTGGAGTGCGAGTCAAAACCGAAGTTCGGTAGGGTGGAGCACGGATAAAGTAACCGGATGCGCACTCCGTTTGATCAAAATTTGAAGTGTGCATCCATACATGCACCGACTGGGAAAAATCCCAGAATTCATTTCGAGAAAACTGTCAGAAGAACAACGACAATGGTGGATGACGGATGTGAGGTTGTTCCTCCTGAGGACTTCTACAAAAGTAATTTATCAACAGTTTGCATGCTAAAATTCTCAAAAGTTTGAAAACATGTGGTACAGCATAATGTTAATATAGCCAGCTGAATAATTTGGCTAACAGGAGCTACCGATCTCCAGTTTGTTAACTAGCTATCTTGCTATCCATACAAAGGCAATAATAGTAGCGATTTAGCTAGACGGACGTGAATATTATTAAACTAATATTCATAATAATTATTACGAATTTATTCCCATGTGCTCTTACTTGCTAGCTGGCTGGATATCGACCCACTTATCTGGAATTACACCTTAAGAACTCGGTTCTACCATGTCAAAGTCAGAATCAGAATCGTATTTTATTGCCAAGTACGTTTACACATACGAGGAATTTGTTTTGCCTAGTTTCAGCCTAAGTTTCAGTTAAGCGCTACGCCTGTCATATGATACCATGAAAGACATCCCAGCACCACTCCATCATATAATGGTAATTCCTAGTTAGTAAACAAGAAAACTGAAGTGAGCCTCACTCTTGTAGCGAGGATCGGGACATTGACATTAATCCTGCCATACCTTGCAAGGCTTTCTCCCTAGAGAGAAATTGACAAAGTAAATAAATACTTTACGTTACTTCAGGGCGTCTGTCTTCTTTTTGTTTAGTACTGACAGTGGTGCAGATTGGAAACTTAAATTATGTAATTCTTGAAACGGTACATGATGAAGAGTTCGTTTATAAGTAAAGTGATAGAGTGAATGCGTAATGCAATATGTGAGGTAGAATGTTAGTTTTTTGTAAATTTAAGTATATGTAATGTGAACCAGTTTAGCTAGCTAGCTGGCTATACTGACTACCTACATCGGTGCTGGCAAGTGCAATCCTTCTCAGTATTGCTCTTCTCCTTGCTGCAGCTCTCCTAACCCTAACCCTAACCCTAGCCTGCCTTCGTCGGTTCCCGTTCTCGACGATCAGTCGCTGTCTCCTCACGACAGCCAATCTTCTCCCCGTTTCATTTGAAATATACCACCCCATGAAAAGTAGCATGACCACCACGAACATAACGGGCTCCATTTCTGTCACCTAACTTACTGCATACCCAGTTGTTCACGCGCTGGTAAACAGCTCGAAAATAATGAAAGCACAACACATAATTGTTTACAATGCAATTGCAACTTTATTATGGGGTAATTCAAAAGCCCTGACCCTTGCCTACACTGCCGCCAACAGGACAGCCCCCATCTACTTGCAGGACATGACTCAATTCTATGTGCCTGCTCGACCACTCTGCTCTGCGGCAGCAGGGCGTCTTGTAACCCCTCCCACCCGCCCAAAGGGATCACAGAGCTTCTCCACCCTAGCTCCCCAGTGGTGGAACGAACTCCCCGTCCCTCTCCGAACCTCCCCCTCACTATCCATCTTCCGCCGTGGCCTGAAGACTCATCTCTTCAGACTATACTTAGAATAACCACCACCACGCCGTATATATATATATAAAAAATTTTTTTTTTAAAAAACCCTTTTTCCTGTCACTTGTTACATGTTGCCCCATCCCTGCACTTCTTGGTAAATTGTATTTGTCCTAATACTGTAGCTTATTCTTCTGCCTAGTTTGGCTTTGCAGATGTTAGACCAGGATAGTGTTCATTGTTCTCGGCTAGAAATAGCTGTACAAAATAAGTAATTGTACCTTACTGAACCCGTGTTCAGCAGTTGTCTACGATCATGAAAATGCACTTTTGTACGTCGCTTTGGATAAAAGCGTCTGCCAAATGAATGTAATGGGTAGATTGTTCACTGAAAATTGTCGCCATCCGGTTCTGTTCTGACATACGAACGCTAGCAAAAAAGGAGAATTCAATTTAACGGATTAGCTATGCCGATTAAATGTTGCTGATAACTGGTTATATCAGAGTATTTCAGTAAAACAGCCTACTACTTATACCAATACCAATACCAATTCAGCTAGCGAACTAACAAATTAACATTATTCCCCTCAGGTTATACCATCTAAAATTCTCTGATAGTTACAGCTAAGGTTAAGTGTCCCCTCTTCTGTATTTCAGGTTAATTGAAAAAGGTTGGTCCCTACTAGCATTTCTAGCGATCCGTTACATATTCACAGTTGTAACCCAAGTCGCAGGAAGCAAAATAGCCATTAGGAATACAGTTGGAAACTGTGAAGCGGCATTTGCACCAATGTACTTAATAATGGTCGCGATTCCAAGCTTGTTCCTAGTCTAAAAGTTGATATCGTAAAAGAGGTCGTATCAATATAACTAAAATCTGTATATATTAAGTTGGGTTTTTTTCCATTTAGACACTTATGTGTAATTTTTTACAGGACTTGAATTTAAATAGGTAACGGCGTCCAGTCTGCTTGAATAAATATTAAATAGATACGGTATGAAATAAATACTCCCACGTTATTCCCCTCAGGTTTATTACCGGAATTTCACCGATAGATACGGCAAAAGTTAAAGGTTATGGTCAGATGTCGTCACAAAGTGCATCCCACTCATTTAACTGTTTCTCCGTGCTTTACAGGAGAAACAGTTAAGGCATTTCAGAGTGGGTTCAGAGCTGGTTACGGGATAGAACACAAAGGGTAGTAGTAGGAGGGGTCTTATCTGAGCAAGGTATTGTGGGAAGTGGAGTTCCACAGGGATCGGTGCTGGGGCCACTGCTCTTCCTCATTTACATAAATGACCTTGACACTAATTCAATTTGCAGATGATACAAAACTGGGAGGTTTAGCCAACAGTTTGGAATCTACTAAAGTAACCCAAGAAGATTTAAACAGAATCCAGAAGTGGGCAGAAACCTGGCAAATGAAATTCAATATAACTAAATGTAAAGTTCTACATGTGGGGAATAAAAACACTTTACTTTATGGGTGGTACAAAATTAGAATGTGCCCATGTAGAAAAAGACTTGGGAGTAATAGTTGATCAAAGCCTATCAGGGTCTGGTCAATCTGCTGTAGCAGTAAAAAAAGCCAACAGGATGCTGGGATACATAGCTAGGAGTATTGAGTATAAATCTAAGGAGATCATACTCACCATATACAATACCCTTGTCAGACCACATGTAGAGTATTGTGTGCAGTTCTGGGGACCGTACTACATGAAAGATATAGAGGCGCTGGAAAAGGTAAAAAGACAGGAAACCAGATTGATTCCAGGTATAAAAGATAAGTGTTTTCAAGCTTAGTAAAAGGAGACTTAGGGGAGATTTGATTGAGGCTTTTAAATTTATTAAAGGGATTAACAAAGTGAACTACAGGAAATTATTCAAGTTGAGTTCGGTTAGCAAACGAGAGGGCATAAATGGAAACTGGCAAAGGGTAAATTTCACACAGACACTAGGAAATATTTTTTCACACAGAGAGTGGACAATGTGTGGAATAGCTTGCCTGGACATGTAGTGGAGGCAGAAACACTGGGGGTATTCAAGGCCCGGCTTGATACAGTGTTAGATACTATCTAGCTTTTAGGTAAACTAAACATTAAGTACAGTTTAGTGGTAGGAATAGACGAGCAGTGTTGGGCTGAATGGCCTGTTCTCGTCTTACGTTATTTACGTTACATTTTCTTGGGTAAAAAGATATGTCCATTTTGCGTGTGTATGCAACATTCTGAATAGCTGGTGTTGTTGAAGGATTGGCTGGTGTACGTAAAATGACCAATGGGGAGACATATTCTTTGTGGGCTAGGAGGCAGGAATAAGAAGAAGGAAAAATCCCCTTAGTTTGGGGCTTTATTGTGTGGACATGTGACGTTAATGAATTCTGTCTGTTGAAATGGCGTCAGAATGTACCGAAATTAATGTTTTTAAGGGCTGAGAGTCTGTGGCTGTTGCGGGTATTTCTGTGGGGAATGTACAAGAATAGGAAGTTACTCACACAAGGTAGCTAACGTTAAACATGCTGAAAATGCAAAAAGCGGAACTGTCCCAGAAAGATTTTACAGATGCAAAAGCAAAGGTTTAAATGTTGTATTTTTAGTTAGGCAGCAAGCCAGTTTACTGAGTTTAGACGTTTGCTGCAGTCAGAGGGGGGGAACTGAACATGGGTCTTTCAGTCCTGTAAACAGTTCCAACCAAAAGTCAATGGCTCTACCCACTAGGCTACATGGGAAGCACACATGGATAATGCAAATTGTACTGTTTTAAATGTGCGCACTTGTATATATGATCATTTTCTTTACATCCAATGTTTTTACTGGTTGATGTACATAAAATGATCAATGGGGAGACATATTCTTTGTGGGCTAGGACCATTTCTGGGAGGAGGAGAAGAAGAAGACGCAAAATCCCCTTAGTTTGGGGCTTTATTGTGTGAACACGTGAAGTTGTTTATGAATTCTGTCTGTTGAAATGTTGAAGTCTGTGGCTGTTGCGTTTATTTCTGTGGGGAACCAGGGTTCAATGTTAAGGTTTTTTTCTACTTGGCCGTTCGGGCAAGTGGGTCAGAAATCTACTTGCCCAAAGTCAATTTTTACTTGCCCCTATACAAATTGTTTTATTTATTAGCGGCTATCAAATAACAACAAAATGTCTAAATTATGCATTGCTGTAAATCACAACAAATTTACATATTCCACTACAAATCAACTGTTTTTACTCAAGAAACTCACTGTTGCATCATTTTCAAGTGGTAATTACAAGTTTTCTGTCAGTACAGTGGTCTAAAATAGCTAGGGATCCAGAAACAAATCCAAAATCTTTCCAAAAAAGGAATATAATGCTTTTTGTCCATTGTAAAGCATATAAATGAGCCCCCTATGAAGGTTTAAGATGAAACATTGATATCAGATTTAACCATAATGCAAAAATATTGTCACACAATGCTGCACAGTACCTAAATGTGTAATAATTAACCCTTGTATGCATTTCTATACTCTGTACTCTCATATGTTTTCTTGTATGGGGACGGTTGAAACAATTTTCAACCGTCCACCACGTTTTGGCAATGTTCTAACACTCGTCATCACTGTTGCATGCATCACAAAAACTATTACACTACTAACTAACTCTTACATTACAGAAATATCCACATTATAAAATACCACTAACCTATTTAAAGACACTCAATTAAAAAAATAACGTATTTAACCGAAATATTTTGAGCAGTAATACTTAGGCTACATAGCAATGATGAAATGTAATCTATGTTCAGTAGAGACTGTAAACACCTCACAGCTAGACCAATGAGGGTTTGTAGCTGGAGGGGAAGGTATCGCGTGTTCTCCCTTGGCTGGTGTGATTCAAAACCGGAGATGTTAGTTAGTTTTCATCTGTTCGTAAGAACAGGGCACAATTATAATTAAGAATGCACTGGTTCCGTTGCCACGGGTTAGATATGAAGGCGTTGCTTCATATCTTTGACGAAAAGATTGCAGACATCCGCAGCTCCTTTGCCCCCTCTGCGTCCTCCGCCCCCTCTGCGTCCTCCGCCCCCTCTGCGTCCTCCGCCCCCTCCGCGTCCTCCGCCCCCTGTTTCTCCACATTTTCTCTCCTCTCAGACACTGAAGTCTCCCTTTTGTCGCCTCCCTCGTGAACTCATCCCTATCTTCTGGATGTTTCCCCTCATCCTTCAAGAGGGCCCACATCACCCCGCTGCTGAAGAAACCCACACTAGATCCTTCAGTCATTCAGAACTACCGCCCGGTATCTCTACTCCCTTTCCTATCCAAAACACTGGAACGTGCTGCATCTAACCAGCTCTCTGCTTTCTTCTCTGAGAACAACCTGCTTGATCCCCACCAGTCTGGCTTCAGGCCTGGCCACTCGACTGAGACTGCACTCCTCTCGGTCAGTGAGTCACTCCATGCCGCACGAGCAGCCTCCCTCTCCTCTGTCCTGATTCTTCTAGACCTCTCCGCTGCATTTGACACGGTGGACCACTCTACCCTCCTGTCCTCCCTGGCAGCAACAGGGATCCGCGGCACAGTCCTTGACTGGATTGAGTCCTACCTCTCTGACCGCTCCTTCCAGGTTGCCTGGGCGGGTAAGGTATCACCACCCCGTCCCCTCACCACCGGAGTTCCCCAGGGCTCAGTCCTTGGTCCCCTTCTCTTCTCCATGTACACCAGATCCCTTGGCCCTGTAATATCTGCCCATGGCTTGTCCTATCATTCCTATGCCGACGACACGCAACTCTTTCTCTCCTTCTCCCCATCGGACACACAGGTCCCTGCCCGCATCTCCGCTTGCCTGAGGGACATACAGAGCTGGATGGACAATCACCACCTGAAGCTCAACCCAGGAAAGACGGAGCTAATCTTTATTCCTGCTCTATCCTCTCCCTTCCTCGACTTTTCCATTTCCTTAGGGGACACCGTAGTGACATCATCACCCTGCGCCAAAAATCTCGGAGTGATGATGGACAACAGGCTGTCCCTCTCCAACAACATTGCAGCAGTAACCCGGGCATGCAGATTTTTCCTATACAACATCCGCAGAATCCGCCCCTTTCTCACCACCTACTCAACCCAGCTCCTGGTCCAAGCAATGGTTCTATCCCGCCTGGACTACTGCAACTCTCTTCTGGCTGGACTACTAGCATCTGCCACCAGACCCCTGCAGCTCATTCAGAATGCTGCGGCTCGTCTGGTCTTCAACCTCCCCAGACACTCCCACGTAACTCCCCTGCTCACTACCCTCCACTGGCTGCCTGTTATAGCTCGCATCAAATTCAAAACATTGGTCCTAGCATACCAGGCAGTCAAGGGATCAGCCCCAGCATACCTTCACAAGATATTCAAACCCTACATGCCAGCCAGATCCCTCCGTTCTGCTACCTCAGGACGCCTAGCACCTCCCCCTCTTCGCACCTGCACTTCCAGAACACGTCTCCTGTCTGTTCTGGCCCCACGATGGTGGAATGACCTCCCTGTGGAGGTCAGAACAGCTGAGACTGTGAACAATTTCAAACGACGACTGAAGACCCACCTCTTCAGGCTGCACCTCTCTCCATCCCTCCCTTCCCCCCTGTAAATGACTAAACTTAGGGTTGTAACTAGGCAGCTGTTTCATAGGTTACTTAGTTGAGGCGCCTGTCTTAACGACTACTTGTATTTTTATTTATTTTTATTTTACCATA
Source organism: Anguilla anguilla (assembly GCF_013347855.1). Classification (NCBI taxonomy): domain Eukaryota; kingdom Metazoa; phylum Chordata; class Actinopteri; order Anguilliformes; family Anguillidae; genus Anguilla; species Anguilla anguilla. Next base: position 30,985,107 of record NC_049203.1, on the reverse strand, counting down.
GATTGCGTTGTTGCCGTTCTCGTTGTTAGTGTTAATCAGTTTAACCATCAGGGTCCAAGTTGAACTATGCGGTTGTTCCCTGTACTTGGACCGGTACTTCTCTCTAGGGGTTTCGTCATACTTGTTCCTGGTTATGGTTATACACTTTGTTGTACGTCGCTCTGGATAACAGCGTCTGCCAAATGCCTGTAATGTAATGTAATGTAATGTAATATCCCGCTTAAAACGGGCCTGAAACGGATCAGTAGCATTCTGGTTACTCTCCGTTCGTAAACGGGGCTATGCTGTCATCAGAGATATATCCGATCTGTCGCCGGACTGTAAATATTCCAATGGGAGCATCAGAATATTCACAAATGCGCGGAACAACCCAACAGATCTATCCCTGACCACAGCAAGAAAGCGTAACAGTTACTATGTTTTACTCTCATGTTAATCTGACTCCATTTTACATGATAATTTAAAATTTGGGTTTAACTACACGTGGAACTTGGGAGTGGTTACACTCGACTCTATCTTGTGCCATCATTCCTCAATATATGCTCCCGGGTTTTAGCATTATTGTTAAATCTCAGTTCGGCGAGGAATCCAGAGGGTAGGAGGCTGACCACCATAATACATGCCTTCCATGCCTGGCTTACATGGATAGTGCATCGACAGTTATGAGCCCAGGACGGTGCGTATCTATCGGGTTCCTTAAGGCGAATTTGACAAGAACTGGCGTACTACGCCCATGGGTTCTCTTAAGCCAAAACACCAGAACCAATACCACCAATCCCTTAACAGGCAGATCGTGGTCACCCATCTAACTTGAAGACCCCACTAAAGACGTTTACTGTACTAGACCCCTGATCAGTAGGTCCTAGTCATAATTGCCCCCCTGAGTATTTAAACGGAATTTCGGCTGAAAAGAAGATAAAATGGATTAGAGTCATGAAGACCACGCAAGTTAAAAATAAGAATTTATTGAACAGGCAGGTAGGTTATTATCTTCAATTCCAAAATCAATTATAAGGGTTAAAAACAGAAATACAGAGTAAAAGAGTTCTTACCAGCCTGTTTAGCTACACACAGAACATCGAGTATACGCAATGCGGGAAGTCGATTGCGATCTTCCTCGATTGCTTTGTCTCTCTTCCTTTTAAGCCAAATCCCGCGTTTGGTCTAGGCATTACCATAAATTAACCTGGCCGAATCATAAATCTCGAATTCCGGCCCCCACCATTTGGAGGCGGTTGTTAAAACAATTGGTGGGGAAATGGGGAAAAGGAGATGATTACCAGAGAGGACATTCCATTGTGTTAGTTTTTTCCTGAGTTATTGAAACTATGTTTTATTAAATTCTATTTGGTATGAAACATATTTCATTCAATTGCTATAATTTTCCTGAATATGTCCATACTAAACATGTCAAGTGGATGTAATATTATGGTGCAGTTGTCATGAAAATACCCTTTTGTTTAACCATTGTACATGCAATCCATGTTATTATTACATAATGCATAATACAATAATACAATGAAAACATGTGCATGGTTTGTACGGTTTTCTGGGGTTTGTAAATAGGATAAACAGATGATTTAAAGTCCAAATCCAGAAAATAAATAAAAAGTCTAATGGCAGAGGGGCCCACTGCGCAGTTACCCCACCATGTGGCCGGTCATTTCACCCTTTATGACCCCAAAACACCCACACCCACAACCACAGACAAAGAGACTAGTTCCCCTTATCTTAGTTGTATCCAGGTGGTAACATTCCAGAGAGCCAACAACTTGCTCACACAACCATAAACAACCAGTTCAGTTCCTCTTATCTCAATCTTGTCCAGAGGGTACCAGTCCAGAGAGCCAAATGGCCTGCTCATCCCGAGGAAATCCGAGTAGCTTATTGTTTTACCACAAGGCTCTCGGGGTCCTTTGAAGTACAGGCTGCGCCCCAGCATGCCGGCTCGTTCAAATGCCAGCCTTTTCTGGGTCCCAGTTTAATTTCCCTCTTACAGCTCCCCCCTCTGGCCCAATGGGGGACACTTCAGAACGTCCGCCCAAGGGGTCATGGACACTTTCCCAGATGGTTGGCGCCGGAGGTCCAGGGTCGTAGGGCTGATGGTGGGAATAACTGGGAAGGCTGATATCAAGGGTTGTGTGGGTTGAGGTGTGTATGGTATGGAACAGATCAGATGTTGGAGTGAAGATGGGAACTTTTGTGCCTCAGATGACCTGTTGCACTAAGTCCATTCCATCAGTCGGGGCCCGCCGTGTTCTTAAGCACAGGAAAACTCACAAGACAGCTGACAGTGACGTAGGAACTTTGTACCAGGAGGTTCCCTCTCGATTGAATCTATCGAAGCAAAGTCTTGGAGAAGCTGTACTTAAGGTTGATATCCACGGGGCTGTGCAGAGGTTGAACCTTAACAAACTTGGTGGGATTATGGGGGAAAAAGGTTTGTGAGACATGGTATATATGAATGAGGTAGTTGGGAGTTTTCATGACAACTGCATTTTGTGGTAAATATGTTTTTTGTCCTTCTCATGGTAATATCCTTTGTAATTTTGGATAAACTGGATTTGGGAAATTAAAAAGAAAGGAGACAAAACTCAATACATTTTGTATGGATGGGTATTGAAAGTGATAGTATGAAAATAAAGAACCATTATAATGAACATACAGTATAAAAATAAAGAAAAACACAAAAAGCATAATTTAAGACATATAAGACAAGTAGTGTTCAGAAACATACAATGCCTACATACATACATACAAACATTTTTGAAAAGTTGAAAATTACTGGAATGGTAATTACTGTAAAATAGTTTAATTGAAACAGACTGAAGAAATGTTGTCTATACTATGCGTTAATGGTAGAGGAGAAATTCATTATTGCACCAAGAAACTCATAGAATCACATAGGATAGTGTTTCTGTCAGGGTTCTGTTGTCTTCTGTGTCTTCCCCCTGTGTTGTTTCTCTGTTGGGCCGCCAGATGGCGGTACCTTGGTTTTGTGTTCTGTTAATTGTTTTATTGGTTCTCATTATTCAATTATTAGTTGTGTTTTGTCTCGTGTTCCCCTCCCTCTCTGTGGCTTGATTGTTCATCGTGCCCTCCTGTGTCTCGTCTGTGTCTTTCTATTTAAGTCTCCCTCTCCCCAGACTCAGGCGCTGGAATCTTTTGCTTTGCCTTGCTTTGTCTGGTTTGTACCTGGTTTGCTACCTGCTTGTTTGTTCCTGTTTCTGCCCGTTTTTTCCCGTTTACCTGTTTGCCTGCCTGTGCCCTGTCTGCCCTGTTTTCCTTTGTTTTTGAGTTTTTGTATTTTTGTTTTTTGTAAATTGTTTGAAGATTTTCGTTGTTTGTTTGTTTCACCCTGCAAGTCCCTTTGTTCCCTGTTAGTTTATTAAAGTCTTGTTTTCCCCAGTTTTGGACTTTCTGTTTTACTCTGCGTTTGGGTCCACTCCCGCACCCTCGCCTGACAGTTTCTATTGTGTCCTATATGTGTGCTATTTGGGATTGGATGTGTGCTGGTTTGTGTGCTCTTGTTAGATTAGATGACTGTGAAGTTCTTAATGGGATGGGTGGATCCCCTAATGTAACAAATTGGGTGTTGTAAAATTTGCTCTGGTGCTACACCAGGGGGCCTGTTTAAAGTTAGGAGTTGGCTAAATGAGCTGCTGACATGTTTATGACCCCTTCAGAGATTTCCACCCAACTGGTCTGTCACCGATGCTTGAGGTGCTAACTTCTTTGCCTGTATTTGTGCAAAGAAGAGAAAATCTATGTAGGGTTACTGTCTGCATAATTTGGGGGTTAAACCACAACTGACAAAAATAAAAAGATGAAAAAACAAAAAGAAAATCAAACACTGTCTTGGGAGTGTAGGTTTACTGCTCCTTAAACATTCAACAACTGACAGAGAAGGGGGGGAAACAGAACAAGACAGACCGGTGGGGAGAAGGGAGAAAGGAGGAGGAGGAACAGTAAATGAAAAAGGAGGGAATCTAAGGAGAGAAAATGTGGAAAAGTAGAATAAAGTGAGACCAGTAAGCCAGTCCTTGCCAAAAAATGACCCCCCTTTCAACATTTTAATGCTGAAAGAAAATTTGATGTAAACCTAGGAGTAAGTGCTTCTTCACCTTATTTATTTATTTGAGATATGTAGTTTGGAAGACTTCTTCCTTAAATAATTTTCATTGCAGGCACAGATGATACTGGCCCTTATTAGTTGAGTTAAAGTTTGATGACATTATATTCATTTATGGCATTTGACTGGCTTATCAACGGTTTGCTAAAGATTCTAATATGTATATGTTGTGCTATGGTGAAATTCACACAAAAATACCATTAGATCTCTAGTATCTAACATGCCTTAGCTAATTTAATTGGCACCCAAATAAGTCTGTTAGTGAATTCTAACAGTTTCTAAATGGCGTGCACAGGCATGCGTTAATAATTAATATATTAGTTAATATTATTAGTTTAAATCCTCTGATTTCCTCCTTGTGCCGCTAAGACACACAGAATAAAAACCCAGATGAAAACAATAGGGTACTCCAGAATTCACTACACTTTTTTGAAAGCGAGCTTTCTAAAGAAAGGTGAATGGTGGCACACCTATGCCTACATAACTTAATTTAGCTCTAGGCTAATGGTTATTTTAGTTATAATAGGTCAAAGTCTATTTTTTGGTTGGTTATAAGCCATTTTGGAATTTTACCTTCTACACTGGCTTATCTCAACTGTTTCATAAACCCTAACCTATTTATTTAATTAATAGTACCCCACTGTTTACTGAGACAGATAACACAGGCCAAGGACCTTGGTTCCAGCACCTCAGAAATGCAGAAGTTCTGTGTCCTGATACCTTTTCACCAGTCTCAGAGGTCTTTAGACATGAGTCCCACATGTGGCAAATTCCAGACGGTCGCCACCCTTGTTGTAGCCTGCGGCTACACTTTCAGAGGGATGGAGACTTGTATTTGCCGTGGCACTCAGCGGTCCTGTGACATTACATCGGGCGCGGTACTCAGAGGTTCAGTGACTACACTGGTACCGGCCTCGATCTCTGAGAGTTAAAGTATGGTTTCCTCCGGACAGATATGAACAGTTTCAAAACTTGGTGCAGCTGCAGTCTGCACTGTCAGAGGTCTTGAGACGTGTGTACTGCCGCAGGGCCATACCTGGGTTTAAGGATCAGCACAGACTCTGCTTTCAGGGCTGGAACTTCGAAGCCGAGGTTATGCACCTGATTCAGCATTCAGCAGTGTTTTAATATTATTTTATTTAATTATAATAAGAAGCTTGCCACTTTTCCTGGGTTAGCCCCCTAGCAAAGTTCAAACTTCCTCGCGTGTGCATTCTGTGATTGCACACGCTTACTGGCAGCTATAAACTTTCTCACTGTTCACCTTCTATTGCTTTTTAGTCTTTCATACTCCATTCTGTTCACCTTCAAAATTCACTGGCTTTTCACCAGTGCCTCATTTCTCCTGAGTTTGAGCAAGGTTTTCTGCGCCTCTGCGCAGAAACAGTAGTAAGCCTTGCATCAAAACTCCCTTCCTTTCTACAAACGTTTACATTTTCGTACACATACGCAACCATCTACTGCTATAGGCTAGTTTGTTCTAGAACGCATTCGGCCGTATTAGCACAACACATTTAATAAAAACATGCCAGCCTAAGCTTCTTTCTTTCCCTGTTCATGAATTCCCCAAAGGGTAATAATATGGAAAATGCCTGGTTTCTACGGTCCCAGGCCTGTCTGGGATATGTCGATCCCCTGCACAGTGACTAAAAAACTCTCCCTAGCACAGGCTAATATATGAGAATTGTGTCATTCACCACACCAAGGATCAGGAAACCCAGAGAAGAAAATGCGAGATACCCACAGTGAAGGGTATCACGCCGGGATGAAAAACACCAGCAGAAACTTCAGGGAACACTCCAGGTACTTCTTATCACGTCGAGGTCACCACTTGTAAATACCTCACAGCTAGACCAATGAGGGTTTGTAGCTGGAGGGGAAGGTATCGCGTGTTCTCCCTTGGCTGGTGTGATTCAAAACCGGAGATGTTAGTTAGTTTTCATCTGTTCGTAAGAACAGGGCACAATTATAATTAAGAATGCACTGGTTCCGTTGCCACGGGTTAGATATGAAGGCGTTGCTTCATATCCCGCTTAAAACGGGCCTGAAACGGATCAGTAGCATTCTGGTTACTCTCCGTTCGTGAACGGGGCTATGCTGTCATCAGAGATATATCCGATCTGTCGCCCGACTGTAAATATTCCAATGGGAGCATCAGAATATTCACAAATGCGCGGAACAACCCAACAGATCTATCCCTGACCACAGCAAGAAAGCGTAACAGTTACTATGTTTTACTCTCATGTTAATCTGACTCCATTTTACATGATAATTTAAAATTTGGGTTTAACTACACGTGGAACTTGGGAGTGGTTACACTCGACTCTATCTTGTGCCATCATTCCTCAATATATGCTCCCGGGTTTTAGCATTATTGTTAAATCTCAGTTCGGCGAGGAATCCAGAGGGTAGGAGGCTGACCACCATAATACATGCCTTCCATGCCTGGCTTACATGGATAGTGCATCGACAGTTATGAGCCCAGGACGGTGCGTATCTATCGGGCTCCTTAAGGCGAATTTGACAAGAACCGGCGTACTACGCCCATGGGTTCTCTTAAGCCAAAACACCAGAACCAATACCACCAATCCCTTAACAGGCAGATCGTGGTCACCTATCTAACTTGAAGACCCCACTAAAGACGTTTACTGTACTAGACCCCTGATCAGTAGGTCCTAGTCATAATTGCCCCCCTGAGTATTTAAACGGAATTTCGGCTGAAAAGAAGATAAAATGGATTAGAGTCATGAAGACCACGCAAGTTAAAAATAAGAATTTATTGAACAGGCAGGTAGGTTATTATCTTCAATTCCAAAATCAATTATAAGGGTTAAAAACAGAAATACAGAGTAAAAGAGTTCTTACCAGCCTGTTTAGCTACACACAGAACATCGAGTATGCGCAATGCGGGAAGTCGATTGCGATCTTCCTCGATTGCTTTGTCTCTCTTCCTTTTAAGCCAAATCCCGCGTTTGGTCTAGGCATTACCATAAATTAACCTGGCCGAATCATAAATCTCGAATTCCGGCCCCCACCATTTGGAGGCGGTTGTTAAAACAATTGGTGGGGAAATGGGGAAAAGGAGATGATTACCAGAGAGGACATTCCATTGTGTTAGTTTTTTCCTGAGTTATTGAAACTATGTTTTATTAAATTCTATTTGGTATGAAACATATTTCATTCAATTGCTATAATTTTCCTGAATATGTCCATACTAAACATGTCAAGTGGATGTAATATTATGGTGCAGTTGTCATGAAAATACCCTTTTGTTTAACCATTGTACATGCAATCCATGTTATTATTACATAATGCATAATACAATAATACAATGAAAACATGTGCATGGTTTGTACGGTTTTCTGGAGTTTGTAAATAGGATAAACAGATGATTTAAAGTCCAGATCCAGAAAAGAAATAAAAAGTCTAATGGCAGAGGGGCCCACTGCGCAGTTACCCCACCATGTGGCCGGTCATTTCACCCTTTATGACCCCAAAACACCCACACCCACAACCACAGACAAAGAGACTAGTTCCCCTTATCTTAGTTGTATCCAGGTGGTAACATTCCAGAGAGCCAACGACTTGCTCACACAACCATAAACAACCAGTTCAGTTCCTCTTATCTCAATCTTGTCCAGAGGGTACCAGTCCAGAGAGCCAAATGGCCTGCTCATCCCGAGGAAATCCGAGTAGCTTATTGTTTTACCACAAGGCTCTCGGGTCCTTTGAAGTACAGGCTGCGCCCCAGCATGCCGGCTCGTTCAAATGCCAGCCTTTTCTGGGTCCCAGTTTAATTTCCCTCTTACAAGACAGAGACAGTAAATCAATGACAGTTATATCCGCTTCTGTTTTGCTCCAGAAAACGATGTCAGATAGGTCTATCAGCAAACATATGGCTTAGCTATGCCCAGAAGTCCTCAATAATAATAGTAGCCTATTTTCCAAGAAATTATGAAAAATCGTTGACGTTTCGTTGTTGTACGTCGCTCTGGATAAGAGCGTCTGCCAAATGCCTGTAATGTAATGTAATGTTAGGTGCAGCGTCTTTTACTGCTGCGAGAGTGAATGTGTAAGTGAATGCGATGATAAGATTTTCGGTTACGCTGACCTATAAAACGCTATTCCAAAAGCAAAATTAGACATGTTATACATCGTTAGAAAGCTTATACTCTCACCTACTGAATAAATGAATTGTCAATCAAGCCAGACTCTACTAAAAAGGGTGACAATGCCGTAAACAACACGTGTGGTATTACGCACAGCTATTTGGAAGGATAACCAGATTGTCCAAGACAATATATGACCACTCAGTCTCAAAAGGGACATCTCTACACGTAAAACCAATGGTAAGGTTGTATATATATTCTCTTGTCATGGCCTGCGCTTCAGCTCTTTACCCGCTGCCATTTTCTCGCAAGTGACAAGTCTGACAGCCACGCGTCACACTAGTAGCCTACTCAATTCTTGATTGGCTAACGCCGCATGCCAATATTCTCCGACGCGTGCAAGGGGAGGGGGCTATGCTGTGTGCCAGAGAACAAGAACATAATTTATGATACGACGATGATCGAAAAAAATGATTGAAAAATTTTTTATTTTATTATTTTTTTACTTCTTTTTCCACTTGCCCGATTGGGCAAGTGAGTTGTTAGATTTACTAGCCCGACGTGGCGTTTTACTTGCCCCGGGCAATCGGGCAAGCCTTATTGTTGAACCTTGGGAACCCTGAAAAGTGCCAAACTCTTGGTGCTGTATAGGTATGGGGCATGCCGCCCTGCCATGGCGTAACTTGGCTGGATGGCATACCTGCCATCCCAATTATACTTAACAAAAATATAAACGCAACACTTTTATTTTTGCAGCCATTTTTAATGTGTTTAAATAATACCTCAAAGATTTGTTCTATCTGCACAAAGATCTTATTTTTCTCAAATTTTGCCCACAAATTTGTTTATATCACCGTTAGCTAGCATTTCTCCTTTGTCAAGATAATCCATCTCCTGCACAAGTGTGGCATATCAAGATGCTGATTAAAAGCCATGATCACTACACAGGTGTTCCATGAGATGGGGTCAATAAAAGATCACCCTAAAATGTTGAGTTTTTTTGTTGTTCAACACCATGTCAACGATGCCTCAAGATTAAGAAATCATGCAATTGGCATGCTGACTGCAGGAATGTCCTGTAGAGCTGTTGCCAGAGTAATATGTGTTCATTTCTCCACCATAAGCCACCTCCAGCATCGTTTCAGAGATTTTGGAAGTTTGTCCAACAGGCCTGACAACCGCAGACCACGTGTAACCACGCCAGCCCGGGACCACCACATCTGTCTTCTTCACCTGCGGGATCATCTGAGGCCAGCCACATGGACAGCTGATGAAACAGTTGGTTTACACAACCATAGAATTTCTGCACAAACTGTCAGAAATCGCCTCAGGTAAGCTCAATGTCCTCACCGGGGTCTTGATTTGTCTGCAGTTCGGTGTCACAATCGAAGTTGAGTGGGCAAGAGCTCACCTTCAATGGCCACTGGCATGCTGGAGAACTGTCCTCTTCACTGATGAATCACGGTTTCAGCTGTACAGGGCAGATGGCAGGCAGCGTGTATGGTGTCGGGTGGGTGAGCGGTTTGCTGATGTCAACATTGTGAACATGGTGGTGGTGGGGTGTTGGCAGAGGTGGGCCTTCAGGGCCAGCAAGGCCTTCTCTGCTGGCCTAGAGATTGTCAGAATGAAAAAATTATATTTTTATAATGTAATTTATATTTTCATTAATGCTATATGTATTTTACAAAGTTTGTGCCCATCAGTCTATTAACGTCATTTCATTGCTACTCTCTCCCTCAGTTGTGCTGCTTCCAGTGCAGCTCATATAAATTAGAGCTTTTATCCAATCAGATTTTCCACCTGTGCTGTCTCCGGGTGAAAAATCTACCCTAAGGCCTTCAGAATTTTGAGTGAATCCCCTCTGTTGTTGAAGCAAATGGGGACGATGTTGTTGATTGTCATATTCTTTAACCAACCAGATTTCAAGTTTGCCATGTTGGGCATATTCTTTGACACGCCGGAGCCTTCTAGCTTGCCTAGCCGCCTACATCATCAGACGTGATCGGAGGGCCAGTAAAGACAAGAGTGACAGTAAAACCAACCAATCAAAATGCCTTGTGTGGGGACGGGTATGCTGGATATTCTGTAGCGGACCCTGTGATCATGTTTTTATTGACCAATCAGAGGCTTGTGCAGGCAAAAGTGAAGTCGTTAGCTAGCAGGTTACCGTGATTTAAAAAATGGCTGATGGAGATGTTGTAGAGACGGCAACGGGAACTGATTTTGTCAGTAGTTTGTTAAGTGTACCATTTACTAGGAGAAATTTCGCTGAGAAGCTTGAAATTGTTAACAGGGTGAGATCAAATCCAAAGTTGGGACTCCAGCAGCCAGGCAAAGGATTCACAAGGCATTTTAGCGAGGCTAATTACAACCGCTTCAAATGGCTAACAGCTAGCACAGAGTTGAACAAGTTGTTTTGCTGGGACTGTTTGCTATTCAACTCAGAGCAGGGGACATGGAACAGCACTGGCTACTGCAATTGCTCCCTCACCAAATCTGCCAACAAACATCAGTGTTCAGAAAGGCACATTATTTCTGCCCATTGCTGTGCCATTCGTTCACCGCCATTACCTCATGTTTCAGCATGACAATGTACAACTCATGTTGCAAGGATCTGTACACAATTCCTCAAACCTGAAAATGTCCCCGTTATTCTATAGCCTGCATACTCACCAGACCTATTGAGCATGTTTGGGATGCTCTGGACCGGTGCATACGACAGCGTGTTCCAGTTCCCACCAATATCCAACAACTTTGCACAGCTATTGAAGAGGAGTGGGAGAATATTCCACACACTACAATCAACAATTTGATCAATTCAATGCGAAGGAGATGTGTCGCGTTGCATGAGGCAAATGGTGGTCACAAGATGCTGATCGATATTCTGTTCATTTCATGGTATGTTCTTTTTTGGGGAATCTGTGACTAACAAATGCATATCCGTATCCCCAATCACATGAAATCAATAGATAAGTACTTAATGAATATATTTCAGTTGACTGATTTACGTTTATTACCTTTGAACTCAATAAAATCTTCAAAATTTATAAGTGTTGCATTTATATTTTTGTTCAGTGTACTTTGGTTCAAAAACATGCCTAGTATCGTGCTAAACAGTGACACCCTGAACATTTTAAAAGGAACTTCAGTGAGGCAAGACTTCTGTCTGCTTCTCTAGACAATGTACATCAATGGATAACTTTATAAAATTTGATTGGGCAGTGTTCTGACTTCAGTTTTGGTGACTTAGCGCCCCCTCCTGGGACCTTTAGTTTGCTTTTAGTTTGACATGCACTTTGACCCGGGACAGGAAGTTGGCCATTTTAGTTTGCAATATGCAGCCACATGTTTGATGAGTAGTCTCAGAAATCATCTGCTGCAATCCTTCCCTTTACCTTTACCCTTACCCTTACCCTTTACCTACCTTTGTTTATGCCTTCGAAATCATCGTCTGTAAGTACAAGTTTAGCACAGACCATAGATCAATGTCTGGATTGTATTTTTGTGAAATATATTTTATAAAGCCTCATTTCTGTTTGTCAGCAAATTGTAAACTTTGCCACATACCATGTTTACTGTACCTTAATCACAAGGTAGCCTGTAAGAGATATTTACAGTATGTTATTGTTACTTATTGTCTATTGTTGTTATATATCGTAGAGTTAGAATAGCTATCTTTGAAGTTTATGTATAGGCTCTAGCTCTGTATTTCCCTACTCTGGCATAACCAGTAGACTAGTCTTAGAGCTGCTATACTGTACACTTACAGCGTTCATGTACACTGCAGATACATAGTAGCTACATGGAAATTAATTTTGTAGCATTTCATTTTTGCATCTTGCTTATTGTATTCTTTTGTTACCTTTCTCAGTTTCACTCCTATCCATGATATATATGAGGGTGCCGCCCAATAAGGCATGAAGGAGCTTGGAAGCTAAATCCTGACTCTGGTATTTATTTCAATGGAGTTTGGCTGACTGCTGAATTGTGTACCAGTGCACACACGCAAGGAGAGCAGTACAGGCAGTTTGATTTGATTGTGGTTTATGTGTTTTTGAGCCCACCCATGAATCAGTGCCTCACTAGTCTTTCTAATCTTGCCTGCTATTTTGTGCATTCTCGTCCTGATCATTGTTGAATTTCTATGGATATTGCATTGTCATTGATGATTTATATATTGTAAATCTTATTTTTATTTTATTATCAATGTTGTATTAGGCTATGTTTTTCCAGCAAAGTATGGCTGCCTAGAGTAGCAATAGGTTCATCTGTGACTGTTATTTTTCCAGATTCCCGATCTTGGTGCTCTTAGCTTATACCATGTTAACAAGTGGGGAGTGTGACTGGGCTGCTAGATATTATTTCTAGCCTTTATGTAGGCCAATATCAGGTGGATTAATTAATATCCAACCTATAATACAGTAATGCAGCATACATCATGGAAGATGCACTAGACTCTTTAATGTGAAGTGCAGAGTCCTCCGAAAATGGTAGCTTCCCACAGACTCTCTATTCTCTCTAACGTTAATTTGCTTGGAGGCGCATGCTGACTGGTTGTGTGGATTTGAAAAGAATCATGCTTTGACATAGACAATGGTGTAAGTAAGTAAAGGCAAGGCTCCTAATTTGGTGAAATAACAGGAATAACTCAGGTAATGGTAACGTAACCGTATTATTATTAATAGCTAGTTAAAAGGTGCACTTTCCCACTAGCAACACATGTAAACTGTAACAGTACTTCACTTGCTAGCTAACACCAGCTATCAGTCATTTTGTAGTTGTCCTAGCTAACTGTTAGAATAGCAAGCTACTGTAAGTAGCTAGACTAACGTGACTGAAATCAAACTGGCTTTTGATTTCATAGAGAAAGTGATCTGTCTACGAGGACGTTCTAAAATGGAGATGTTTTTGATGACAACCGTTGCCGTTTCAAAAGGTAAGTTAATATGAAGCTAGCTAGCTAGCCTGTTACTTTAGTTAATGTGTAGCTAACTTAGCTAGCTAGTGAATTCTGCTGGATTTTAGGTCAAAATGGTCTCACGGCATGCTTTTTTTAAATCTCACGACAGGTCGTGGTATATGGTTATTATATCACAGCTAAGGGGTGTTGTTCAGCCCAAAAAAGAAGATACCATGAAATGAACAAAATACCGATCAGCAGGGGCGATTCTAGGATCAGACCTTTAGGGGGGCTCCGCCCCTAATGAAAATGTGACATGCATAAGCCGCGTTTCCACCAAAATTACCCGGAACTTTCAGTCCCAGGAACTACTTTACCAGGAACTAAAAGGTTCCTTCAGCCCATGGTTGTCTGCGTTTCCACCGGGGTCTAAAGTCCTGCGAAGATTAGGCAAATTAGCCCACTGTCGTATGAAAAAGCGACGTTGTCGTCGGTCCATCTGTCATATGATTTCTTCTGTAACCCCATACTACCACCGAAGTAGCCTACATTATTTTCTAATAACCGGGACAGCCCGGAGGGGTTTATTCCACTTATATACAACGGGTTACCAACAATGACTATATATGGTTACTTTTGTATTTATTGATTTTTATCCATTTAATCACATGGAATTGAAATATTCTTCTGCAGCCGTTTGGGCATATTTTACCGTTGTCAAGCAAAACTGTCGTTGGTAGTTGAACTTTTGGACCGTTATGCAACAAATAGGATATAACAGACCAATAGTCAGATTGTAACTGTTTTATATATCCTCTCAAACACATTCATTATGTTTTTATGCGAACATTCGCTTTCATGTCTTGACATCCGAAGCGACAGAATGCATTCACATTTCCAATATAGGCTAACTGGCAACAACAGCAGAAAACATCCACACGTTGTAAACAATTTGCTGTTTGATTACTTTCTCATCGTCAATTCCATATAGGCTAATCGCAAAATGACAAGAATAGAACGAAAACTCGGACTTGCGTGAAAATTTAAATAGTAGTGGTACAGCCACCGTTTGTTTTCCTTCGAAGTTACTGCTAGCCGAGCAGCGAAGTGTGCCCTCCAGATGCGAACCATGCACCATAAATTAGTCTTCCTGGTCTTTTTGTGGAATTGAAGAATGGCAGAGTAAAATTACGGCAGTCTGAAAAGGCTAAAGGTAGGATTACTAGAATTAACCTGTTATTTTACCCTGACAAAAAGTGCAGAAGGTGATTTCCAGTTTGCTTTTACTGTATCACCAATGTGAATTACGCAGAACTACCGCATACCTCACATAACTGTATCAAACGTTTTGAGTCAATTACAACGGGCTAAGAAAATCCGGAAGAAAATATTCAGCAACCGAATTAATCCGTTTGAATGTTTTAGTACGTAATAGGCTATTCCAGCACGAATGCTTAGCATTTTATAAAACGAATACTAAAGCACGAAAAGAACAGAAGAGTACACGTTATAATTCCAAGACGTTGGCAGGCTATAACCAAAAGTAGGCTACTGCGCCGCATAACATACAAGTTTGATTTGAAGTTATTATGAAAATAAATTGGTTTGCGCCTGCATATTTTCAAACATGGCGCCTGAAAATAGACACAAAAAAAAATCCCGTGAGTACTCGACCAATCATAAATGTTCAGCGCTGCAAGCTCCACCCAAAAGGTTCCTGTACTTTCGGAAAGTACTACCCCCCGAGCAGGAACCTTTTGTGGGGTAAAACAAAGCCCCCAGAACTAAATTTAGACCCTAGTTCCTGCGGTGGAAACGCACTGAGTTCCTCAAAAGGTTCCTAGTTCCGGGGTATAGTTCCTGCGGTGGAAACGCGGCTATACAGTACCTTGCAAAAGTGTTTAACCCTCCTGCTAAATCACTCATTTCATTGGATAACAATTAATACATTAATATTTTAAATTATTTTTAATATTTTTTCTATATATAGCTATCTAGCTAGCGAACAATGTCAGCTAACATTCTTTGACATTATTCACACCATGGAACTATAACCAGAGACTTTATAAGTCTTAAATCGACTTTGCTGTAACTCTATGACCCACACAAACAACGTTAACTTTAACAGTATCCACACAAATGATATTCATGCACTGCCATGTTTAAAATCTGAAATTAGCGAAGTTACAAGACAGCTAGCTCAAAGATGACAACGTTAGCCTTTAGCTAGCTAGCTAGCTTGGGAGCTTGCTAAAATTACGTTGATACATCACCAAACACATCAAATCAACTGCACAGTAATATTGATTTGACCCAATGTTTTCTGTCAGAACATTCAGATAGTTAGTTTATTTCGGTCATTAACATTTTCTTTACAAAGATGAGTGTACATAGATATCAGTAAATAATAAGAAGTTATTTTTTCCAAAAGGTGTATAAAAAAGAAGCAATATTAAGATTACCGAAAAGGTGTAGGAAGAAGCCTTAGCTTATTTTACCTACCCTTCTTACAATATAACCTTTAACCTTTTAGTAAGTTCAAAAAAATGAAAATAAAAAGGAATTTTAGCAATTTTATTTGCTAACTTTTCAACTTGTGTTTTTCTGCGCCATGAAATCCTAATCCACTACCTAGCTACATCTCACGAGCTCAGTTTGAAACTAGGGGTGGGGTAGGGTAGGAAGTGTAGAACGGTGCTGATTTTCAATATACAAGCATTTAAGCCCTCAGACAATTTCGCAAAATCTAACATTAGAGAGGGCTAAAAATGATTTCAGAAAATAAAAATAATAATAATAATTATTATTTTATTAGGGGTGCTGAAATGAAATTTAGGTTTGCTGGAGCACCCCTAAAAAGAGTCTAAAATCGCCAATGCCAATCAGTATCTTGTGTGACCACCATTTGCCTCATGCAACGCAACACATCTCCTTCGCATTGAATTGATCAAATTGTTGATTGTAGCGTGTGGAATATTGTCCCAATCCTCCTCAATAGCTGTACAAAGTTGTTGGATATTGGTGGAAACTGGAACACGCTGTTGTATGCGCTGGTCCAGAGCATGCCAAACATGATGAATGGGTGACATGTCTGGTGAGTATGCAGGCCATGGAAGAACTGGGACATTTTCAGCTTTGAGGAATTGTGTACAGCTCCTTGCAACATGGGGCCGTGCATTGTCATGCTGAAACATGAGGTGATGGCGGTGGATGAATGGCACAGCAATGTGCCTCAGGATCTCATCACGATATCTCTGTGCATTCAAATTGCCATGGATAAAATGGACTTGAGTTCTCTGCCCATAGGATATGCCTGCCCATACCAACACCCCACCTCCACCACCATGGGCCACTCTGTTCACAACGTTGACATCAGCAAACCACTCACCCACCCGACGCCATACACGCTGACTGCCATCTGCCCTGTACAGCTGAAACCATGATTCACCAGTGAAGAGGACAGTTCTCCAGCGTGCCAGTGGCCATCGAAGGTGAGCTCTTGCCCACTCACGTCAATTGTGACGCCGAACTGCAGACAAATCGAGACCCTGGTGAGGACGTTGAGCACGCAGATGAGCTTACCTGAGGCGATTTGTTCTGACAGTTTGCTCAGAAATTCTGCGGTTGTGTAAACCAAATGTTTCATCAGCTGCCCATGTGGCTGGCCTCAGACAATCCCGCAGGTGAAGAAGTTGGATGTGGTGGTTCTGGGCTGGCGGTGCTACACGTGGTCTGCGGTTGTGAGGCCAGTTGGAGGAACTTCTGAAATCTCTGAAACGACGCTAGAGGCAGCTTATGGTGGAGAAATGAACACCCATTACTCTGGCAACAGCTCGAAAGGACATTCCTGCAGTCAGCATGCCAGTTGCATGATCTCTTAAAGGAGTAACATGGTGGTTGAATGTGACGCTTGCCAGTTGTCTTTAGGCAACAACAAAACAAATGTGCATAATTTTTTAATTATTATTCAGTCATTTAAATGTATTTTAAAACGTAATTTTCTAAGCCTAAATTTCCCACTATAAAAGTTCACCCAAACTGTCTGGGCGTAGTAAAGAGAACTGTTAGTTAGCTATGATTGACAGACCGTGCCCCGTTACCATAGCTACTTCCATGATACGCGCTCATCTTGGGAGACTGAATTTTCACAAGCTAGCTAACTTAGTATATCAAGTATCGATAGCTAAGGAAGTTGACCTAGGCTATATCCAATAATAATTTTTGCTAGCTAGCTAGCCAAGTTAAGATAGCACAATCGGACAGCACTAACCCATAAAAATGTACTTTGAATGATACTTGCTCAATCGAACGGTAAATCTGAAAAACATTTGATTATGGTCTCGAACACGCTGACGTTTTGCTTCTGGATTTTCTTGGTAGTGCTCCCGAACCTGCTGACGCTTTGCTTCTGGATTGTCTTGGTAGTGCTCCCGGACCTGCTGACGCTTTGGTTCTGGATTGTCTTGGTAGTGCTCTCGAACACGCTGATACATTGCTTCTGGATTTTCTTGGTAATGCTCCCGGACCTGCTGACACTTTGCTTCTGGATTTTCTTGGTAGTGCTCCCGAACCTGCTGACGCTTTGCTTCTGGATTGTCTTGGTAGTGCTCTCGAACACGCTGATGTTTTGGTTCTGGATTGTCTTGGTAATGCTCTCGTACACGCTTGCGTTGTACATCTGGTATATCGTGATACTGTCGTTTCTGTCGTTGTCTTTGCGGTTGAGGATTGTCATGGTAGCATTGTAGCTGCAGTTTTCGCTTTTGTTGCAGTATTTTCTCTCGATTTTCCTGATACCGTTGTCGTTCTCGTTTACTCTTAGCCATAGCATTTTCTAGCGAGGTATTTTTGTATTGCTGGTCGTTCTCTGAACATCCTTTGTGATACGCATGAAATGATGGTGCCTGGCTGAGTTCTTTGGGTTTTATCTGTTCAGTAGGTTTGTAAAATGATCCATCAGTCTCAGTGTCTTTTGGTTTTGTTCAACAGGAAAAAAAATTAGAAACAATTTTTCCAAAAGTTCTGAACTTTGATTGTGGTGCTTCAGCTTGAGTAAAATCTTCCTGTTGTTCCCCTGACACAGGTGCTTGATGTGTATGTTGTTTGGGTTTCAGATGTGTTTCACCTTTAGAAGACGTGGAAAAAGAGACAACGTACGGTGGTAATGGCTCATCAGAAAAAAAGTTAAACTCATAGAGAGCAGGGGAAGAGCATTGTGACTGACTGATATGCTGCCATTGTGTTTGCATTTGTGAACCAGATGGAGAATGTGGCGTAGGGAAGTCTATGTCCTTCTGATGGTGTGTAATTTTTTTCCGAGTCTCATTTTCTTGATATCGTTGTGAAAGCTGCCGCTGTGTTTTACCCTCATGCTCAACATGCTGAAATTGCCTTTGTGAATCACCCTGAGAGCAAGAGGTGCAAGACACTTTGTGTTGTGGTCGCTGAGTTTCAGTCCTGACAAAAGAGGTATGAGACTCTGTGGGCTTTGGTCGCTGTGATTCAGTATTGAAGAAAGAGGTACGAGTCTCTGCAGGCTTTGGTCGCTGTGCATCGATATGAGATCAAGAGCTGTAAAAGCCTGAAGGCTTTACATGATGGGGTTGCACATGAACAGTTGCACGATGGTATTGTTCATGTCTTGCATATTGTGATTTTGTCTTGACTGATGCACGATAGTAGTTATGATCAGACCGAATTTGTTCCACTTTAGCTTTATGACTTTGCATGATTGAATGCGTGTTTTTTTCTTATTTTGGGAGAAATTATGTTGATCTGTAAATGTCCACCTGTGAGTGAAGAAATACAGGAGCAGTCAAAATTGGAATAGTAATGAAACAAAGACAATACATTTAATACTGCATATATATTTGAGTAGCAAATGACAATGGGCATCATGTATCAAATGGCTGTATGAACAAATTAGATTGTGAAGTGTTTGTATACACAAATTCACTCATGGTATCAGGTTTATTAATATTCACTTGAGATCAGATATTTACAACAGGTCCAAACCTTGCACATGCACATTTCCCGATGGTAGAAAAGACATTAATGTGAATAGTAAAACAGTGAAAAATGTTTTCTTTCATGTTTATATTACTAGTACAGGTTCATTTTAATTTGTCAAAAATGAAGTAAGGAAGCCGAAATATAGTGCAAACAAAGAAAGTTTATGTATTTATTCATACTGAAAAGTAAAACAGAATGAAAGGCTTTACGGTTTAGCCAAATTATGGTGTTCCTCAGACAGCCTGAAGCCTGGAACATGTTGCATGTGAATGTGTTTTTTCTTTTTTGTTTTTGTGGCTATTTTTTGTTCTGATCATTTACCATGCCTATGAGTATAAAAGAATAAATGTACTTGTCGTTTGGCCTACAGTTTGTCTTCAGTAGCATATTTTTTAATATTTCCTTGGCCTGCTGAAGGAGCCTACTGCCACTGCCCTATGTTCAGCTTTAACTGAGCGTCCTTTGGATATATATATATATATATGTATATATAAACGACAACATGCTCATATGCATGCATATACGCACACAGGCCTACAAACATTCACCCACATGCATACACACCATGTTTAGTTTTATGGAAACTGCCCTGTGAAGCAACATGTAGATAGTGTTACAGTGATGACGTATGTTTGTAGGCCAACCCGGATGTTTCTTTCGCCATGGGTTCCCTCCGCAGATTTCGAATGGTTTTTTTCTCATAGGGATTTCGTTTTCTGCCGAAAATAAGGTCTGTGGTAAACGTATGCCAAAATCAGTTTCACGTTTTGTTCTACGAGATAAATGACATCCATTACTATCTCCGTAATTAAATGGTTTGAACATTTATTAGATATGTTAAAGAAGACATAAACACACAATTCAATCATTGCATTAATTGAAATTTGAGAATTATAATAGAGGTAGCATGATCATTAATGGGACTTATCTTGAGATCATATTGTAGAAGCGCCTTTTGCGAAAAATAATTTAATGAGAAAGGGTGATTCCCTCCATACTTAAACGTCGCAATGAAGGAATTTCCTGTTGCAAGTCTAAAAGTGAATAGCTATTAACTAAACATGGCTGTATTAATATAACAAAATATATATGAATGAAATTACATTTTGAGAAGTTTTGCATTTATACTTCGGCAAAGGGCTGTGGAGAGGGTTCTGTTGTCTATTGTGATGAGACGCCAAACTGCTGATGTTTACATCAGAGACTGTAAAAAATATGGACAAAGCTACTGTGACGTCACCCATTGCCTCTCCGTGGGTCTGTAAAACACGTTTTGAAGCTCAATGGCGGGCGCGGCCATGTTCTCGATTTGGAGCCAAAACCATAGAGTTAAGCGGTCTTGTGATTTTTATATTGTGATTGACAGTCCGGTGCGGAAAAGCCCATCAACCTGAACGAACTTGAGGCTAGCTGACTGTCTGCCGTTATGTTTTAAAATATATGATCAAATGTTTACGGAGTTTAATTTCCATCCGTGACTGTAGTGTGTCATGTAATCACGTTATATGCATGACATTAATAATACAATTATGTTCAGTTATCTTCAATTTATGTTTCTCTGCAAAACGAATATGTTTAGCTAGCATATCAGCTTGTCAGTGAGCTAGGTAAGCTATCCGTGGTTAGCTCACGCATTAGCAATATAAACTACAGGGGAAGAACATCGACTGCACTGATGGTCAGTCAATCAGAGATGTGTAGACTACTGCCGGTGATTTGACTAGGGTAATTTTCATATAACTGTCTGGTAGACCTGCTGTTAACCAAGCAAGTTATCGTCGTAGGTTTTCGCCACAGTAGTTAACGAGCCATTAACTGCTACTACTCCATCGCCGTTTGTGGTGTTTACTTGCTGGGTGACGCTAGCTGACCGATCGTTCGCAAGTCACTTTTTACCGAATAGAAATTAACACTGTCAGCGGTGATTAACAAATCTACCAAGTATTTTAATAACTGATCTACAGGCGTGTAAATATGACAACGCACTTTGAAGAGCAAGTTTTCCACCTGTTACATGAAGACAAAAATAATGTACATTGAATTTCTAATTATTATTATTTTCTTGCTAGCTTCTAGCTTTGTCACATTCGTGCAGCATAGCCCAGGTAGACATTTACGGAATGTACACGACTGACAAGCCGTCAAACACGTTTGACAGATGGAATATTTGCCGGTTAGGGTTAGCTAGCTAGTCAAATGGCTTGGTAGCCGAAGTTGCGAACTGTTTTAGCATAGGCTACTGGACTACCACATATAGCAAATAAGCGTTAGCTGATTACGCTTTCTGCCAACTAATTATTTGGTTAAGTGGGCTAAAGGAAATAGTAAAAATGACTCGGCTACCGCAAAACTTCAAAGGAGGATTATTTTATGGTCGTCTAGTGCAGCTGTAAATAGCACACGCTATAATGAAACCACTACAAAATGGGATGCCTGTATTTTCTGACTTCGCACAGGTGGACCGTGGTCGGAGCCGCAATGTCAAGGCCAAGAGACGGCACCTCCCACCCCAGTGACCACAGACTGTAGCCCTGATGCTGAAACCACACTATACGCGGCAACGGCCGCTTGTCGCCGCGCCGCGTCCCCACAGTCGGCTGTTTGTGGGCGTGTCACCTATATTTGACAGACAGTTGTGTTCGTTAAATGTTGACCGGGTTTAATATCGTGTTTCATATTCATTGTCATGTCTGTATAAAAATCATTTTTGCAGTAACCTAGATCTGAAAGATGTTAGTCAGCTGCCTAGCTAGGCTGTTTAATGTCTACAACCAACAACAAAAACATTGTCTGACGAATTAGCCAGATAATTCCTTTAAAGTTGTATCTGATTAGCTAGCTAGGTGGCTGGTAGAAACGAACAACTAGCAACTAATACATTAGGAAGATTTTTTTTGTTTGTTATTGTTTGTTGTTACTACACATTAGTTAGCCTAGCTAGGCAGCTTATTAACATTTTCAGAGAATTTTGATTCACTGGCCGTGGATCAAATCCTTCCCTGGTGGATTTAAATGCTCTAATTTGAACTGCCCTCAACAGCAGAGTCCAACTATTAGTTAAGGGAGTTCTGGCAGAGCCCCCATCCCTCAAGTTACAGGTAGGGGGATCTCTCCACCAGACCCCACTCACCAGGCTAACAAGCTTGGGCCACAGGGCCAAGCTGTTAGCAATAAGGATGCTATCAGAGCCCCTGGCTGCAATATAGAAGCCTTGGGAACCCTGTGGGACATTCCCCAACTATTTACACTGGCCTAGCTAGCTGAGCCTCGAGCGTGGTGAACTCTGTGCTACCCCCACTATGTGGTAGCCGGGACACCAGTGACTGCTCTTATCAACACAGGCTACACCATTAGCCTGATTCAAACAGGATTAGCACTCCATGCATAGCCCCAGAAATTTAATTTGGGAAAATGTAACTAGCATGCTTTGTTGCTGTAGGCTACACCTGTGCTTAGGTTGTGCATCCTAGGCCTGGACGCCTTAGCCAGTGCTGGGGTGACCATCGACACTGCCGGAGGGCATACCCTCCTCAAGAGCTGGTGTTTACTCCAACCCTCATCCATCAAGCATGGCATTGCAGCGCGCCAAGCAAGCAGCTCAACAGGTCTGCAGGTGGCGGTAGAAGAACTCAGCAGAGGAGCAGTGTTGGGGCTCTGAGGAAGTGCAGCCAGGTATGACTCTCCTGGCTGAGTTCCAATACCTTTTTGCGGCCAAGAACAGCAAGTGCACAAATACCCATGTCGCCAAGCATAACATCGACACAGGCACATCCAGCAGCAACCACGGTGCCTCCCCCTGGTGCAGAGAGTGGAAATAGAGATAAAATGAAAGAAATGGCAGCAGCATGTATTATCTGCCCCTCTGAAACCCTTTGGGCCTCCCCGGTGGTGCTAGTCAGAAAGTAAGACGTAGCAAAAGTAACAAAAGACTGTTTATACCTTCCGTGTATCTATGATTCCCTGGACAGCATTGGGGGCTCCACGTGGTTCTGCTCACTCAATCTGCACAGCAGCTGGTGGCAGGTCTCCCTCACAGCCACAGTGCACATCTAGACAAGCTTTAATGTGGGGAGGGGGGAATTTACTGTCAGGCTGTTCAGGCTCACCAACAAACCAGCCACCTTCGAGCAACTGATTGAAAGAGTCCATCAGGGTGTTCTCCACCCTAGTTTGTTCCTACCCAGTGCTGGAACAAACTCCCTGTTTCTCTACAAACTACTCAGTCATTGCCCATCTTCCACCGTGGTCTGAAGACTCATCTTTTCAGATGCCTAGACTAATTATCACCACTCCGTGGGGCACTCCCAAAATGGGATTATTTTTTATCACTTAAATCCCCTTTTTACCCCCTTGTGCCTGCTTCCGCTTCCATGATTCTTTCTGTCTGAGAGGTGCAGCCATGTAGCATTGCTTGCTATTTTAAGGTTGGACATTTGTGGTAGAGCCCGACCGATATATCGGTTTGGCCGATATATTGGCCATTATTTGACTTTTTTGACAACATCGGGATCGGCAGTTATGCCGCCGATGTGTCCCGATTTTTAAATAAGTATAATAAACAAAAAAAACTATGATTATTTATCTGTATTTGTTTGTTTGAACGTTGTAATTGCTATTTACTAGAATTATCCAGTAGAGGGAGCTCTAATACAAGTGTGAACTGCAGCAGCTGACGCGCTACTTCTCTAATAAGACGTTTGTCACTTGTGCCTCATCTTATATTCTCCACTGCAAGACTTGTCTGCACAGATTCGATTGCCGCGATAAAGGTATGTATATTTAGTGAAAGTTTTTAATTAAATGCGTTTATACGACCACTATGTTTATCAATCCTCTTTATCAAGCGAGCTAGCTAACATATTTGGTTCACTTTAGCAAGCTAGCTGGCTAGCAAGCCTTTATGAAGTGGAAGTGAGCACATAAGCAGCGTAGGATCTACATTTCCAGAGGACATCACTGTATTCTCAAATAAATAACCAGCCAAAATAAAATGGTGATTGAATGCATCACACATTTGTTTTTTTTATCTGAGATAATGATAAAGCTGCTATATGATGCTAATGTCATCTAGTCACGCGTCATCGTAGCAAGCTAACCAGACAGTAAAAACGCAGATAAAACACTTCTAACGTGAATCATTTTAAGCCATGTTATCTGGCTTTGTCGTGATAACATGAGAGAAGGATTGCTGTTGGAGAAGGATTGCTGTTGGAGAAGTGAATCAACCAACAGTTAGCGCGGGTAACCTGCACGAAAGCGCATTATAGTTTTTTTCACGTATTTCATCCAGTCAATTTAATTTCATCTAACGTTACACTTGATTCACTCTTGTCTTACTCTTTGAGATCATGTAGTAGAAATAAAATAAGAAAATATAATTCATTTAACTTACTGAGAATATATAATAAGAAATAATGAGGCTGTGTCAATAGCTAATGCGTTATTGCGAGCGAGTGTGTCATCTAGTCACGCGTCAGAGCGCATTGTAGTTATGTTCACCACCGAATTTTTATGGATAGGGAAGCTCGCTAGATAGTCTTACTCTTTGAGATCATGTAGTAGGAATAAAATAAGAAAATATAATTAATGTACTGAGAATAGATAGTAAGAAATAATAACAAATTAATAACAACAACAATAATAATATTCATAAAAATACATGTTTGAAACTGGAAAACTTTATGGATGGCTGGAAAAGAAAGCAGTAAAAGCAAGGTGTGGAGTTATTTTGATTTCACACACTTAAATATGGTGTTAATATATATATATTTAATTTAATATCATCTTTTACATTTTTTTTAATCTACAAAAGTTCTTTGTGTGTTTATTTTTATTTTTATTTGTTTGCTTATAAGTTAAATGTTCTTAAATATAGAAACTTTAATAAAATATAGGTTTTTAAAATTTTTTAATTTGAAAATGTTGCACTTTTTGACAAAATATCGGTCAAAAAATCGGTAATCGGTGGGCTACGACTCTCCAAAATCGGGATCGGCATCGGACCCAAAAATCTGGCATCGGTCTGGCTCTAATTTGTGGTATCACTTTCATAACTCGTATTAATTTGTGGCTTCCTGGCTTATAGGAAATTACTGGATAGTGCTGTGAACCAGCTCGTTAGACATGCATAAGTATGTTGCAAGACACATATTCGACTAATGTTATGTTCCATCCACTAACACATGCCCTCCCCTCTCTCATTCGTTGGAAGAGGTCTGTAAGCTGGGGCAAGTGCTCACTGCATGTGGCTAATGGAACCATAGAGTGTCTTCACCAATCAAGGTGTGGGGGCCTTCCCAGGGCCTGAGGTAGACTGGGGGTATGGCAAGTAGGATTGCCCTTACGGCGAGGATATTTTATGTATATAGCAATTGCCCTGTGAACTTGGTTTGACTGGGTTGTTTCCCTTTTAGCTTGCTTTGATACGCTGCAGTTTTGCCTATTTTTGTTAGTTTATTGTTATCCTGCTCTTATTTAATTTAGTGTTTGTCTCAGTAACATAACGCTGAGAAACCACTGTGGTGGTTACCCTCCGTTCACTGAGCCGACGCGGTTTCAGTGTACCAGCAATAGTCGTGTTTAACAGCGGGTTGCGGTTGCTTTAAACCAAGCATCTCTATCCTCGTCTTCATGGTCAGCTCATTGACTTTTATCCTGTCACACAATATATTATTGTGAGTGCTCCTGTGTAAACCAACTGGTTTCCTTTTTATCTATTGTGTAGGGTAACAGCCATTAAATGTTACGGATGACGATGGGTGGGAACCTAGCATCGCTTTGGTAGGTGGTTATAGCATAGCTTTACTGTTTGCAGTCCTGAGTGTCAAACTGCAGTGAACCACAATTTTAAAACAAATGTGTTGTGTTTCAGCTGAGGTGGCATGCGTGGTGGTAGGTAGAGTTCACTGCTGGGTAGCCATTTTAGATATTATACCTCTCACTAAGTCGCTGCTGGGTTGTTGGCGTAATCTGTTGGTATTTTTAGTAAATTCTTAAAGGTAGTCTGGAAGTCCTTGTGTGTGTGTGTTTTATTGTTTTTTTTTATCGAAAAATAAATGAAATCTTTACTGCTTAAAGCATTTTATGGTGCTTGTGTCCAGCGATGTTTAATGTCTTTTAAAATATATTTGAGCTTGACTTGCTTCATACAGGCACTTCCAGCCATCTTTTTAAATTACAAATAAAAAGTAATATTTTCTTTGGAACCACGTCTCTGTCTTCATTCAGCTAAAGAACCAGGACATCCGTTGTAATAGGTCAATTTGATTATTGCCTTGGGTGAAATTCCTAGGGTGGCGTAATTGGACTATTTATCCTTATCACTTGCCATACTAAGGTAGATAACATTTTAAGTAAATTTAACTACCCCCCACCTCCCAAATGTTTAATAGACTTCCAATAATTACTTTAATTCATTGTAATTGAAACCATTAAAGTCATGTCTAAGATTATTTTTAAGTAAAGCTCATCTTTTTGTGTTGTAGGTAGAAATGTTTGTACTTCGTGCTTTTATTGAATAAAAACCAAACTAACTGAATTCTCTACCTAAAGTGTTTTTTAAAAACAACAGGTGGCCTAATACTTTTAGCATCTAATGTATATTATCTGCTCCATGACCTCTACTTTTTTTTTTACTAACCAGTAACCTGCACTACAATAAAAATAATAATATACAAAACTCGCTGGTTGGCGTTTGTTACAAAGATCGAATACTCGCTAGTTATTCTTGAATAAACCAAAGTACGCAAGGTAGGCATAAACTTGGCACATTCACTCTCAATGTAGCTTGTTATCGATAAGGTAAATCTCAATAACTCAATTGCATTGATGTCTGTGTTACCGGCACCAGACCTAGGGGAAATCTGGATCAGCAGCAAGGGTTACACAGGCTAGGAAGCAGGCTAGGTTACACAGGCTATGAAGCACTGTGTAGCCGATATATTTAAGCAATAGCTCACGACAAGCCGTGGTATATGGTTATATCACAGCTAAGTGGTGTTGTTCGGCCCAATGCGAATTGTTTGAGCTACCCGTTTTATAAAAACAGTTTATAAAACTACTGCGTGAAACTGAAGTTCATGGAAAGAACTGCACCAGACCACCATCTATTGACATGAAAGTGTATTACCTTGATGTAAAGACTGCGTGAAGTATTAGAATACGACTTTGTTCATATGCACGTTTTAATGCTTGATTAGGTCAAAATGTTTGAGTATAATATCAATGCATCTAATGTTGAAAGGTGAAATCATTCGTTAACGCGGTTGTTTATATTGTGGCGATTTCGCGAGGAAGCAGAGACGGAGATGGGCTTGGCTGCTTTCGAATCGCTCCCGGGGAGCTTCGCTTTATTTGTGAACAGCAATTCGTAGACTGACCAAGATAGCTGGGCGAAACCTGCTTTTGTCAAAACCCCATTCGCCGTGATTGGCTACCAAGGCACAGCAGGACAAACCAATCACGCACCACACAAAGGTCGGATAATTTGCATACAGCGGGAAACAAACAGCGGGAATACAGCAACGCGAGACACACACAAAACAGGGGAGACAGGCAGGGAATACAACACAGCAGTAGTGGCTAGGTGGCTAATGACAGAAACATGATGGTACAAATCATAAACCCGAGGGGCTGCTAGCGCTACGTAAGCGATTCCTAGCAGGCTACACACATTTAAAATAACACCGGTCATAACGAGTATTTACACGATCGAGGAGCGGGACAAGTTAACTGCTAACAAGTTAACACAATTATTTACATTATGCACAGGCAAGATCGCCACACAATGGTCATTTAAATATACAAATAGGCTAGTTTCTTCATGGACTATTTCAGTATATGATGGATTCAGTTTTGTTATAATATACCACACAAATACACACATTTTTCTTCTATATTCTGCATTTTTTGTGACAACTTGTAGGCTTTACTGACTTACGCAATCCGACCATTGCTGCACTTAAATATAGCCTAAAACAATAGGACTAAAACACAACGGATGATTAAGCATAGTTATTTCGTGATATTAGACATCCCCTTGTGAAACAAATGCGTTACTACAGTGATACAGTTTTTAGCAATATCAATGCAAAATAGATATGCGAGTAAATTTTACCCGTTGGCGGTTTTAGGTATACAACGAATCCTGGCGGTTCTAGTGTTAAAACTAAAATGGTAAATGGACTGCATTTATATAGCGCTTTTATCCAAAGCGCTTTATAATTGATGCCTCTCATTCGCCAGAGCAGTTAGGGGTTAGGTGTCTTGCTCAAGGACACTTCGACACGCCGAGGGCGGGGTTTGAACCGGCAACCCTCCAACTGCCAGACAATCGGTCTTACCTCCTGAGCTATGTCGCTACATTTGCCTGGTACGGTATACAGTATATGAGGTTGTCAGCGACAATGGGCCACAGTTCAGCAGTGAGGTATTCAGAGACTTAGCCTGGGAGATGGACTTTAAGCACACAACTTCTAGCCCCCATAACCCACAAGGAAATGGATATGCAGAGCGAGCAGTCCAAACAGCCAAGAGGATTCTGAAACAAAAAGATCCCCTACTCGCACTCTTGATCTACAGATCTTCTCCACACAGCAGCACAGGTGTCAGCCCGGCTGAACTCCTGATGGGCAGAAAGATCAGGACGACTCTGCCCACCCTTGCAAAGAACCTGCAACCAAAGTGGCCGAGCAGACAGCACGTCAGGGGAGAGATGCTGTGGAGAAAGGCAAACAGGCCTACTACTACAACAAGCGTCATGGTGTGAGACAACTCACACCACTGCAACAGGGAGATCATGTTCTCACAAGACTGGACACTCAAAAGACATGGACTACACTCACAGTAGTGACAGGTGAGAGCACTACACAGAGGTCGTACCTCATCAAGACGGAGCAAGGAGCTCTGTTCAGGCAAAATCGTCACCATCTCCAAGCGGTGCCCGTTGCAGGGTCCCCAGTGCCTGACAGCACTAACACCAAAAATGACCCACCAGACATTCAGGCGGGCCCAAAACATAGCTCACCTAGCCCAAGGGTGAACACTGATAGACTGTTCCGAACCAGGTCTGGTAGGTTCATCAAACCTGCTCAGAGCCTTGAGTTGTAAAAAAATAAAATAAAATAAAATAAAAATAAAAAAATGGAATGGACTGTTTGAGAGAAATGTACATTGTTTTGAAAAACAAAAAAAAGTAAGATATTGTTTTGAAAAAGTAAGACACTGAAATGCATGTTTGTTTGATTGATAAAATGCATGATGGTTGATAAGCATTTACTCTTCAGCCACTAGAGGGCTCTGTTGTTATTTGCACTAAGCAATGAGTGTTAATGGTTATGGATAAGAGCAGTATCTAAAAGGGGGAGATGTCAAGGATGTTCATTTATGACAGTCACTACGGTAAAGTATGTAGGGGACGTGCCGTAAAGGGGGGGCCGCAAAGGAAGTTAGTCAAGAGCATTGAATGTATGAACCGCGTGTCTGGAGTTATTGGACAATAAAGTTGGCGTTTGTTACAAAGATCGAACACTCGCTAGTTTATTCTTGAATAAACCAAAGTACAGTTTATTACACCACGTAAGCCAGCATTCCTAAAATACAACTACGTATGTGCCCACTGCCCTGGAAGGATCTAAAAATATAGTCAAACATGGGGACTGAAATTGTCTCCTTGAATTAACACACCAACAAGATTGGTGCAAGATATGGATTATTGGGTTTGATCACTTTACCATTACTGAATGCTGCGATCAAGCCTTGATTTCCATATCACTCTCTCTAGTGATTACGCAAGCACATTTTAATGGCACAATGCAGAGGTGTCTTGATGCAAGATATTTACTTCGTTTATCTTGCTACCTTATATTCCAGATAAAGGCTTTTGATTTAAATGTCAATTAATACACAACTGTTAATGCTTCAATGTTATTTCATTGCCAACTGAAATGGGAAGAGGTTTAAATAAAATGTTTTCAAAGCAAGTAGATGATCTTCAGTTTATTACAATGGATATCTTTTTAAATGCCCAAATC
Organism: Anguilla anguilla; assembly: GCF_013347855.1. Lineage (NCBI taxonomy): Eukaryota > Metazoa > Chordata > Actinopteri > Anguilliformes > Anguillidae > Anguilla > Anguilla anguilla. Next base: position 30,954,924 of record NC_049203.1, on the reverse strand, counting down.
TACTGTGTTTTTTTATACATCTGTGGCAGTGTAGTACAACGGACTTCATACTGGGCTAGCAACTCAGAGACTGCAGGTTCAATTTTCAGGTGGGGCACTGGCAGTGTACCTTCGAACATAGTACTTAACTTGACTGTCTTCCATAAATACCAGCAGGAACTTGACTGTACATAAACTGTACAAGTCATTCTAGGTAAGTTACTGCTATTGCCTAAAGAATATGTAAAAAAATCCTGAATTAAAGTTAGAATAATCCCTACCACAATGTATTATGAGTGCAGTGGGTTCAACAGTACTGCTTCCTATGTTTCACATAGAAATGTGGTATGTTGCAAAATTTGCACTCACATAAATATAGATGTTTAAATAGTGGCACATAGAGGGGCTGGACAAAATGATGGAAATACCTAGCAATATATGAACATAAACCTTTTGGAATGCTGTCATACAAGTTCTGAACAGTATTTGGTAGGATACTAGAATATTTTTCAGGGAGGAAAGCCATTGAGGTCTTTGTTCTTTGAGGGATGTAACATACATTGTCAGTACCTTCATTGTCACTGTACCATTTGTTTTTTTTATATTTATAGTAAAATATACTGTTGACTAGCATAGTTTTGTTTAGCATTGACAGCAATCACCAACAGAGAGCCCATTAAAAAATAAACCCTGTGTGCATTCTGCACACCTTTGAGCAGAAAAACAGAATGGCAGAACAGACAGGTCACAGAAAATGGCTGAACAGTCAACTGTCAAAGGGAATGGTTTTCCTTGTCTGTAGTAAAATCATTCAGTGAGGAACAACATTACGCACACACACACACACACAGTGTATGCAAATGGAGGATGGTATGTGTGCGGCGTACTAAAAAGCTTGTTTAGAGCATTTCCATGGAGCTTGCCTCAATTCTGACTGCACAGATCCCAAGGAGTAATTATATTAAATGGCTAAAGCGGACACAGCAAAGATTATGTGATTAAGTCTTAATCAATTATCTGGCATTGTCATGCCATTTAATACCCTCAATGATCAGCATGGACCTAAAATGCAATATTGCGCAAATAACTGGCAGCATCTTAGAGCTTATTTCTTAAAAACACAAAGGGAAGCAGCATACATTTAATTTTTTATTCACATATGTTACATCTTGCTTTAAATGTCTAAATCACACTTTGAGCCCAATCAAAAAGCTAGTCAACACCTACAGTAAAGTACTGTCTTCTGTTCATTCATACAGAAGCACATAAACACTCAAGCTTTCAAAATACAATGTACACCCTTACTTAAAGGATTTCTGTGTAAATGTTCAATGCGATAAGGACCGCTAAAAAGTTAACTCAGAAGACAAATTGTGGAGTCAACAAATGAGCATAAATTGAAGAGATAAATTCAAGTTCTTTCTTCCTTCCAGTAAAAGTTACATCCTCTCATGATAAGGTGATGCTGGTCAGACCAGGGGATTATCAAGCATTTTCATTCAAAAAAAGGCATGAAAACAGACCAAAACAATATATCTATCCTTGTAAAAGTGAAAATGAAGTCAGGCACAACGGGTTATACTCGATCTGTAATTTCAAAATGATTAACTAAAACAGTGCTGCATTAAAGATGCTGAACTCAAATATTCTCAACATAACATATGCAATGTATATTTCATGATATAAACTACTGTTCTGAGAATTTTTTGTTTTTGAAGGAAATTGATACTTTTATTATTGTTTGAAATAACTGTTTTTAAATTCAATCTTTATATATGATTGCAAAGCCCCATTTTCATCGTTACTCCAGTATACTGACAGCACACTGTGATACCTCATCCTTGAGTATTTATGCTAATGTGCTAATTTGGTACTAGAGAAAGCACTCCCAATACATAGTACACTGACATTTCTAAAGTCCAAAAACAAACAACTTTCTCGAGGAATTTGTTGGCCAATTGTTGTTTTGAGAGATGAAGGCTATTCCAAGCGTCGGATTGCCAAGAAACTCAAGATTTCATACAAAGATGCACTACTGTCTTGATAGAAGAGACCAAAATGGATCTCACCAGGACAGAAAGAGAAGTGGAAGGCCCAGATGCACAACTATGCCATAAGTACATCAGACTCTCTGTCTAGTGACACCTCACAGGTCCTCAACTGGCAGCTTAATTGAATAGTACTCGGCAAACATCACTTTCATCTGCAATAGTGAAGAGATTGCTTCAGGATGCTGGCCACTTCTGAAACTGGAAAAAACAACGCTAAAATTAGCAAAACAACACAAGGATTTGGACGGTTGATGATTGGAAAAGAGTTTTATGGATGGCATCCCTGAGTTGCCACTTCACTGTTGCAGATGAAACTGATGTTTGGTGAGTACTATTCAATGAAGCTGCCAGCTGAGGACTTGTGAGGTGTCTGTTTCTCAAACCAGAGACTCTGATGTACTTGTCCTCTTGCACAGTCATGCATCTGGGCTTTCCACTTCTTTCTGCTCTGGTTTGATCCAGTTTTATCCCTTCTTTCAAGACAGTAGTGCACACCATTGTATGAAGTTTATTGGCAATCTGACACTTGGAATAGTCTTCATCTCTCAACAACAATTGATGACTGAAAATTTTATTTTATTAGTTATTTCAAACAGTAATAGCAATTTGTAACATTTTCAATGTCTTGGCTGTATTTTTTGATCAATTTAATGCTACCATGGTGAATGAAAGTATCAATTTCTTTCAGAAACTTCAGACATTTCAGTGATTCCAAACTATTGAACAGTAGTCTACAGTTGAGGCCAAAAGTTTACGTACACCTAGGCTAAATATATTCAAATGCAATTTTTCACTACTCCGCAATTTTCATGTTACCTTACATTTCTTTTGGCAAGTCAATTAGGGCATCTACTTTGTTCACATCAGAGGTAATTTGAAAACAATCAATTAGAGACAATTTATTTCAGCTTTAATTCACTATATCATAATTCCAGTGGGTCAAAAGTTTACATCCACTGACTGAGTTACACCAGTTCTGTCAGAAGGAATGGGCAAAAATTCCAGCAAAGTATTGTGAGAAGCATGTGGAAGGTTACCCCAAGCGTTTGATTCAAGCTAAGCAATTAAAAGTCAATGCACCAAATATTAACAAAGCGTATGTATGTAACTTTTGACCCACTGAAAATCTGATATAGTACATAAAAGCTGAAATAAATCTCTTAGCCATTATTTTGAAATGACCTCTTATGGAAATAAAGTAGATACCCTAATTGACTTAACACAGGAAATGTATGGTAACATGTAATGTGTGGAGTTGTGAAAAAATGAGTTTGAATGTCTTTAGCCTAGGTGTATGTAAACTTTTGGCCTCAACTGTATGTGCTTAGATTATGCTCTTAATTTGCTGTAAAGCTATCCATACACGGATTTCAACACAGTCAATAAAAACTCCTAAAATAATGGCATCTAAAGAAAACAACCCATAAGACAAAACACATCAAATGAAATCAACAGTTTTTTTGTTTTCAGTGTTTAAAAAGCATTATTAATAACATTTATTAAATACAACAGGTCTCATGGGCAACACAGCTAGCCTGGCCATTTCATCAGGATAAAGGTAAAGGCAATTTTCACTAAATGTTCCTCTGGTGGTGAAGTGAAGAAGATTAGTACAACCAGGTCAAAATATTAAAAGAAAAATTCTGTAAAAAAATACAATAAAAACCAATGGTGATCGGGTGGTGATAACTACTTATAGATAGATAAACAGGTTGTGCATTCCTAGAAAAATTGGATTGAGGCTAGTAAAATCCATAGGAGCAATAGAAACATGAGACATGAGCACTAGGACTTATTGTTATATTTTTTTGTTTTATTAAAATTTAAACACATTAGAATAACAAGTAAGCATCTTATTCCACAGGAGTAGAGAGGGTGAAAACTGACTGGGTGTGGAGATGCAGTCAGCTTGAACAGTGTCTGTTCATAACCTCAACACACAGTCTAGCCCTCTACCCCAGCTGGTGGACTGAGTCTGAAAGTAGTTTGGTTGTGCACTGCCCCCCCACATAGCTTTACAAAAAGCAGGACTGCAATCACTTGTTCTATGTCAAGCAAAAATGATCACAGTTAACCAAGTACCATCAACAAAATGTTTTTTGTTATATTGATTTATTGTTTTCCAATGAAAAGCAGCATGTATGTAAATAACCTTTTTATTTTAATCTACAATAAAAAATGAAATATTCCTGAGGATGAACTGCAACTAGACCTTAGAGTGGTTTTGTTTTTTGCTGACTTGCAATAGATTCTGTACTCATGAGTGGGAACTATATTGCCTACCATTACCTGCCTACAAACACACTTCTGAAAGACAACTCACAGGTACAGCCTTAAATCTACAGAAATTTTTTTTGGGAAGGGCACAAGATTGCCACTGTGGATGATGTATGTGAATTTACAGTATATGGAGACAAAAAATGAGTATATTTAATGAAAGGGCCTATTTTTTTTATTATTTTAGTACCATCTTCTGGTACATACTCTTGCCCATGCTCTTCAAGGTTTTACTCAGCTGATTAACACAATTTGGAGAAAGTTGGTCACCAGAAAAATTCATAGCTGCTGATCCAATGTTTTCACTGTGTAATGAAAGTCCTCCTTATCAAAAATACCTTTTAAGCAAATTGTTGGAGTTGTGCTTTCAGAA